>NC_073636.1:62688409-62991439 GCF_029407905.1 Bubalus kerabau
GTCTGATTTGGGAGAAGGAATGAGCTGCCAGTCAGACTGGGACGTGGCCGCCAAGGACATGGACCCTACCTACGGCCTCGATTTTCTGGAATCTTGCTGACTGACCCACTCTTTTCATAACAGGCATGTGTATACTGGACCACACATCCTAGTTTTTAAACTATAATTAGTCACGATAATAAAGTTATGAGAATCTGGTTCTCAGGATTTCACAGACCAGTAACATTTCTAAGGAAAACTTAGGGAACCTTCAAAGGACTGAAAATTTGTTATTCTGCCAAAGTAGGCCCTTAACACCAAACAAGGAATGGTGCTGGGAAAACTGGATATCCATGAGCAAAAGGATAAAACAGGACCCTTATCTTCCACCATATACAGTCAACTCTAAATGGACTGAAGACTTAAACGTCGGACCTGAAACTATAGGACTGCTAGGAGAAAACACAGGGAAAAGTTTCGTAACATTGGTCTTGGCAATGATTTCTTGGGTATGACACCAAAAGCACAGTCAACAAGAGCAGAACTAGACAAGGGGGTCCATATCAGCCCCAAAAGCTGGTCTCCCCCCAGCCCATCTGACTAGCCCTGGCATCACGTGGGGGCCTGGCACACACTGTTGGGTGAAAAGGGGATTCTGACTAGACCTGGGGAGGCAACGCTGGCATCGGGCCCAGGAGACCCAGAAGGACTCGGGAAGGGAAGGATGGAAACTGTTCGGAAGAGTGTCCATAAAAGAAGCCCGCCCGCAGCACCAAGACCCCTCTGTCAGGAGGGCTGGGCACCTCTCTGTCCCCCTTCACAGCCTGGAGGCACCTCTCTGTCCCCTAGGGAGAGGCAGAGGGGACGGGGTGGGGAGAAGCCGTGGAAAGAGTCCTTTCTGATAAGGCCCGGGGCTGGGACAAATGGCAGGAAGAAGCTGGCCGGGCCCTGAGAACCACAGACAGCTGGGAGGCAGGAGGCCCCGGCCCCTCCTGTGGCCGTCCCGCTGCCTCCGCCCGCTCCCCTCTGCGCTGGCCGAGGTGTCCTGGCCCCAGCAGCCAACCACAGGGAGAGCAGGGGGTGGAAGTGGATGGCTCCTCAGACCTGGCTGCCGGAGGTGGGCTCAACGGCCACAGGCTCCCCACATGGCAGCCACCACAGGTCTGCCAGGCCCAGGGACCCAGGTGTGGCTCCAAGGGACATGAGACGGACAGATGGCAGCTTCTGAAGCGCACGCTGGTCTTTCTGCTTGATTTTCACTAGGTCACCCCCTCCCCTGCTTAAAATCCCTCACAGTGACCCTGTGCCCTCAGCATAAGGACCGGCTGGCCAGCTCCAGGCTCCCCTGACCCTGCACTCATCTGTGCGTCTTGCCCCACTGTTTGGCTCCGTTTGCACATGTGTGTTTATTTGTGAGATTCTTCCAGTATGCACAGACACGTCTGCTTTTGCTCCTGTGGTGTCCACTCCGTGGTGCAGACAGCCTGGCTCCGGTGGCCACGCAGCGCTGTTTTGCTGATAGAATGAATGAAGGAGCTGGGGAGGAGGGTGGGGTCATGGAGTAGCAGAGGGTCTGGTGATCAGGCAGGCTTGGGAAGACCTGTGAGCTGTGCAAGCTTGGGCAGGGCACTGCCTGGCCAGCCTCTTCCAGCCTTGGCTGGTTCAGCTGTAGGTGAGTCTTAACACACCCACCTGTGAGCACAAAGCAGGAGCTTCGCTGTTCAGAGAAGACTGTTTCCTTACTTTGTTTCTTTAAAAAAAAAAAAAAAAAATCTAGCCCTTTCATTTTATGCCCAGGACACATGGGGGAAGTGACCCACCTCGTCTCATCTTGGTGTTTATGTTAATCTGAACCAAACTGTTTTGGAAAGGGACTTAGATGTCACCTGTCTACATGCAAAATGCTAGCATCTACCAACTCAGCCCTGGTGCTTCTAGGAACTTGTCCTACAGAAGATATGTTGTTTTTGGATGTATTAGTCTGGTATTCAGAAAAAAGTACAATACTTTGCTATGTGCTTAGCCGCTCAGTTGTGTCCTACTCTTTGGGATCCCATGGACTGTAGCCTGCCAGGCTCCATTCTCCATGGGGATTCTCCAGACAAGAATACTGGTTTGGGTTGCTATGTCCTCCACCAGGGGATCTTCCCAACCCAGGGACTGGACTCAGTTCTCCCGCATTGCAAGCGGATTCTTTACCAGCTGAGCCACCAGTGAAGCTCAGTAGTAAAGGAAAAGTGAAGTCGTTCAGTCGTGTCTGACTCTTTGCAACCCCATGGACTGTAGCCCACCAGAATCCTCCATCCACAGAATTTTCTAGGCAAGAGTATTGGAGTGGATTGCCATTTCCTTCTCCAGGGGATCTTCTCAACCCAGCGATTGAACCCAGGTCTCCCGCCTTGCAGGTAGATGATTTACCGTCTGAGCCAAGGGAATCCCGTAATAGTAAAGGAGAGCATCCTTACTTAATAAAGGAGAAAAAAAAGCAAGTGCGAGAACCTTCAGTGTTTTTAGAATCGACCACCAGGGGACGCCTTTGAGTCAGGGGTTCCATCAGGTTAGCCTAGAGTGTGCCTGGATTTTTTTTTTTTTATGGCTGCTCCACACAGCATGTAGGATCTTAGTTTCCTGATCAGGGATCAAACCCTAGCCCCCTGCAACCCTATATTCCTGAACCACCAGGAAAGTCCCCAGAATGCCTAGATTTATTTATTTGTTTTTAAAATATTTATTTGGCAGCATCAGATCTTAGTTGCAGCATGTGGAATCTAGTTCCCTGACCGGGGAGCGGACCCAGGCCCCCTGCATTGCGAGTGCAGAGTCTTAGCCACTGGACCACCAGGAAAGTCCCAAGTGCCTGAACTTACAGGACAAAAATGACAATACCCAGCCCACCTCAAAGGATGTGCCAGGGTTACTTCATCCCACCTTCAGAGCTTTTGATACAGATAGTATCTATGTCTGCTCTTCCTCGCAAAAAACGCCTCTTACCAAAAAAAAGAACAAAAGAAAAAAAAAAGGCAATTTTAACTCTTTCATCCTTATATTGTTCTGCTGGGTTTTTTCTGTCCAGATCTTCATCTCTCAAAGCTTGCTGTTGTAGTTCAGTCGCTAAGTCGTGTCTGACTCTTTGCAGCCGCACGGACTGCAGCATGCCAGGCTCCTTTGTCCTCCACTATCTCCCAGAGTTTGCTCAAATTCATGTCCACTGAGCCAGTGATGCTGTCTAACCATCTCATCCTCTGCCACCCTCTTCTCTCAAAGCTCCTCAGTCAGAATTTGGATGGTTAGAATTTGGAACTTGACTTGTGCAATGTCTTTCATGGGCTTCATGACAAATGGATGCTACAGATCTTGTCATTCCTGAGAACAGGTAGGAAAACCGAGGCCGGCACGGCCCATGCTGCACAATAGACAACAGCCCAGAGGAGAGAACCCAGATAAACTCAGATAAACTCGAGCTCAGCCCTGACCCCGAGCAGGGACCCCAGGCTTTGAGTTCCCGCTCAGCCTGCTAACCTCTCCTCTCTCTGCATTTTCGTGATTCCATGTCCCTGTAGCTAATCTCTCCTATTTGCTGGGAGCGTGCCAATCACTTCTGCCACAGGTTTGGGGCCCTCCTTGTGGGCCATGTTCACCCCCCTCCCCTTGTCACACCCCAGGGAATCCAGGCAAGGATTCCTCCCTTTGTCTGCGTGGCTAAAATAATCACAGACTTCCCTGGTGGCCCAGTGGCTAAGACTCTGTACTCCCAATGCAGGGGCCCTGGGTTCGCTCTCTGGCTGGGGAACTAGAGTGCACAAGCTACAGCTATGGGTTTGCATGCCACAACTAAGACCCGATGCTGCCAAATAAATAAATATTTTAAAAAAGACGTCAACCCCCAGGGTCCTTCTTACCCGACACCCTCTCCTAGGGACACCTCTACAGCATGGCTGGGATGCTGGGCTCAGAGGAGGAGAGGCTTGTCTAAGGTAAGCTAACCATGGTGTCCACCACTCGCCCTGCCACCTAATGACAGGAAGGGAGGATGTCTCCTTGCGGAACCCAGCCACCCACAAGCTGCTCCTGAATTTCCAGGTGTCCAAAGGGCCTTCCTCCTGCCCGGCCCCAAGGGTTCGAGGTGTCTCCTGCAGCATCGACCCTCTTGCTGCTGCTCAGATGCCAGGACACACCCAACACTCACTTCTCAGTCACACCATGCATTAGGCACCCACACTGAGGGGAACAGGAGTGCTCCTGGCTCATTCAGCAAGCTAGTCTTTCAAGGAGGAAAAAAGAAGGAAAAAAGAATATTTTTCCTGACCTCCAGGCTGCTTATTTACAATGACAGTTCATGAGGAACTGTGCTGTGAGTTGGAAAAAAAAAAATCCATTTTGGAAGAGGTGGGGCCTGGAGGAGAAGGAGGCAGAAAAAGAGGCAGTGGCAGACTCTAGGCTGGTCTCCCGCCTCCCTCTCTCCTCACCCTCACAGGGCGGCAGGAAGGCTCTTTAACAACACAACTGTGGTCTTGTTGTTGCTGCTTTATTACAGTCCTTCAAGCTTTTCCCGCCCTCTCGGAGCAGCATGTGGTGTGATGAGCAAGGCCCCATGGGATCTAGCACATTCATTCATTCAGCAAATATGTATTCAGTGCAGAGCTCTGGGCTTGGGAGACAAGCGGCAGCACATAAACATACTGTCGGACTTGATGCAAGCGCCATAGGGAACAGTGGGGGAGGGGAGGAGGCAGAGGCGGGTGGTCAGGGCAGGCCCCCGGGAGGAGGTGACACCTGAGCTGAGACTTGGCTAAGGAGGAAGAGTTAGCCCAGGAGGCCACAGGAGGCCGGCACTGCAGAGGCAGTGATGGGGAGGCTGGCAGGACGGGACGCGACAGGAGAAGCGGGGGCTGGATCATGTAGGATGGCCTGACAGACGGGGAAACCGAGGCAGGTCCTGGTGACTTGCACACGGCCCTGCGGCTAGGCGGCTGCTCCCTTCCTAACTGCCCCCAATCAAGGTAACAACTCTCTGTTCAAACAGAGCTGAGTCACCTGGTGCGGGTCGTGCGTCCACCTGGGGCTTCCCAGGGCAGGGCTGCATTGGCCGCCGCGGGGGCCCAGTGCTCTGTGTGTAGTAGACGCTCTTACCATTCGTTGAGTTGGATCTCCGCATGGCATCTCCAGGATGCTGCCCAATGCCTGCAAAACAGCAGGGGCCCTGAGAGCGAGCAGGCTGCGCCGAGGCTGCCCTGGCCCAAGTTGCAGCCCACAGGCAGAGTCAGCCGTGCAGCGGCTGCATCTGTGCCTGGGGGGCCCTCCTGGCCCTCACTGCTTGCTGCTGATTAGAGCTGTCATCGTGATGTGGGGGCTTGGCGGGGCTGAGAGCACTGTGGAGCTCCAAAGAGCTCCAGAGCCAGTGCCACATCCAGCTTCACCTCTAATCTGCATCCCAGTAAGCCCACTACTGGCTCACACATCAAGGGCAGAAGCCAGCAGAGCCGCGCTTCAGGACATCTTCGGTGATTGGGGGGCTGTTTGCTTAGCCAGCTGTCCCCCTCTACCTTGCTGGTGCCTGGGGAAGAAGACCCCACGCCATGAGAGCAGGTATCCAGTAATCCATACTGGGCACCTCCGAGGTTTGGGGCCTTCTAGAAAGCTCCGCTGGGGGAAGTGTGTTGGGGGCGGGTTTATCAGCTCTGGTAGAGGAACAGAAACCTCGGTTCAGGATGTGGCAGGTGTGAAAGGAAGAGGAAGTGCATGAGCTGCAGCTGGGCTCCTTCCTAAGGCCAAGGCTGTCGTCTGGGCAACCTCCAGCTTCTCCTGGTGGTGCGACAGGGTTTCTGTAGTGGCCGCCTCACCTAGAGGAACCCCGGCAGAGAAGGGGCAGCGCAGAGAAGTCCCGGCGGGAGGCGCCCTGCCTCCTGTCCTCCCCCTGCCGAGATGGTCGAAGTGTCCACCCACCAAGAATGGGTGTCGGCTGTGGGTGCAGGGCCCTAGAATTCCAGGCCTGTGCTGTCTAGGAGCCAGACATGGAGAGAAGCAAGTACAGTTCAGGTGATCGGACGGAAGCTCCGTCAAGACCCTGTGCGGTGAGGTGGAGGGGATGAGGGAGATGGCTGTCTCCACTCGGAGCAGCAAGAGGGGTGCTGGGCGAGGTGTCCCACCGGCCCCACTGAGAGCCACCCCAGCGGTGACGGCTGCCACGACGGGCTCACTGCGCCCAAGGACGCACGCTTGTCGTCACGCATTCCTCCCACAGTTCCAGGATAGCCATGACTCCCATATCAGAGATGAGGAAACCGAGGCACGGAGAGGTGAGAGACTTGCCCACGGGCCCCCGGGCAGTAAGGGTGGTCTGGAAGGAGGAGGCTGGCACGTTGCTCCAGAGATGCTCCCCCAAGGTAACAGCGGCGGGGCTTCTGGGCGGCAGTGCGTTTAAACCTGCCACCTGGCCCCGCCTTATTGTCAGCATCACTAGCCACCCTTGCTACTCTGCTCATCCCGCCTAACAGCTGGGGTCTCTTCCCAGGTGTGACACAAAGACCAGGACCGGGGGCAAGGCTGACTCGGCCTGCAGACGAGCCCGGGAGGAGGAGACCGTGACCCAGGGGATTCACAGTCACTAGATTTCCTCTGCTCTACAGAGGCTGCCTCCTCTCCTCCACCCCCACCACCTGCGTCAGTAGCCTGCAAATTGCCAAATGTTGATAATTACTGGAGGCCCCCAGTCATCTAATCAACACCTGAGAGGGAGGAAGCAGGGTGTGTGTGTGTGTGTATGTGTGTGTGTCCTAGAACCCTGGGTCTGGGTGTGGGTGTCCTAGAGCCCTGGGCATCCTGCTCTCACTGGGCATCCTTCTGAACCCTGAGGATGGAGGCATAATGGGGGTTCTGGGCCTGGTTCTCTGAGACCTGGGCAGGCCAAGGTCACTGGACCCTTCCAGGCCAAGCTCTCCTTCCCTGAGCTGAGCAAGCCTCACAAGGAGAGTGGGAGGCCCACAGGGAGATGCCCCTGATGGCCATAGCTGGCTAGGACTCTCAGGCCAGCCAGCATCCAGCCTCTTCCAAAACTCTGGGCCTTGGCGAGGTGTTTTGAGGAGGAAAATGCTGACAAGGAGCAGGGATCTCAAAAGCATCTAGTTTAAATTTTCCCTGGTCCAGATAGGGTAACAGAGGAGCAGAGAAAAGGGTACAGGTCACCCGGGATCACCCGGCAATTTAGATGCAAGTCCCTGACTCCCCCATCCCCTACTTCTCACCAATAAGAGGGGCCCTTCCTCCCAATTCACCTTCTTCACAGGCTTTCTCTCCAAGAGGCAGGAAGTGACATATAAGGAATGGCTTTGGACCTCCGCAGACTGGTTTGAAGCCTCACTCCCCTACTTAATTGCTGTGTGACTTTGGGCGAATGCATTTCCTTCTCTGAGTCGATTTCCTCATCTGTAAAATGGGGAAGATAACTACTTCTTAAAGGAAAAAGGAACTTTCCTGTTGGTTCAGTGGTTAAGACTCTGTGCTTCCAATGTAGGAAGTGTAGGTTCGATCCCTGGTTGGGGGTACTAGCATCCCACATGCCATGTGATCTAAAAAAAAAAAAAGAGGAATAACTGCTTCTTAATTTTGTGGTGAGAATTCAGTGGAATAAGGTGTCTGTGGGATGGACTGCTCCTCCCTGCTCCCTGGCTGGCCTTTCTGAGGCCCCCTAGGCCATCAGACACTCCGTGGACTTCCTCCCTGTCTCACTCTGTGATGGCAAATACACCCAAACTCAGAAACACACGTTCTCTGCCCGGCCTTTCCGACAGGCCTGAACATCCTCCTCCGCTGGCCTCAAGCACAGGGCTTCTCTCTGGATGGCTTCTCTGACCTGGGGCGGGATGCAGAGAGAGATGGACGTCTCCTGAAAGAGAGCGCTCCCAGGGGCTGGAGTGGACACAGGATCCCACCTCGCTTCTGCCACCCTGGTTTTCTGAGAGCTCAGCCCCCACTACCCCCATCCCCCAAGAGTCTCCTGACTGCAGGGGGCGGGGCCTGCTGGGGGGAGGGGCTCCTGGGGAGCAGCCTTCACCCCCTCCCACGGTGGGCTCTTGTCTGCTGAAGGGCACTAGGTGGGCAGTGGAGCTGAAAGCTGCTGACAGCAAGCCTCTGAGGAGGAGTGTGGAGGGGAGGAGGGGGGAGATGGTAAAGGAAGACACAAGGAGGAGGAGGAGGAGGAGGAGGAGGAGGAGAGACAGAGGGGGTCCTGCTCACCCGCCATGGCCCACCCCGGACAAGCTAAGAAAAGCTCTGGGGAGAGAACAACCGCCAAAGATGCACAGTTGCCCGCCCCAACCCACCGAGCTGGGGGCCCTTCCTTCCCCCGAGCCAGCTGCCCCTGGCAGATTAGCATTCGACTCCGGAAAAGCAGGCCCCACACACCAACCCATGGGAGGCTGCCAGCTGAGTCAGCCACTCTACCTGTCAGGAAATCATTCATAAAATATGACACCTTCCCAGCCGCCAGCGCCCGGCCTCACCCCAGCCACTGTCCCCGACGCCCCCAGCCCCACAACCACAGGGCCTCCAGCCCTCCCTCCCGCTCCCCGAACCACTCTGTACTCTTCTCCTGGGATTACAAGAAATAAAGCCAGTTCAGCCTCCATAAATCAGTATTTACGTATGGGTCGCCTGCCCTGGGGACAACAGCCCAACAGCTGAGTCAAGAAGAGTGACTGCTTCACTCAATTATGAACAAAAGTCGGTGACACAGCTTCCAAAGGGTTTTCTGTGTCATGGCCACTCGGGTCATGGGCACTTCTTTATCTTTGGTTTCTGTATGAATAGCTGGAGGCGCCTAGGACACCTCACTCAACATAGCTAGACACGGACCACACACAGCCAGTCCTCCAACAGAAGAAAACTGGGGGGGCCGGGGTGGTCAGCAACTTGCCCCAGGTCACATGTGAGTTCAAACTGGAAGCCCACATCCTCGAACTGCCAATGATATGCCACGTTCTTCTCACTTCCCACCACTCAAACCCCGATGCACTCTCTCACTTGGGAGATAAAAGGCAGATGACTCTCCTGCTGAAGAACTGGATTCTTTATCACAGCCCTGTGTGCCTGGGCCCTGCTTCCCTCCACCCTCACCACATTCCCATGTGCTCTCCTTCTGCAACCACTTGTTTCTCAAGCACACCAAGGGTGCCTCAGGGCCTTTGCACATGCCTGCTCCTTCTCCCTTCCATTCATTACATGTCAGGCTCCCTAGCATCCTGCAGGATTAGGTTCCATGTCACCTCAGAGAGACCTTCCCTGACCATCACGAGAAATACCCCCCAACACTATTCCCTAGCCTCGCATGAAAACTACTCCCATGCTAATCCATAGTACAAGTTAATCATGTACTTCTTCATGATTTCTTCATGTCAACTGCCTGTCTCCCTGGGGAGAGTAAGCCTGTGAGGTTGGTTTTACTCACGATGATGTCCTCAAGGCCTTGCACAATGCTTGGTATGAAACAGGCCCTCGGTAAATATTTGTTGCATGAAAAATGAACGATTTCTCATTGTGTACCATCAGAACCCCTCAGGCTGGCACTGAAGTCCCTTTATCCTCTGACCACACCACTAAGTTGAGCAGTTAAGTGATCAGAACACATCTTCCCCGTTCATCATTCTTATTTGGTGTTCATGACAGAGGGACTCAGAAGAGCCCTGGAGGGTGAGGGTGGAGCCAGGAGCTGGGAGCCCAGGAACAGGGCTGCTGGGCGCCGCCCAGCTAAGTAGGCGCGCTGACAGCAGGGTGCTGTGAGTGCTGCAGGAGGCTGTTCTCTGAAACTGCCCTTGTTTCTATTCTCTGTGCCCCCGGGAGTGGCAGAGTCGTTAAACACTCACTGCTTCATGAGAAGGGTTTCAAGCTACATCTGGGTCACCCTTCTGATCAACTGCTGATCAGCTCTGACCCACCAGGACTCAGGCCTACTTTAGAAGCTGAGGCAAACATACCCAAGTCAGAGGATCAAGGATCTCAACATTGTACGTCCATTGGACTCACCCAGGGATCCTGTGAAGACTGCAGATGCCCTGGCCCCTGCCTGCTTGGGCCCATGCTGATTGCACAGGTCTGTCTGAGCTTCGGCAAGGTGAGCACCCGGGGAGGTTCTGACGCACACACATCATTCCTCTAGTGATGGAATCACTGGAGGCTGTCAGTGATTCCAGCGCTGGCCGGACACTGTCGTGACCTGAGCAGCTCTGGAAAACATTGACACCAAGTCCCTCTGTACAGAGATCCTGACTCAAGGGCTGGGGGTTTTCAAGCATTCCCCAGGTGATTCTACAGTGCTGCCAGGGTTAGGAACCATCGCCCAGGTCCTTGCTTTCTAGACTGCTTTCGCTGACCAAAGTCAGGGGACCTGGCTCTTCTTGTGGGCAGTGGATGTTAGGTGAACACTGATTGAGTGCTTGCTGTGAGCTGTGCTGGACACGCCCTTGCCCTTAAAGCCTCCACTCCCACTGGGGCTGGGAGACAGCCTGGAGGGGGACCAGGCTGGGGGCGGGCGGGCACTGATGCTCCTGCCCTTCTCCTGCTTAACCCCTGTCTGTGACTCCCTTTAAGACCAAGTTCTAAGGCTCATCTGGTAGGATCTGGTCCCTGACTATCTTCCCGGCCTTCTCTCCTGCGGTTCTGGTTCCCCAACACATACCCCATGCCGTCCTCATCTTAAATGACCTCCAGTTCTTCCACAAGCACCACAAGTTTTTCCCACCTCCCTGCCAAGGGAGCTCCCGCCGTTACCCACTGCTGGGTCCTCAATCTCCCCTCGCCAGCCTTCCTCACTCCTGCTGGGCTTCACCCAGTCGGTCAGAAGGCTCCATCAGGGCTCTTAGGGCGTGTTCTGCACACTTCCTATAGTGGGCATCTGTCATGCTGTCTCAAAGTCACTGTCCACCTCCTGGAAAGCAAGGCTGGGTGTCCCCAGCATCTGACACAGGCACTTAAGGGTCTGGGGGAGAGGAGGGTAGCAAGGGCAAGTTGTGTTTTTGGTTTACTTTGGCCAAAGTTCTAAAGACTTCTTAGAGAATGGACAGCCTCTGGCTGGGCAGTCAGGAGACTACTCAATACCAACTCAAGGACTAGAAAGTTGCCATGAGAATGGAAATCCAGAACTTGACAGGCTAGATATTACCAAGATACCTTATCACTTGGTTAAAATCCAGACTCTGCTGTGTACCAGCTGTGGGCCTTTGGGCCAGCTATTTAACTTTCTGAGTCTCAGTTTCCTCATCTGTACAATAGAGATAATTAGAGTGCTAGCCCAGGGCTGCTGAAAGAAGTAAAACAAGCCAATGTATATAAAGCTTTTAACGCAGCAGTGCCTGGCATAAGGAATCTTTCAGTAAATACTGGCAATTATTACTGTTATTATTGCTCATGGAACACCCATGCTGAAAAAGCCTTAAGAGATCATCTAAATTAACTCTTGCATTTTAGAGCCAGGGAAAAGGAAGGTCTCACTGGCTCTTCTGTCCAGGCTTGCAAAGCCAGAGCAGGACCAAGCCAATGGGGTCTCTTCCTGGGCCATCGAGGAGAGCAGTGAGGGCCTGCTGGGGATCAGCTGATGTGTTGGCCAGACGCCAGCTGGACCCTGTAATGACTTGGAGTCTGACAGTCCCTACATCTCGGCTCTGTTTTAGGCCAAATCACTGAGCATATTTTAGGATCAGCAAAAACCCACAATGCCTTTGGCTGAACACTTTCCCTCTTCTTGTTGAAGCCCAGGGGTATTTTCGAGGAAATTGAGTCCATCTGTTTCTGATTCATTTGTACTTAACTCATCACCAAGCTGTTTTGTAAGAGCCCTTTGATGTGAAAGCAGCCTTATTCTATAAGCCTCTCTAAGCCTTTATTTAGTCAACAGTAGGTAAACGGGGCTCTCCAAAGAGGCCAGAGGCGGCTTCTTCATCTCTCACAACGCACAGGCCACGTGACTTGGAAGTGTGGCCCTCAGATCCCTCTCTTAGGGCCTGTCAGGGCAAAGTGACCACGCCATGACTCTGGACCAGTCTGGAGCTCCTGGCCACCTCTTCTCCCAGGGCGCTGTGACCCAGTGTCCTCCTCCACTCCACTGCTTGTCCACGTGGATTTACAATTTCCTGTGCATTTCTTGATTTCAAGTTCCTTGAGGGTGAGTGGCAGGTGTCCTAATTCATCACGGCCCCTACCACCCCAGCGCCGTGCCCTTTGCACAGTTACAGGGACCATCACTTCCAAATCAAAAACCCATGGGAAAGAACTAACAAGTATAAGGGTCCCCAAAGGGACAAAGGGACGGAATATTTGAAGTTGGGGCTGCCAAGAACGTAGTGAGCAGCTCAGAGAACTGCTGATTGAACTGAAAGTCCCAGGGTATGAAGGGAGAGTCTGTCTCCCCTTCTGTCTGTCGCCCAGACCAAAGCACCCATGACGTCTCACAGCTTCTGTTTCCTTCAGCGGGATGAAAATTAGGAATCTCTTAACTCAAGGGAACAGATGAAAACTCTTCACTAAATTCAAGGCTGAGTCACAAGATGCTCCTGAAGGGAAGCCCAGGTGTTTCAGGGGATGTCCCTAAATTTTGGGGTGCTTTCAAGGCTCCACAGCCCAATCTAGAGGTGTCTCTGTAAGATGGTATGATCTTAGAGGGGGGTCTCCCCTGGGCTGGTCATACCCTGTGTTTATTAATGACATAGTTGGTGGTCTCTTAAATGCAGGGGGTGGTATAGCCCAGTGGCCCTCAAAGGCAGGCGTGCATCATAGTTACCCTCCGAGGGCTGGTTACCACGCAGAGCCCTGGGTCACAACCCCAGAGTTCCTGACCCGTAGGTCTAAGAGGGCCCAAGAACTTGTATTTCTCCCAAGTTCCCAGGAGATGCTCACACTGTGGGTCCTGGGACTACACTTTGAGAACCACTAGTCTAGGCTCTCATTTAGTCCTGCAGTGAGACTATCAGGGGTGCGGCATCCACCTACTGCCACTGAACGTGTTTTGTTTTGGTTTCCCCTTTTCTCAGAATACCAGGCTCAGTGCTAAGTTAGTGAGGGGATGACGGTGCAGGCTGTGTGCCCCATGGAGACCACCTCATTCAATCCTCACAACTGGGCTTCCCTGGTAGCTCAGTGGTAAAGAAACCACCAATGCACCAATGCAGGAGACACGGGTTTGATCCCTGATCCAGGAAGATCCCACATACTGTGGAACAAAAAAGCCAGGACACCACAACTATTCAGCCTGTGCTCTAGAGCCTGGGAGTTGCAACCACTGAGCCCATATGCTGCAGCTACTGAAGTCTGCATGCCCAAGAGGCTATGCCCCACAAAAGGAGAAGTCACTGCAATGAGAAGCCTGCACACAGCAACCAGAGCGGGGAAATAATGGCTCCAAGAACCTGACAAGTAACAGGACTAAAATGAAGCGAGACAGTTTGGGCATCGCTCTAGAGATTCATGGGCTAGAAAGAAGCTGCCACAATGTTGGAGAGACCTGGAGGCTGTGAACTCCAGGCTCTGTGGGGTGGAGCTGAGCTCAGAGGCCAAGAGGTCTCTGGAGAAGGAGAAAAGCAGCCTGATGAACAAAGCCTCCAACTATGAGAAGGAGCTGAAATTGGTTCGGCAGGAGAACCACAAGAACATGCTGCTGTCTGTGGCCACCTTCCTCCTCCTGACCCTCGTCTACGCCTCCTGGGCCTGGCGAGCCTGAGATTTCTCCGGTCAGCGCAGCAATATTTAATAGAGTCCCGGAGTCATTATTTCCCTGCTCACTGAAACTAGAGAAAAGCCCACGCAAGCATAGCCAAAAATAAAAATCGAAAATTAATTATAAAAATACCCTCACAATTACCCTGTGCGGTTGACACTGTCTTCTTTTTACCGATGAACCAGAGAGGAGAGGTGAAGCAAACCTCCTCAAGGTCGCACACTGCTTCACCCAGGAGCGGGTGCATGGTGAGAGAGTCAAAATATTCTCACCGAGTGAATGCATCTGTGAACATAGATGGCTATTTGAACCCATGTCTGATGCCAAAGCTCAGACTCATTCCACCACACTAGCAGGAAGTGCTGAAGGAGGTTATGGAAGCTCTGGGGCGGAAGGAAGTTTTTCTCTCCCTCCTTCCTCCACTGCTACCCCCGCCCCCCCCCTTCCTCTCTCTATGACTTTCTTTTCTCTATGAAAGTAGTGATCTGACTAAAGCTTCTCTGAGTCTCCTGTCAGGGTTCAGGGTCTGACCCAGGGGAACAGAAATGAAAAGCAGTAGAGAGAAGCTAGTCCCAGAGGGGCTACAGGGGAGAAGTGGGATCACCTGCCAGAGGAGTGAAGACAAGGCCCAGGTTAAGGGCCCAGAACAGCCCCAGGGCGTCACCCGACCTCATCAGAGGCGAGGCGTCTAGAAATAATTCAGGTAGGTGGGGTGGAGGAAGTGTAGTTGTTTTGGTTGAAAAAACTTAAAAAAAAAAAAAAAAATAGATGTTCTTTTTAGCAATCTAGGGGGTAGGGAAGGAGTTCTCTTTGAATTTGTCACTGTGCACCTTTCATGTATTATCTCTACAAATAGATCACACTAACTGGGCTTCCCCGGTGGCTCAGTGGTAAAGAATCTGCCTGCCAACTCAGGAGATGCAGCTTCAATCCCTGGGTCAGGACGATCCCCTGGAGAAGCAAATGACAACCCACTCCAGTATTTTTGCCTGGGAAATCCCATGGGCAGAGGAGCCTGGTGGGCTACAGTCTGTGGGCTCACAGAATCAGACATGACTTGGCGACTAAACATCACAAATTGATGCTTACATTGAAAAATTTAGATAGTACAGATAACCAAAAGAAAAAATTCAAAACCTGTTATTCCATGGCCCAGATATCACCACTGATAATATTTTCCTTTATATTCACTTTATCAACTAATTTATTTCTATGTAAACTTTGCAAGAGTAGGTTCACCTTGATCTCATTGTTTTGTAACCTGATTTTTTTTAGCTGTATATCATGACCAAGGTCCTTTTACTGTCTTCTTCAATATCCATTTAAATGGCTGCATGCTCGTCCATTACATACCTACACCATAATGGATATACCCAATCTATTGCCTGATATTAGATTGTTTCCATTATTTGTTATATCCATTTAAGTTTATTTTGGACTAGTACACTTTATTCATTTTTGGGTTACCCATGGTTTAAAAGAGCCCCATTGGATCAAGAGATAACACAGAGTGAGAAATGAAATATTCATGGAGATGTTTCAGTATGGGTTTGATTTTGTAATACTTCTTAATTTACGTTAAGTTCAATTAAAACCTTTCTAGTTGTAATTCTATGGAATGTGAATTGTATCTTGGTAAAAAACAAAAATCCTTTCTAGTTGGGAGGCAGAAGACTAAAATCCCAACTGTTGCCACGTGACCTCATGTGGTGTAACCCTTGGTGTGTCCTTTTTCTCAGACACTGGTGTAACAATATGCAACTCTCAGAGTGTCCTGAAGTTCAAACAAGATGATGGATCTGAAGGAATGAATGCTGTTCTTTATTCATAATCACTGAAGCAAGAAATAATCCATTCCAGATTTTAAAAACTGGGATGTAGCCTTAAGTCAGGGATAAAAAGGAAAAAACTACTGACATGTCAATAATATAGAGGAATCTGAAATACACTGTGCTAAGTGGAAGAATTCTCCAAGCCAGGCTTCAGCAATACGTGAACCGTGAACTTCCTGATGTTCAAGCTGGTTTTAGAAATGGCAGAGGAACCAGAGATCAAATTGCCAACATCCGCTGGATCATGGAAAAAGCAAGAGAGTTCCAGAAAAACATCTATTTCTGCTTTATTGACTATGCCAAAGCCTTTGACTGTGTGGATCACAATAAACTGTGGAAAATTCTGAAAGAGATGGGAATACCAGACCACCTGATCTGCCTCTTGAGAAATCTGTATGCAGGTCAGGAAGCAACAGTTAGAACTGGACATGGACCAACAGACTGGTTCCAAATAGGAAAAGGAGTACGTCAAGGCTGTATATTGTCACCCTGTTTATTTAACTTATATGCAGAGTACATCATGAGAAATGCTGGACTGGAAGAAACACAAGCTGGAATCAAGATTGCCAGGAGAAATATCAATAACCTCAGATATGCAGATGACACCACCCTTACGGCAGAAAGTGAAGAGGAATTCAAAAGCCTCTTGATGAAGGTGAAAGTGGAGAGTGAAAAAGTTGGCTTAAAGCTCAACATTCAGAAAACGAAGATCATGGCATCCGGTCCCATCACTTCATGGCAAATAGATGGGGAAACAGTGGAAACAGTGTCAGACTTTATTTTTCTGGGCTCCAAAATCACTGCAGATGGTGACTGCAGCCATGAAATTAAAAGACGCCTACTCCTTGGAAGGAAAGTTATGACCAACCTAGATAGCATATTCAAAAGCAGAGACAGTACTTTGCCAACAAAGGTCCGTCTAGTCAAGGCTATGGTTTTTCCTGTGGTCATGTATGGATGTGAGAGTTGGACAGTGAAGAAGGCTGAGCACCGAAGAATTGGTGCTTTTGAACTGTGGTGTTGGAGAAGACTCTTGAGAGTCTCTTGGACTGCAAGGAGATCCAACCAGTCCATTCTGAAGGAGATCAGCCCTGGGATTTCTTTGGAAGGAATGATGCTAAAGCTGAAACTCCAGTACTTTGGCTACCTCGTGTGAAGAGTTGACTCATTGGAAAAGACTCTGATGCTGGGAGGGATTGGGGGCAGGAGGAGAAGGGGACGACAGAGGATGAGATGGCTGGATGGCATCACTGACTCGATGGACGTAAGTCTGAGTGAACTCCGGGAGTTGGTGATGGACAGGGAGGCCTGGCGTGCTGCGATTCATGGGGTCGCAAAGAGTCGGACACGACTGAGCGACTGATCTGATCTGAAGTGGAAGAAGCTGGTCACACAAGGCTATGTACTGGGTTATTTCATTTATACAACATTCTGGAAAAGGTAAACTGAGGGGACAGTAGTTACCAGGGCTAGGAGTGAGGGAAGGGGACTGACTGTAAAAACTCCTGAGGGGGGCTTCCACCTGCCAACGTAGGGGACATGGATGCGATCCCTGCTCGGGGAAGATCCCACATGCTTCAGGGCAACTAAGCCCATGCGCCACAACTACTGAGCCCCCGTGCCTAGAGCTGGTGCTCCACAACAATGAGAAGCCCAGGCACCACAATCAGACAAAGCCCCTGCACAGCAGTGAAGACCCAGCACAGCCAAAATTAAAATGAAAAAATAAATCTTAAAAAAAGGCCCACGAGGGGACTTTCCGGGGTGGTGGAAGTATTTTACATGTTGATTGCAGTGGCGGTTACAGTTTTCAAAACTCATTGAACTGCACCCTTAAAAAAGGGTGAATTTTACTGTATGTAAATTATGCCTTAGTAACTTTGACTCCCCTCAAAAAAACAAAAAAACAATGTTTAGGGAATTCCCTGGCAGTCCAGCGGTTAGGAGTCTGCACTTTACTGCTGAGGGCCTGGGTTCAATCCCTGGTCGGGTAACTAAGATCCTACAAGTCAAGGAGTGCGGCCAAAAAAATTTAAAAAAGGTCTAGTGCTTCCCAAGTATAAAGTATCATCCATCAGGCACTATCTATAGTACTTTTCATAGAAATTCTGAAATACCTTTGTGAAACATGGCAAATATAAAAAATACAATCTCGAAAAGACCAAACATGCTCAGCAAAATAAGTTTTACTGGGCTGCCTTTTGGAAAGCTCATTTCTACATTCTAACAAATGCTCATGGTTGGGCAGCTGGTCTCACTGGGGAACAGCTGACCATTGGACTATTTGGGGATTCTCCTTGTCATCACCTGTTTTTTTTTGTTGTTTTTTTTTTAACATCACTAGAGGAAAAACAAACAACGGTATCAAAATTGAAAGAATAGGAAATGCCCCCCTCCACCCCAACCAGGACAGCCTTTCCCCTCCAGGGAAAGAATACAGGTCTTTCTGGTTGATCTTCTCTTGGCCTGACCACTGCCATCTTACTGAACACCATGCTTCAAAAGTAAATAAAATATAAACAAGAATAACCTGCAGCCAAAAACTACCCTAATGGATAGCAGATTTCTAATAAGAATAGGAACAAGAGGGGATCAATGCAAAGATGAAGTGCTAACAGTGAAAAAGAATCTGCTCTCAGCACTGTGGTGAAACCCCTGCCCTGCAGTGTGAGGCCCTGATCAATGCGCCTAACCCAACAGCTTACATTTGTGATGAAATTCCAATACAACCAAGGGATTGAAGTAGTTCCTGGAGTTCATGATGGAATCTGAACTACAAATGGAAGTGAGGATATAATCTCTTTCAGAGAAATAAGGTCGCTGAAAACAAAGGGTCAGTTCTCTGTATGCACAGTTTATAACCTGCTCCCACAGGGCCCGGTGGAACTCTGGCCCACAGGAGGCGCTCCAAGAATGTTTGTGGAGTCAGGGAACAAGGCATTGGAAGATGGCCCCTGGAAGACGGGTGCTCAACCCAGCCGCTTCATGCTAAAGACTCATCTATGATCCATGTTAAAAATGATCAACAATCAAACTGGTTTCCCCTCATTTATTCTAAAGCCATGCAGGGAATTGCTGCATTGTCCAGGGGTTAAGATGCCATGCTCCCACGGCAGGGGGTGTGGGTTTGATCCCTGATCAGGGAACCAAGATCCCACATGCTGCAGTACAGCCAAAAAATAAAGCCACGCAGGTTTGTTAACAGTCTGCCGTGGAGGGTCTACACAGCCTCATTTCAACTAAGAACAGGTGAGGGGAGGGACATAGGGAGTTTGGGATTGACATGTACACACTGCTACATTTAAAATGGATAAACAATGGAGGACCTACTGTATAAGGCAGGGAACTGTGCCTTATAATGTAAGTTACTATTCTATGTAACTGTTAGACTGTTACGTAACAAATGGGAAAAGAATTTGAAAAAAAGAATAGATACATGTATACGTATAACTGAATCATTTTTGCTGGATTCCTGAAGCTAACAATAACATTGTTAATCAATTATACTCCAGGGACTTCCCTGCTGGCACAGTAGAATCCACTTGCCAAAGCAGGGGGCACAGGTTTGATCCCTGGTCCAGGAAGATTCCACATACCGAGGAGCAACTAAGCCCAGACACCACACTACTGAGCCCGAGCTCTGGGGCCTGGGAGCCACAACTGCTGAGCCTGTGTGTCACAACTACTGAAGCCCGAGAACCTAGAGCCTGTGCTCTGCAGCAAGCGAGGCCACAGCAACGAGAAGCCTGCACTTGGCAACGAAGACTGGCCCTGCTCAATGCAACTGGAGAGAGCCGGTGCAAAGCGATGGAGACCCAGAGCAGCCAAAAATAAATGAATAACATAAAAATGACACTCTAATATAAGTCCAAAAAACCTAACGACAGGGCCTGTTACCCCGTTACCAGATAGGGGCGGGAGGGAGTAGAGCTGACTGATACCAGGTGATGGCACGACTGAGCTGAAAAGCAAACCTCTTATCAAGAAGTTCACACACTAGTGGGGAACAGAATCCTGCAAACAGTGATATTAATTTGATAATGAAGAGCTGACCATTAGTCAAGCAGACATTGTGCTAAGTGGCCTGTCCAATAACGTTGAGAGGTAAGAACCATGCCCATTTTATTTTTCAAAAATTTTTGGCCATGCTGGGCGGCTTGTGAGGTCTTAGTTCCCTGACCACCAATCGAACCCATGCCCCTTGGTGTGGAAGCACAGAGTCTTAACCACTGGACCTCCCAGGAAGTCCAAGAACTGTACCCATTTTATAATTTTTTTTATTTGGCTGCACTGTGTCTTCGTTGCTGCATATGGGATCTAGTTCCCCAACCAGGGATCGAACCTGGGCCCCCTGCATCAGGAGCTCAGAGTCTTAGCCACTGGACCACCAAGGAAGTCCCATATGCCCATTTTAAAAAGAGGAAACTAAGGTTCTGAGAGGTTAGGCGCTTGCCTGAGGTCACACAGGCAGTGAGTAGAGGGGCTGGGAAAGGAACCCGAGAGACGTGACTCCAGGACCGCACTCCTCGCCCCTGCAGCTGAGCTTTAGGGCACCGAGGCCTGGAGCCATCAAGGGAGGCTCTCAGACCTGTCAAGGATGCTACATCTAGAGGTGTGGGGAAGCACTGGCTCCCAAGGGCAGGAGAGGCCGATGGCCTCATGGTGGACCAGACCCTCCAGTATAGGACCTAGCCAGGAGGCAGTGGAAGTGGAGCTGTGGGAGACACAAGCAGGGCCAGACTGTCAGGCTTTCGCACTTTATCCAGGACCCTGGCAGAGCCATGAGCCTTTGGATCTGTTGGTTGACAAGAGTCTTGCCTAGGAGAATGCTCACGTAGGGACAGGCCAGGCTACAGAAGCTGGAAAGCTGAGAACTGGGGTGGAGCCAACAGGAAGCCACTGCAGTGGTACAGGTGGGCAGGAGAGCCTGAACTGGATGGGGCCAGGAACTCCTTGGTCAGCATCCACCCAGTGGAGCCAGGGTCAGGTCTCACAGAGCATCTGATGCAAACCAGCCCTGGGTAGTCTGCTGGGCTGATCCTCTTGGGTCTCTCAGGATTCTGCTGTTTCTGAACCAGGCAGACCCCATGGTTCACAGGGCAGCCCAGACCACTGGCCAACAACCAATTTCGCTCTCTAGTCTGTTTCCCCTTCTGTAATACAAATGGATTTAATTAGATTGCACTTTAGGTAACTTCCTGTTCTGACATTCTGTGAATTCTTTTTACATTAGATTCCTATAGTGTCAGGCACACGAAACCTCATGGACACATTTGTAAGTTCTGTTCAAAGGCACTGACTTGCTCTTCTTTGGGACCTGTGGGCAGTGATCTTCCGTAAACTGAAATAGGGCTTCCCTGATAGTTCAGCTGTAAAGAATCTGCCTACATCGTGGGAGACCTGGGTTCAATCCCTGGGTCAGGAAGATCCCCTGGAGAAGGAAACGGCAGGCCACTCCTGCATTCTTGCCTGGAGAATTCCATGGACAGAAGAGCCTGGCAGGATACATACAGTTCATAGGGTTGCAAAGAGTTGGACACGACTGAGCGACTCACACACATACCAAAGAGGTGAGTTTGGCACTGTGATGGTTTCGTTTGTGTGTTAACTTGGCTGAGCCACTGTGCCCAGATATTTGGCCAAACATTATTCTGGA
The DNA here is from genome assembly GCF_029407905.1 of Bubalus kerabau. NCBI lineage: Eukaryota > Metazoa > Chordata > Mammalia > Artiodactyla > Bovidae > Bubalus > Bubalus kerabau. The sequence goes on from NC_073636.1 coordinate 62,709,576, forward strand.
TGTTTCTATAAAGGTGTTTTGGGGATGAGATTAACATTTAAATTTGTGGATTTAAAATCAGAGTAAAGTAGATTCCCCTGCATAATGTGGGTGGGCCTCATCTAATCAGTTGAAGGTCTTACTAGCCCAAAGACTGACTCCCATGCCTCCTCTCAGCAAGAAGGAATTCTGTCAGCAGACTGCCTCTGCACTGGATCTGCAACTCATCCCTGGGTCTTGAGCCAGCCAGCCTACCCTACAGATTTTGGATTTACCAAACCTCCATAATCCTGTGAACTGATTCTTAAAACAAATCAATCCCCTCCTTCTCTTTCTCTCTCTCACACACACACAGCTGGTTCTGCTCTCTGGAGAACACTGAGTAATACCTGCACTATTTATCAAAATTGCAAATGCTGGTTATAACCCATCCACATATCAGAATATGCTGTAGTCACAGAAAACGATGCAGTCTATTTATGTACTGACATGGAAAGATCTCCAAGATATATTAAGAATAATGTGTACAGTATGCAAACAACAAAAATATTAAAATTCCTATTGCTTACCTGTGTGTGTGTGGGGAACTCTGGAAGGACAGCTAAGAAACTAACAGCAGGGTTACCTGTTGGAGGAGGGCAGTGGGGTAACTGAGTAATGGGAAACCAGGCAGAGGGGCTTTTTGCTTTACTCTTTCTACATTCTTTGATAAATGAACATATTCTTTGACCCGGCAATTCTACATCCATATGTTGGTGGCTCAGTTGGTAAAGAAGCCACCTGCAATGTGGGAGACCTGGGTTCAATCACTGGGTTGGAAGATTCCCTGGAGAAGGGAACGCTTACTCATTCCAGTATTCCGACCTGGAGAACTCCATGGACTGTATAGTCCAAGGGGTCGCAGAGAGTCGGACGAGACTGAGCAACTTTCACTTTCACGTTTACCTTATAAATACACTCCCCTCATGTAAAATGGTATTATATATATTAGAAAAAATATCCAGGGGATTTCCTTGGTGGTCCAGTGGCTGAGAATCCGCAATCCCAATGCAGGAGACCCAGATGTGACCCCTGGTTTCAGGGAACTACTGATAGACCCCACATGCTGCAAAGATCCTGAGTGCCACAACTAAGACCTGGCGCAGCCAAACAAGTAAAACAAAAATACATATTTTTAAAAAATTCAGTGGTAGCATCGTTCATAAGAGAAGAATGGAAAGCACCTAAATACCCATCAGCAGGAAAGCGGTTAAATAAATCATCCATTTATTACAAAGAATGAGGCTGCTCTCTTTGTTCTGATGTGATTTCCAAATGAGGTGGGAAAGAGCAAGATGCAGGACGCTGTGTGTATAGGATGCTACCATTTGTGTGGGAAGAAAAGTCAAATTCTGTGCCTATATATTTGCAAATGCATGATCACAGAATAAACCAAAGACAGGACTTCTCTACAGGGAGGGGAACTAGCTAAGTGGGGAGTGGGCAGCAGAAGGAATTACTTTACACTGTATTTTTCGAATCATGGGCATGTATTATCCATTCAGGACTTTAAAAAATTTCTGAGGCGGAGGGGAGAGGTAGGAGGAGAAGTCACATGCCAGGTTGGTACTAAAGTTATCTGAACACAAAGTATTCATCTACTCCACTTTTCATATTTTTGACCTGAGTCTCCCCTGAACTGCTCTTACAAACACCCACTTGGGACTACAGCGAATTTCATTGAAGACCCAGGGCCCTCACTAAACCCAGAAAGATAATTTTTGAAGATGAGAGCACTAGTTCTCTGCAAGGCAAATGACTCTTTAATTCACGCACAGAGACAACCGGATGCAGACCTGTTCTTCAGAATCTTCTTTATTCTTCAGCTAACCACCACAGAAGGTCAGCTTGAACCAAAACAAGCTGAAATAACCTCAAAAGGCCCGCCTCATTACCCACAACGGGGCAAAACCTGAAGTGAAGCCTGTTTTTTTTTTTTCAGAGCGGACCCAGCCCATACTTTTACACAGGTGTCCACTGAAGACCGATCAGCAAGGCCCCACCACCACAAACTGTAGGACCTCTGCTGGGAGCTCCCTTTGGGTCATTCATGAAATCCACCTCTTCCTTAGTCATAAACAAGCCCTTGCTGTCTTGTGGGGAAGGTCATCAGTGTTGGTATCTTGAGCAACAGACCATTTGTGTACTCTGGAGCTTTGAAGGGGAGGTGACTTGACTTACTTCCTCCCCTGCATGCAATCACCTTTCTGAATATCTAAACAGTGACCTGGGAGATACGTGGTGGAGGGTGCCTCATGAAGACTCTTCAGGGTCATTCTGTCCGGGGTCCTTCAGTACTTAATCCTTTGTTTTTCAGAAACTTTGCACACGGGCTCCCAAGAGGCAGGCAGGCCCAGAGGAGAGGCCACAGGCCTGGGAGCCCAGCAGCCTCTCTCTCAGAGTGGGTCACCGGGAAAGAGGAGGAGGGGATGGGGGGTGGGGGTGGAGATGCAAGGCAGGGACAGAAATCAGCTGAAACACTCCATGCTGGTTCTGACTCGCTCCATCTCGTGCAGGAAGCTGTAGAACTGAGGCAAAGTTAATTCTGGGGAGAGAAAACGCGGCTTCAGGTAAATGTTTCCAACTCCACAGAATCATCCAAGAAAATGAATTTCCACCCAGTGACTTCCTTTTTATTTTTTGACTTAATACCTCTAAGCAGTTCTGGATGAGTAATTGATCATAATAAAGAACTGAAGCCTTGAACACAGAAAGTTCTCAGCTCCATTTAAAAAAAGAAAAAGTGGAGGGGAGATTTCAAATGGCATTAACTCCCCAACACAAAGGGATGAAAGAGTGCCATTCAGGACAGCTGATGTGATTCCCATAACCCCAGAGCTTCTTGCTCTTAGATATTCACCATTCCTACCCCAGGCTTCCCTGATAGCTCAGTTTGAAAAGAATCCGCCTGCAATGCAGGAGACCCCAGTTTGATTCCTGGGTCAGAAGGCCTGCTGGAGAAGGGATAGGCTACCCACTCCAGTATTCTTGGGCATCCCTTGTGGCTCAGCTGGTAAAGAATCCTCCTGCAATGTGGGAGACCTGGGTTCAATCCCTGGGTTGGGAAGATCCCCTGGAGAAGGGAAAGGCTACCCACTCCAGTATTCTGGACTGGAGAATTCCATGGACTGTATAGTTCATGGGGTCGCAAAGAGTCAGACACAACTGGGCGACTTTCACTCACATTCCTACCCCACACTTTCCCTTTAGCAAAAAGTTCATTGACTGTGGGGTCTCCAACTTGCTAAGGGCTTATCATTTAGGAGAGCAAAGGTGGAAAAATGGAGATTCCACAGTCCAATTATGACTTTTTTTATGGAAAAATGATTAGTGGTGGGCTTCAGGAGCCTAAGGAGAAGGAAATGGCAACCCATTCCAGTACCCTTGCCTGGACAATCTCATGGACACAGGAGCCGGGTGCGCTGCAGTCCATGGGGTCGCAAAGAGTCAGGCATGACTCAGCGACTAACACACACTCAGGAGCCTAAGGACTAAAGAAAACATGGAAAAAGTGGAAGGGTTCAAATGGGAATCTGGACTCACCTATGTATACATTTTCAGTTTGATTTCCTTTCTTAACCACCAACTTTAACTGAGCCAAAAAAGGAAAAAAAGAAATAAAATATTTAAATTAAAACGATGACAATTGGGCAAAGAAATTTCTGAAACCTGAACTTTCACGGAAACATTAAACCATCCAGTGTCTTGAGAGTTACTTGAGAGCTGTCTAGATTGTCCCACACCAAAACTTATAACAATTCCCATGATGACAGGAACAATCAAAACTTTCAAGAACAATATCCAGATCTTATTCATCTGAAAGTAAGCGTGTTAGTAACCACATCTTTGGCTGACCACATTGCTCTGAAATACACAAGGCACTTCAGTGGAACATTGGTTTAATTGGATATTAAAGAAACCCAAGGTAGATTTGGTGGCTTAGATGGTAAAGAATCTGCCTGCAATGCAGGAGACCCAGGTTCAATCCCCAGGTGGGGAAGATCCCCTGGAAGAGGGAATGGCAACCCACTCTAGAATTCTTGCCTGGGAAATCCCAAGGATAAAGGAGCCTGGCGGGCTACAGTCCATGGGGTCACAAAGAGTTGGACACGACTGGGTGAGTAACTGCATTAAAATATTGTAGAATGTGAGCGCTTCCCTGGTAGCTCAGAGGTTAAAGCATCTGCCTGCAATGTGGGAGACCTGGGTTTGATCCCTGGGTTGGGAAGATCTCCTGGAGAAGGAAATGGCAACCCACTCCAGTATTCTTGCCTGGAGAATTCCATGGACAGAGGAGCCTGGTGGGCTACAGTCCACAGGGTCACAAAGAGTCGGACACTACTGAGCAACTTCACTTTCACTTTTCATTGTAAAATGTGGATGTAATATTTTATAACCAAGTCAAAAATCTCCCAATTTTCAGAGATCAGAAAAAGACTTACTTGTAAAAAAATACTTCCTACTTTTTCCAGTTCGCTGCTCCCAGATGTCACTGTGACACAAAAGAAAAAAACAGTAAGTGACTGGTTGAGGACCAACTCTGAAGAGCCCAATCTTGCAAGTTTTAAAGCAGGAGCCATGTGGGGGCCAGGATGAAGACAGGAGAATGTGCTTTTCAGGAAGTGAATTCACGGAGAGCCGTGGGTAGAAAGAGCTGCTGAATGTGGACAGTGACACACAGGGGAGCAGCTGCTGGACCCAACAATCGTAGGGGACCAAGGATCCCGCTTCCCCAGTGAAGTCATCTGAGAGCCTCTGCCACCCAACCCTGCATCATCCAAGGGACCCAGGACTGGCTCTAACTGGTTACCTCCAAATTTCCATTCCATATCTACAAGCTGGTTAATCATCAGAGTCTGACCTACGGCCCATCGAGCAAGGGTGGGGGCATTCTGCTTCCACTGGAATAAAAGCAGAAAGCCAAAGTCATCACAATGGAAAGAAAAGAAAAAACCCTCTTTATTCCGCCCCCAGTGCAACGTTTAGTCTTTACACAGACAGTGGGCAGAGCGCAGAGGCACGGGCTCGGCCTGTGCGCACAGGTCCGGGTCAAGAGGGGCAGCAGGAATCTTCCTTTATTCCAAGACTTAATCCAGGTGGGAACAAAAACTGTATGATATTTATATTTAGTCAAATCAGAGGGAAAATATTAGGTGCACTGAGTAGCGTTTTCAGGCATGTATGCCATCTGCATGAAACCGAGTGAAAACTGTAAGCTGGGAAATGACATAAGATGATTAATGGTTTTTCCTTGGTTGGTGTTTTCCATTTGTATGTTTTCAGGAAATAAAAGCAAACAATCCTAATTCACTTTGATTAAGACGGATTCTGATACCTTTTCAGAAAAGTAGATGGCTTTCTCCTCACTGAGACCTGGAAGAGAACAGAAGGGAGACATGACCACAGGGAAAGGCTGCAGGGCCTGTCACCTGAGCAACCTGGGGTGGTCACCTACCCAGAGTCATGAAGTCGGCCCGGACCTGCTCGGCTGTGAGACCCTTCTTCAAGGCACCTGGGAGAAGAGAAAAATCAGTCAGAAAGGGCAAATCAATCAATCCTCTGGCAGGAAGCATTCAATGGGTACAACTTAAGTGACAGGGACGACAAAGGGAACACACAGACTCAGCTCACTCGGCCTGATCTCGGTCCAGCCAGGCAGGAAGGAGATGAGGGGGAACAAGGCAGCACGTGCTAGGGGGCATTTTTTGGCAGATTCCTGAGCAGCTCAAATGGCAAAGAATCTGCCTGCAATGTGGGAGATCTGGGTTCAATCCCTGGGTCGGGAGGATCCCTGGAGAACGGCATGGCAACCCACTCCAGTATTCTTGCCTGGAGAATCCCATGGACAGAGGAGCCTGGCGGGCTACAGTCCATGGAGTCGCCAAGAGTCTGACACAACTGAGCAACTTTCACTTCACTTTAGGTGCCACACAAGCATTGGCCCCTCCAGAAAGTATAGATGAAGTTACAGACAAAAGAAAAGACTGTCTGGACTTGGGGAGGGGGTGACTCATCTGAAGAAATAAGGCCAAGACTCCTGGAGCCAAGTGGGGGGAGTTCAAGGTCAGGCGGGCACAGGGGTAACAGCCCAAAGCTGCCACTGTGCCATCTGTAACCACCAAACACATGAGGCTCTTTAACTGTTTCTTTTTTGGCCTTGCCATGTGGCTTGTGGGATTTTAGTTCCCTGACTAGGGATGGAACCCAGGCCCTCGTTAGTGAAAGTGCCAAGTCCTAACCACTGGATCTCCAGGGAATTCCTTTCTTTAACTGTTAATGAATTAAAATGAAAGGAAATGTAGTGTTCTGTTCCTCAGTTGCACCAGCTGTTCCAAGTGCTCAGGAGCCACGCAGGCCCAGTGGTCGCAGCACCGGTTAGGGCGGATTACAGAGCATTCTTGTCTCCACAAGGGACAGCCTGCCCCAGAAGGTCAGCCCTCAGGAAGCAAACGCAGATGGACTAAGCAGTTCAGCCTCTACAGTTGCCAAGTCACTTGCAGAGGGGCTGTCAAGCCCCTCCCCTCAGGAGCCCTGGGAAACCCCACCCTCCTACTCTTGCCCTGCACCCACCTCCTTTGTTCCGCTTGTAGGCTCCCATTTCTGAAAATAAAGTGCTCCCAGCAATCCGGGCTTCTCAACATTTAACCTGCAGGCTACAGCCTCCAGTCACCTTGAAAATTTTCCACTTTTTAGTCCTTCAGAAGATGACTAATCAAAGTATAAGAAGTTGTCCACCATGGTCCAGGGAGGGCCCTGAAGTAACACCCTAAACCCAAGCCCCCACCCCCATCCCACACCAGAAAAACAATCTGAAGGGCTGTTGTCCTCTGCAAAATCAACGGTGTCAACAAAGGGAGGAAACCTTTTATCTCCAAAATCAGACTAAGCAAGGAAGCCACAGGGAAATAAAAAAAAGGCAAGACCCCAGGAAACCTTGGCCATAAAAGCTCTCCAAGAAGGCTGTTACGTCCAGTCACTCCAATCAACTCTTGGCGTGCCGCTCCTTAGTTTATATCCAGTTCAAATCCAACATTCCATCTGAAGATCCCCAAATACTCCGAGGTGGAAAATACCATTGTAACTTTTAATTTACCAGGAAATTAAAGACGAGAAAGGTTAAGCTTTGTGGGGAGAGGATTTGACACATCCAGAGCTGACAACTGCGCCGCTAAGGGCTCACCTACAGCTCTGCTCCCCGTACACCGAGATCTGCGAGGGCAGCTCTTCAGCAGTGTGCGCAGGAGAGACCAAAACTCAGAAACGGCACACTGATTTTGGTGTGTCCACACAAGTAGCCTGGGCGCCAAGGTAATTTTGTTAAAACTTAAGTCAGACCGTGTCTCCTCTCTGCTCAAAACCCTCGAATAGCTCCTGTTCCACTCATTGTAAATCCCGAAGTTCTCACAATGCCCTGTGGATCTGAACTTCTGTAGAACCCTCTGCTCTCTCCCTCGCTTACTCAGTTTTTCCCATTATTTACTAGGCAGGTTCCTACCTCCATGCATTCACCCCTGCAGTTGCTCCTGCAGGAAACACGCTTCCTCAAATCTGCACATGCTCACTCCTCACTTTCCTCAGGAATCGGCTTGAATTGCACCTCCTCTGAAAGGGTCCCTGACCAATCTTCAAGTGTCCTTTTCTGCATTGGCAATTTATAACTATCCAACTTCATGCTACATATTTATTGCCAATTTTCTCACAAAAGTCAGTTTGTTGAGAACAAGGACTTGGTTGGTTTTGCCCACTGCTGTGTCCCAAGTTACTAAAAAAAATGCCAGGCACTGTTCACTGGTTGGCCCTCAACTCATTAAACACATGCTGAATCAAAGAATCTGTACAACACAATGCTATACAGCCTTTAAAAATAAGGTAGCTCCTGACCTGCCTATTTGCAAAATATAATTAAAAGAAAAGAAAAGGTATGAACAGTCTGCTTAATGTGGTCCCTTTTGCATAAATAAAGAAGGGTATATTATCTATTCTTACTTATAGCTTTCAGAGAGAGATCAGTCGCTTAGTCGTGTCCGACTCTTTGCGACCCCATGAATCGCAGCACGCCAGGCCTCCCTGTCCATCACCAACTCCAAGAGTTCACTCAGACTCACGTCCATCGAGTCAGTGATGCCATCCAGCCATCTCATCCTCTGTCGTCCCCTTCTCCTCTTGCCCCCAATCCCTCCCAGCATCAGTCTTTTCCAATGAGTCAACTCTTTGCATGAGGTGGCCAAAGTACTGGAGTTTCAGCTTTAGCATCATTCCTTCCAAAGAAATCCCAGGGCTGATCTCCTTCAGAATGGACTGGTTGATCCCCTTGCAGTCCAAGGGACTCTCAAGAGTCTTCTCCAACACCACAGTTCAAAAGCACCAATTCTTCGGTGCTCAGCCTTCTTCACAGTCCAACTCTCACATCCATACATGACCACAGGAAAAACCATAGCCTTGACTAGACGGACCTTTGTTGGCAAAGTAATGTCTCTGCTTTTGAATATGCTATCTAGGTTGGTCATAACTTTCCTTCCAAGGAGGAAGTGTCTTTTAATTTCATGGCTGCAGTCACCATCTGCAGTGATTTTGGAGCCCAGAAAAATAAAGTCTGACACTGTTTCCACTGTTTCCCCATCTATTTGCCATGAAGTGATGGGACCAGATGCCATGATCTTCGTTTTCTGAATGTTGAGCTTTAAGCCAACTTTTTCACTCTCCACTTTCACCTTCATCAAGAGGCTTTTGAGTTCCTCTTCACTTTCTGCCATAAGGGTGGTGTCATCTGCATATCTGAGTTTATTGATATTTCTCCCAGCAATCTTGATTCCGGCTTGTGTTTCTTCCAGTCCAGAGTTTCTCATGATGTACTCTGCATATAGCTTTAATTACATGCTTATCTTATGGCTAAATTGAGAGATGTGAAGTACATTTTTGGTGAACATATCCACAAAACAGAGGATACCTTTGAGGAAAGGGACTGGGTGGGACTTTTTTTCCTTGGTGTCATTTAAAAACATCCTAGCTGCATGTTCTTTCTTAATAGGAAGGCAGTAAAATTGTGAGTCATTTTTGTGTGCTTTCCTGTGCTTTTCTATAATTAAAAAAAAAAAACAACCCCTCCCTCCCAAGAAAAAAGGTTAAATGTATTGCCCAGGGCCACACAGCAGGCAAGCAGCAGAGAAAGTAGCTTATGGGGCAGTTGGCCCAAATTCAGGCTCTTTCCATTCCAGGTCATTCTGAGATGCTGTCGGGGACTAAGACCAGGCCACAACCGGACAGTGACTGACAACTGAGGCTACCGCACTGCAGGGGCCGAAGCAAGCTCTCTGTCCTGATGGCACCTCACTACCTGAGACAGGCAGGAGCCATACTTTAGAAACATACATAGAGGGACTTCCCAGGTGGTCCAGTGGCTAAGACTCACACTCCCAATGCAGTGGCCCTGGATTCAAACCTTGGTCAGGGAACTAGATCCAACGTCTCAACTAAGAGTTTGCATGCTGCAACTACAACCCAGGGCAGCCAAATAGATGAATAAATGTTTTTTAAAAAAACAAAAAAAACATGATCTTAAAAAAAAGAAATACACATATTTGCGTCATGTTAGGCCTCAAGCCCTTAGCTTCTTTTTCAGCTTTTTCCTTTGGTGATTCCTCTGTCTTGTACGCACAAGACAGGGCTGCACCCTTGACCCCATGTCAGTCAGAAAAATCTGAACTCCAGGGCTGCAGTCACTAGAACATGTCACTAGGGTAAATCTGAGAATGTCCTTTAAATACAGATAACCATCTGGGATGGTTTATAAGTCCTTGAGCTCCACTTTTCATTGGAACAGTTGCCTTAGGCAAACCCCCACTGCCATCAAATAGTGTGGGTGACAAGCAGAGGGTTTCAGGAAACGGCTGGAAAGTTAGCAAACACTACTCTTCTAGCCAAAACCTTCCTAAGTTTATTCAAAGTAGTAAGGGGAGTCCAAGGAACAGAACTAAACCTTGGTGAATCAGATGGGAGAGCATGGGAGCCCCATTCACTCAGTGATTACTGACCCTGAAGGCTTACCAGCTGAACCCACCCCTGCAAGGTTCCCGTGCAAACAGAGGCCACAGTCACTGTATACAGATGTCCTGAGACTGCCATGTGCCAGCACTGAGCTGGATGTTGGAAGGCATCAAAAACTGAACAGGCAACAGTCTCTATCCTCCTGAGGCTCACAATCTTTTGAGATATAACGATATAACACATATAATACATTATAACAATAATGTAACAAGTAGGTAAGTCCTATAGTGAAAGTGTTGGTCGCTCAGTCATGTCCGACTCTTTGCGATCCCCTGGTCTATACCTCACTGGGCTCCTCTGTCCATGGGTTTCTCCAGGCAAGAATACTGGAGTGGGTTGCCATGCCCTTCTCCAGGGACTCTTCCCAACCCAGGGATCGAGCCCCAGGCCTCCTGCATTGCAGTGGATTCTATTATATAGAGTATTATTCCATGTAGAGGATTACTGAAAAGTGCCACATAGAAAATAGAGCAGGGTAAGGTTGGGAACCCCCAGGGAACTTAGTCCAGCATTTGATTAAATACCATTTGTGATTATTGTTCAATGCTGATTATTTCTTTTTTGGCCCAGCCAGACAGACTCCTTTAAGTGTGGAAAGGGAGTTATTGCTTTTTCTTTACAAAAAAAGCAAAAACAAAACCCACCAACCACTGGAGATTTCCCTGGTGGTCCAGTGGTAAGAATCCTCCTGCAATGCAGGGGACATGGGTTTGATCCCTGGTCAGGGAAGATTCCACATGTTGAGGAGCAAATAAGCCTGCGCACCACAAGAAAATCTGCTTGCATGATGAAACTAAGACCTGACGTAGCCAAATAAATAAATGAATAAATAACGACCAGTTACTGGGTACCCACAAGGGCCAGATATTAAAGTAAAAACCAGCTTAAATTATGTCCCTACCGCAAAGTTATCTGTAATCTTTTCTAGGTGACAACTCATAATGATAATGACAATCAATACTAACAGCAATGTAGCTACTACCACTTACTATTGGAGCAAGCACTTTACATTTATTATCTTTCTCCATTTTTTAAAAAGAAATTCTTTAAAAATTATTTTTATTTTTTTGGCTGCACTGCATGGCTTGTTGGGATCTTAGTTCCCTGACCACAGACTGAACGGGATCCCTGTCCTGAAAGTGCCAAATTTAACCTGGGATCACCATCTTTCTCCACTCTTGAAACAATGTATGAGCTACTAGGTATTAGCTCCATTTTATTCCTGAAGAAACTGATTCTCAGAGTGGTTACATGACTTGGCTTAAGGTCTCAGAGCTGTGAAGTAAGCATACAAGGGCTGTGCAGGAACCAAATGCAAGGTGGGGGCCTTATCTGGATCTTAATGAGAACACTTACAAACAAAATGGATGAGACAATGGGGAAGTCTGAACTCTGACTTTGTATTTTAATTTTAGATATGATCATTGCATAGTGGTTTGATAAGGAAGAGAAAGTCCTTTATGTTTTAGCGATATATAACTAGGAATTGAATGAAATGATATGATGTCTGAGATTTGTTTAAAAATAATCCAGTTTGGAGAGCAATGAGTTGAAGTAGGTGGGGCACAGGTGAAGCAATCTGGACATGAGTTGATAAAGGTTGAAATCAAGTTTTTTTTTTTTTTAAGAGAACAATTCTTCATGGACTTATTTTTATTTATTTATTTATTTTAGTTGTGCTGGGTCTTTGTTGCTGTGAGGGCTTTTCTCTAGTTGCAGCAAGCAGGGAATACTCTTTCTAGTTGCAGTGCTTGGGCTTCTCATTGCAGTGGCTTCTCTTGCTGCAGAGCATGCACTCTAAGGCACATGGCTTCAGTAGTTGTGGCACATGAGCTCAGTAGCAGCAGTTACCAGGTTCTAAAGCCCAGGCTCAACAGTGATGGGCACAGGCTTAGCTGCTCCGCTGCATGTGGGATCTTCCCAGACCAGGAATAAAACCCATGTCTCCTGCATTGTCAGGTGGATTCTTTACCATTGAGCCACCAGGGAAGCCCTCAGGTGCTTTTAAGAATTATATACTTAATAGTAAAAGAAAAACATTAAAAAAAAAAAAACAAAACAAACCCACAAGCTTTGAGCTAATCAAGGAGGGTGCAGCAACAGCTTTTCGTCTATAAGATCTAAAGCAAGTCACTTCCCCTCTCTAGGGCTCTGTTTCTTTATCTCCAAGACAAAGATCAGACTAGATCAGCGCTTTACAAAGCTTTTACTTAACCCTCCCCCTGTGCACTCACTCCTGCCCCCAAAAAGAGGAGTTCCAGGGTTAACTGTTTCGCAGATACCGGTTAAGCAGGTCAATCAGTTTACTGCAGGGCTTTTCAGAGACTGAGATATGTTAATGTGTGTGTGAATCTCCAAGATTCCAAGGCTGGGAGGTGCAGGGACAGAACTTTATGACCCTGCCTGGCCACTGAAGTCTTTTCTGGATGAAAACGCCAATTTGAGGAAGACTGATCTAGAAGGTCTTTGGGGTCCCTTGAACTCCAACAAGCCATACCAGGATGAAGGAAGGATAAGGCAATGAGGACACTTTCAGACTAGACAGGGGAAGGCCTTGAAGGCCAAGTTAAAGACTACAGAGTCCATTAGGCAAAGTAAACAGTTGAGAGGAGGAGCAGGGTCCAAGTCGTTCTGTGTTCCAGGGCAAACTAGAATCTGGATGGGAGAACAGAAGTGGAGAGGCTGCTGCCATAACAAGGCATGAAGGGCCGGGAATTTGTTCTGGGATGGCAGCCTTTGGGACTGAAAAGATAATCCCTCATCAGGCCAAGGAAGAGGCCAAGAGACTTACAAGCTACCTCAGATGATTAGCAGATGCTCTGGAAGAAATGCAGAACTCTTGAACTCTGTAGGAAGGGAAAAGTCAGACTGCATGAGAACAAAAAAAAAGAGTAAAACAAACAGAAATTGTTGAGAGCTACTGAGGAGTTCAGCAAACCTGAGACTTCAACTCTAGAACTTAAAAAGCTTTGGGGCATGACATCACCAATTGGAAGGACACGAGTTTGAGCAAGCTCCAGGAGTTGGTGATGGACAAGGAAGTCTGGTGTGCTGCAGTCCATGGGGTTGCAAAGAGTTGGACATGACTGCCTGAATGAACTGAACTGAGCTGAATTAAACCATCAAGAGAATTCATATCCTCTCCATTGAGGGAAGGGATGTTTTATCTGATGATTTGACATCGAGGCACATAAGAGAAACTAACTGAACTATCAATAAACAATGTAGGGCTTTCCTGGTGGCTCAGTGGTAAAGAACTTGCCTGTCCGTGCAGGAGACACCAGTTTCATCCCTGGTCCGGGAAGATCCCACATGCTGTGGAGCAACTAAGCCCGTGAGCCACAACTATTAAGCCTGTGCTCTAGAGCCTGGAACCATAGCTACTTAGCCAGGGTGCTGAAACTACTGAAGCCTGTGTGCCTAGAGCCTGTGCTCCAAAACCACAGAAGCCACGACAGCGAGAAACCATTATGCCACAACTAGGGGTAGCCCCTGCTCACCCCAACTAGAAAAAACTTATACAGCAATGAAGATGCAGCACAGCCAAGAATAAGTAAATAAACAATGTAAAGTTCAGCAGGCATGGTATTTGGATGCTGAACATCCAAAAAGCATGGTATATGCATGCTTTATGGATACTAACTCATTTATTCCTAAAGCATCACCATAAACTGCTCTTACTACTCTGTTGTTCAGATAGAAACTGAGGCCCCAAGAGGCTGATTTGTCCAAGGCCAAATAGCTACCTAAAGTGATATACCCAAGACTCAAATCCAGGTGAGCTTGCAAAGCCCACCCCTGGAACTCAGCACACCTGTGTTCTCTGGACCTACAGAAAACGGTCTGCTATAAACACTGCTCATCAATCCTGCTTGAAGAATATACACCCAACATCCCCTGGGAGGGTCACAGGGTCTCCCAAGTTCAGCTCAAGTCACCCAGCATGAATCAAAAGCTCTTGTTCTAAGTCATCATTTTACTTGTAACTGTGGCTTAGGAAAGTAGTACAGACCCGCCCATGACTTCAAGGAACTATCTGTTAGGACCACGAGATAGATACATACAAAACAGCATGATCAACAGAAGACTAAATAATTATGCTCCAAAAAGGGCTGCAGATAAAAGAATCTATCTCAGTTGTGGAGCGGAAGGGGAGGTCACCATGGATTGAGATGGTTTGGGAAGACATTCTGCAGAGGTAGTACTGGGGCTGGAGCACAGGACTGAGCAGAATTAAGGCAGTCTGGCAGGACTGAATGGCAGGGTGCAGAGATGATAAGGACCGGGAAGAATGGAGGCAGGGACAACAGACAGAGGTCTCCTGAAAAATCAGTGCCCACAATAGCTCACAGGTTTCCTCATTCCCACAGGTGTAGGCTGGACAATGAGAATAAAGAGGATAAAAACTCCTGGTTCTATAAGCTGGACACCTGTCCTACAGAAATGCTCACACACACTAAATACACAGATTTCCTAAGGATGTTCACTGTGGTACGGTACACTTTCTAAGAGTGAAGGATCAGAACTAAAATGTCCAGCAACAGGAAATGGATTAAGTAAAAGAAGATTAATTCAGTTCCAAGTCCACTGCAGTTACCAGAAGAATAAAGCTGATGTGCGGAAATCTTCATGATGTACTAGGTATGGAAAAATGCAAGCCACAGAGCAATTCTGTGGTTTATTGCCATTGATGAAAAACAAAACTATATGAATGTATATGGCTCTGTCTATCGGTGTACATAAAAATAGAAAAGGATACATGCCAAAATTATACCACGATTATTTCTAGAGATAAGAGTCGGATGAGGGTTAAAAAAGAAATTTCCCTTTTGACTGTCCAGAGCTCTGCAGTTTTAAGTTTGCAATGAAAATTAATTCTTGTGTTAAGTGAAAGTGAAAGTTGCTCAGTTGTGTATGACTCTTTGTGACTCTCTGTCCATGGAATTCTCCAGGCCAGAATACTGGAGGGGGTAGCCTTTCCCTCCTCCAGGGGATCTTCCCAACCTAGGGATCGAACCCAGGTCTCCAACATTGCAGGCGGATTCTTCACCATCGGAGCCACCAGGGAAGACTGCAATTCTCATCCAGCCTTGTGGTTCTGATGCTTTTAACCCGCCATGAGAGCAAAGAAGGCAAGAATCTCACAAACAGAGGATCATAAAATTCCACAGCTGGAAACCTCAGGGATCTTCTGATTCACACCCCAAACGCTCAGGAGCACAAGACAGGGCAAAGAAAAGGATCTGCATGAAGAATATACCAGAAAGTACAAACAAATCATGTTCCCATCTTTTAATGCATAATTAGGCTGAGATATTGGGAAGATCAGCTTATTAACTAATTTTTAAAATACGCAAACTGGGGATACTGTTTTACCTCCTCTCAGCCCAGTCAACATTTATTCATTCTTTAAGCCTGGGCTCAAATGTCACCTCTCTTTAAATAAAATTAACTTTTAATTAAATTGCCAAATTAATTCTAGCAACTTTTAAGACAATATTTAGCTAAAAATAAACAAGTAAACTCCTACCTCATGCGAAGAGTTGACTCACTGGAAAAGACTCTGATGCTAGGAGGGATTGAGGGCAGGAGGAAAAGGGGACGACAGTGGATGAGATGGCTGGATGGCATCACCGACTCGATGGACATGAGTTTGAGTGAACTCCGGGAGATGGTGATGGACAGGGAGGCCTGGTATGCTGTGATTCATGGGGTCTCAAAGAGTTGGACACAACTGAGTGACTGAACTGAACTGAAACAAGTAAGATAACCTGCTGTCTTATCACCCAGTCAGAGCCACAGTTAACTTTTTTTTTTTACACAAAAATAGGACTGTGGCAGACAGAACTAAACAAAATATTGTGAAAGGTTTTCCATATCATTACATTTTTCTTAACAACATGTTAAAAAATTAATATTAATATAGAACATGAAAAATAAGAACCTTTTGCGGAGAAACTGTGCTAAGCATTTTATTTCAGTTCAGTTCAGTTGCTCAGTCATGTCCGACTCTTTGCAACCCATGGACTGCAGCATGCCAGGCTTCCCTGTCCATCACCAACTCCTGGCACTTGCTCAAACTCAGGTCTATTGAGTCGATGGACATTTATTTATTAATATTTATTCAGCATTTTATTTACATTATCTTAATTAATCTTCAAAACCACCCCCCACACACACCAAAACAAGCTTAGATGGAGTGGAACAACTGCTGAGGGAGGGTTATTGCTAGGGATTGAAAGAGACTGGGTACCAAAGCCATACTACTTATCAAGGGTCAGACTGGGATTCACACCCAGTTCCTACTAACTCAGACTGAATTCTTGATCACTACCATGCGTGTGTACTACGTCCCTTCAGTCGTGTCCAACTCTTTGTGACCCTTTGGACTACAGACCACCACGCTCCTCTGTCCATGGGATTCTCCAGGCAAGAAGACTGGAGTGGGCTGCCATGTCCTCCTTCAGAGGATCTTCCCAATCCAGGGATTAAATCTACATCTCTTACATCTCCTGCACTGACTGGCAGGTTCTTTACTAACAAGCACCACCACCATACTCCTCTGCAAAACTGGACCACAGCACATCACACCAATTTTCAACAGCTGGGTAACTGGATTGCTTCTAATTTTTCTGTGATAAACAGTGTTACGACAGACAACCCTGAAGCTCAAGCTTTGTGATCACCTCCCTCCTGGCTAGAATCTTTCCCTGACTGCTCTAAAGCAAACCCTGCTTCTCAAACTATCTGCATCAAAAGACCTATTATTAAAATTTTCAATCTACCATGGACTGATACTTTTGTACAATACAATGAAAATTAATTCCTAGAAATATGAAATGAAAAAAAGCTTACAAAATATAAGCCCCAAATAACTCTTAGTGAAATGTGAATACACATCACAGATTAGATAAAAGTGTTAAATCAGTGTAAACTTCCTGCTTTTGATAACTGCACTGCAGTTGTGAAAGAAAATGTTTTTGGTCTTACAAAATATGTACTAAAGTCTTAGCAAGGATAAGGGTAAGGATAACTGAGCTAAAGACTCATCCAATAACTGGATCAAAAAAATTTTTTAATTTAGATAAGTTTCTATGCTATGATTACCCTAATAAATCATTAGAAGATTGTGAGACTCTCATTAGTTCAGGTTTTTGTTGAGCTCCAGGCATGCTACCCCGCTAGAAAAAAATTTATGTATCCAAAACTGGCCACAAAACATGTACTGATTAATGTTTACGATCTAGGGAAAAAAAAAAAAGCTCCAAATGGTTACAATGGTCAATTATATGTTACATATATTCTACCACATTAAAAAAAATGCAAGTCCCATTTTTTAAAATTAGTAGATTCAAGAAACTTTGTCAAGGGACTGCCCCTGATGGTTCAGTGGTTAAGAATCTGCCTTGCAATGCAGGGGACCGAGGGTTCCATCCTCTGTCGGGGAACTAAGATCCCAGGTGCCACATAGCAACTAAGCCTGTGAACCACAGCTAGTGAGTCTGTGCCGAAATGAAGATCCTGCATGCCGCAGCTCGGACCCAAGGCAGCCAAATAAATACATAAAAATAAATAAATATTTTAAAAAGAGAGAAACTTTGTCAAGTTGCTGTAAAAGTTTATAAACCCTTAGTCTCAATCTTATACCTACCACGTAGAGGAAAGGTAAGCCTGGGGACCGAAGTGGGGATGCAGACTGCAATTATGCTCTCCCACGGCTGTCTGTCTACCTGGCTTCCCTGCCTTGACTGCAGTCCCGCCCATGTCTGGTTCCCTACCAAGCGCTCTGGCTCAGTGCCCAGAGCACGCCTGCCAACTCGGTGGATTGAGGGAATGTTCAAACAATGTCTCTGGCCTCGGCTGCTGGGAGGGGCTACTCACCATTTGGAACCAGGAGGAGGCTCTTCACGATGCTTCTCAGGGGGCCAAGACTGATCTGGTTGGTGGCGGCAAATTCAGAGAGCTGAGCCAGAAACCTTTCCACCTGCAGACGGGGGACAGCACAAACCAGGCCTTCACTTCAAGCACCTCAGGACTGCAGACCCACCCTCGGGAACTCTCCTTATTACAAGATACTTTACCTCTTTTGGCTCAGTTAGGAAGTGGAAGAGCACTTCAGTCAGGGCTGAGAATTGCTGTGAAGAGAAGAACACAGAACATCAGAAAACTCTACTCCTGGATCAGTGTTTCCCCGTTCCATCCAACTACAGCCCCTTAAGAGAGAAGAGGGGGCTTCCATGGTGGCTCAGTGGAAAAGAGTCTGCCTGAAAATGATCCTTGAACTGAGAAGATCCCACATGCCATGGAGCAACCAAGCACGTGCACAACTACTGAGCCTGTGCTCTAGAGTCCAGGAGCCAAATACTGAGCCTACGTGCTGCAACTACTGAAGCCCTCTCAAGAACAAGAGAAGCCACCATAATGAGAAGCCTGCAAACTGCAGCTAGAGAACGCAGCCACTGTTCATCACAACTAGAGAAAAGCCTGATGGCAGCAAAGACTCAGCAAAGCCAAATACAAAAATAAACAATTTATCTTTTTTAAAAAAGAGAGAAGTGAAGAGAACATAGATGTTGATATCAGTTTTGATTATCTTAGAGTTACAAACACTTGTAATTTGAAAAGATATAAGCACATTAATGTTCACTGCAGCACTATGCACAATAGCTGAGATAATGAGGCAACCTAGGTGTCTATCAACAGATAAGTGGATAAAGATACGCTCCATACATACAATGGAATATCACTCAGCCATGAAAAGAATGAAATCTTGCCATTGGCAGCAACATGGATGGATCTAGAGGGTATTATGCTAAGTGAAGTAAGCCAGAGAAAGACAAATGCCATATGATCTCATACATAGAATGTGAAAAACCAAATAAAACAAAAATAGACTCATAGATACAGAGGGGAGAGGGATGGGGTATGAAACAGGTTAAGGGGATTAAGAGGTTTGTACATTAGCCATAGGGATGTAATATACAGCATCAGGAATATGGTCAATAATACTGTAAAAAGTTAGCATGGTGACAGATGGTTACTAGACTTGGCATGGCGATCATTTCATAATGTATGCAAATGTCAAGTCACTATGTAGTCCACCTGACACTAACATAGTCTATGTCAACTATATTTCAGTAAAAAAAGAAAAAAAAAAAACAGTTACAAATACTCACAATACCCACCACCAGCGTCCATCTAACTATACCTACCACTCGATTGTCTAAAAAACTCATATTTTGTTGGGATGCTTACAAGATACATATTGAGAGACTGACTGTGTGCACACATGTTCACACATAAATCTCAAGGGGTCAAATACCTTCTAACACCTCCCCCAAAATAAGATCTAAAAAAAATCACTGAAATAGTGTTTTTTTTTTCCTTCCCTTTGTTTTGTAAGGCCCAGGTGGCTCAAGTGGTAAAGAATCCACCTTTTATGCAGGAGACATAAGAGACGTGGGTTTGATCCCTGGGTCAAGAAGATTCCCTGGAGGAGGAAATGGCAACCCACTCCAATATTCTTGCCTGGGAACTCCTGTGGACAGAGAAGCCTGTCAAGCTACAGTCCATGGGGTCACAAAGAGTCAGACACGTCTGAGTGACTGAGCACGCACATACTCGCTCTTTTTGCTTATACTTCCACATATTTATTATTCAAACATAAATCAATCCAAATAATATAAATTTTCCCATTTTCACTCTCATATATGGTAACATGTATATGAACTTTTTCTCTACCTTACTTTTTTTTGAGGGGGGCACTGCATGTGGCATGTTAGTTCTCTGACTAGGGATTGAACGTGAGCCCCACGCACTGGAAGCATGGAGTCTTAACTACTGGTACTGCCAGGGAAGAGGGAAGTCCCTCTATCTTGCTTTTGAAAGCTGTTACTTCTGTGTGGCAAGATTTTAGGTGATTTTTATTTTCTTCTGTGTTGTCTATCCATGTTTTCTGGGTTTCTCTTCCCCACAATAAACATCTTATTGAATATGTGACAGAATAGCAAATTTTAACACGTTATTGTACATTATCTTACTGAGTGATAGTCACTCAGTCATGTCTGAGTCTTTGTGATTCCATGGACTGTAGCCCGCCAGGCTCCTCTGTCTATGGAACTCTTCAGGCAAGAAGACTGGAGTGGGTTGCCAGTCACTTATGCTTTTGTGCATGTGAAGACTGGAGTGGGTTGCCAGTCACTTTTTCTTTTGTGCATGTGAACTTCTTTATCAGTACTATATTACTAAGAACTGAGTATCTGTGTGCCCCAAAATTCATAGGTTGAAGTCCTAACCCCAATACTACTGTATTTGAAGAAAGTGCCTGTGAAGAGGTGACAAGGTTAAAAGAGGTCATAATGGTGGGGCCCTAATCTGATAGGGCTGGTGCCCTTGTAAGCATCAGGAAGTTCTGAGGAAGTCACCCTAGAGCTCTTTCTGTGAGGCCCACGTTATGAAGACACAGCGTGAAGAAGGCAAGCCAGGAAGAGAGCTTTCACTAGGAAATGAATCTGTGGGTACCCTAATCTTGGACTTCCAGCCTCTGGAACTATGAGGAATAAATTTCTGTTGTCCAAGCCACCCAGTGTGCGGTATTTTGTTACAGCAGCTTGCACAGACTGAGACATTTATCATTATTTTCCCATGTTCTCTCCTGATGGACACGGTGTGTGTGGCACAGTGAAGGAAACCAAGACACAAGAGTTTAAAAGACCCAGATGTGAAACACTGTTCTGATCATCCAGGTGACCCTGGGCAAGTCACTTAGCCTCACTGTGTCTCAGTCACCATCAGAAAGACAGAGGTAATAATACATAGCGTCCAGAACAGTACTAATCAGCTCATACAAAGCCTCCAGTCGAGTCAGACGAGAAGCTCAGCAAGCCTCTAGTGTGCATGTATGTATGTGTAGCAGTTACCACAGCCGCAGTTAAAGTCACTATGCCATTAGAGCCACCTTTAACATTTAGACAAAAAAGACAACAGGCATGTGTTGCGGCTCAAAGCCCCCAAAACTGTACATATGACTGTCAAATGCATTTGCCCCTTTTTCCATGACACATAAACTTTACACAAACCCCTGGCAAGGTTCTGTATTATTTTCTTCTAAAATGTGTTCTATTTTAAAATATAAAACTAGTCTTTGGAAATGTAAAAGTAATATACATGCAAGGTTTTTAAAAAGACCCACTCAGCTAGCATAAAAGAATATAAAATAAGATGTCTCACTCTCTCCCTGCCCCCTCCCACCTCAGTCCCACTACCCATAGGTAATTATGCTAACACCTCTGTGGCCTTCCCATCATTTCATTTTTCTTTAGTTTCTTTTAAATAGAAATGGGATCATACTGAACCCACTCCCTGCACCTCACCTTTTTTCCCACTCAATTACACTTTAGAGATCAATCATGTCAGCACATATAAATCCACCCAGTTCTTTTAACAACCGCATGGCATTCAACAGTTAAGACAGCATAATTTAGCTCCCTAGAAATGAACATTCGTGTGTGTATGTGTTGATCTTATGTTAACGATGCTGAGATGAATATCCTCCCACATACTTCTTTGTGAAATATGTATGTGTATGTCTATAAGATGTATTCTTAAAATGTATTCTAGGTGAAAGGATATGCTTTTAAAAAAATTGTTTTTTTGGCCATGCCATGCCATATGGCAGGTGAAATCTTAGTTCCCCCATCAGGGATCAAACCTGTGCCCACTGCAGTGGAAGCACAGAGTCTTAACCACTGGACTGCTGGGGAAGTCCTATATACATTTTAAAAATTGAGGTACAGTTGATGTAAAATATTATATAAGTTTCAAGTATACAACACAGTAATTGCTAATTTTTAAAGGTCATATCCATTTATAGTTATTATAAAATATTGGCTATATTTCCTGTATTGTACATTATATCCTTATAATTATTGTTGTTGTTTAGTTGCTAATTCGTGTCTGACTCTTTTGCAACCCCATAGACTGTAACCAGCCAGGCTGCTCTGTTCATGGGATTTTCCAGGCAAGAATACTGGAGTGGTTTTCTTGCCGTTTTCTTCTCTGGGGGATTCTCCCAACCCAGGGATTGAACCCGTATATCCTGGATTAGCAGGCGGATTCTTTACCACTGAGTCAAAAGAGAAGCCCATCCTAACGATAGCTTATTTATTTTTTACATAATAGTTTGTGTCTCTTAACCTTTTATCCCTATCTCCCCTCCCCACTCCGCTCTGGAAACCACTAGTTTATTCTCTAACATATGTGAATTTTAAATTCTGAGAAAATATTGCCAAATTGCCTTGTAGAGAAGTTGCATGGATTTACACTCCCACCAGCTAATGGTATCTTAGAGTCTCTGCTTTTTCAAAACTCCATGGATATCCCACAGAAACACTCTAGCCTTGCTGGTCCAGGGTTTTTCTTTCTGCGATATTTATGACATTGGGTATCAGTCTTGCACAAATGTTGACAGAGTGAAAACAGAATAGTCAAGACTAGCTTCAGAATGGGTCCTCAAACAGTTTTCCTCTATTCCTTTAATTTTTTTTTGCTACAGATCTGTGGAACTGTCACATCTTTGGCCAACCATGTTTCCTATGCCACTAGGGCCTTAAAAAAAACGGGGTGGCTGAGAGGGCCTCCAGCTGCTCTTTCATTTCCAGGCCTCAGCCTAACACTCAGGATGGAGCTCCTTGTGTGTGCTCATCCCTGCCTTTCCTCCCATGAACAGCCTCAAGCTACTCTGCTCTGTAGGCTGTTATCAACTCCCACCCCTATCTCCACTTTTTCAAACCCTCCTTATCCTTCAAAGCCCTGCCCAGATACCAGGACTCTCCCAACAAGAAAGGGACCTACCCAGATTCTTAACTTCTGAGGCTCCCTCTTGGAACCTCACCTGGGGGCACTTAGAATTTTCAATCTTGATAAGGAGTACAAACCTGTCTTAACAGAGAAGGTTTCTCCTCCAGCTTCTTAGGGTCACAGCACCTTAATTATTGTAAGTGCAGAGTTAAGTATCTGTTGAACAAATCTTCCCTAAACACTTTCCCCATTCTTTGCCTTTGTACCTGCATAGCTCTCTCTCCCTGGAATGCTTACCTGAGCATGACTAGCCATGAAATAAAAATCTTAACGAATTCTCACTAGTTAAACATATGAAAAGATGCTCAAGATTATTCCAGATGAGAAATGAACATCAGCAGAACAAGGAGATACCATTTTTCATTTGTCAGATCTTCAAAACTAATTGTCTGACGGCAGCAGGGTTGGAAAGTAACAGCCGTGACCGCACACTGTTGAGAAGATAAACTGGGGCAAACTTTCTGGGTTACAACTTGCAATCCATGTCTAATTTTTCAAACGATCAAACCCTTTGACCTGGTAACTCCACTCACGAAGCACACCCTTCAGAGATATCCCAAAAAGTAAACCCAGACAGAAACAAGGCAGTGTGTTGACAGCAACAAACAAAAATAAAAAACTGAAAGCAACTGAAGTGTCTATTAACAGGGGACTGGTTAAATTATGCTATATCCATTTTAAGGAATATCACAATAATGCCTTTACTGTCAAAAAAAAAAAGTTTTTAAACTTTTTTTACCCATAAATATGATGGCAGATGCAGATTTTTTTTCTATAAAGATATATGAGAAACTATTAAAATGATGATTTCTGGAGACAAGAGAAATAGGTATTTTTATTTTAACTTTGTATCTTTCAGTACTGTCTGAATTTTCTAAACTTGTATGCTGCTAGGTGAGAGACTGTTGACCATTTGTTTCCTTCTTTATATTTTTTCTGAATTTCCTCTGATAACCACGCTAAAAATGATTCTTTTAATCCTACCTACTCTCAAGGCTCCATGTTACCTAGAACTGATCACAGCATCACAGAAGACATGCAGATTCACATAGTAATGTACCGTGTCTCCATTTTCTGACCTGCCGCAGTAGATCACAACTTCCCCAGAACAACAGGCCTCATTCATCAAGACTTTGTAAACTTTACTGGGTTTAGCGGCTATTTATGATTATACAGTGGAAGTGAGAAATAGATTTAAGGGCCTAGATCTGATAGAGTGCCTGATGAACTATGGAATGAGGTTCGTGACATTGTACCAGAGACAGGGATCAAGACCATCCCCATGGAAAAGAAATGCAAAAAAGCAAAATGGCTGTCTGGGGAGGCCTTACAAATAGCTGTGAAAAGAAGAGAAGCAAAAAGCAAAGGAAAAAAGGAAAGATATAAGCATTTGAATGCACAGTTTCAAAGAATAGCAAGAAGAGATAAGAAAGCCTTCTTCAGCAATCAATGCAAAGAAATAGAGGAAAACAACAGTATGGGAAAGACTAGAGATCTCTTCAAGAAAATTAGAGATACCAAGGGAACATTTCATGCAAAGATGGGCTCGATAAAGGACAGAAATGGTATGGACCTAACAGAAGCAGAAGATATTAAGAAGAGATGGCAAGAATACACAGAAGAATTGTACAAAAAAGATCTTCACGACCCAGATAATCACAATGGTGTGATCACTGACCTAGAGCCAGACATCCTGGAATGTGAAGTCAACTGGGCCTTAGAAAGCATCACTACGAACAAAGCTAGTGGAGGTGATGGAATTCCAGTTGAGCTATTTCAAATCCTGGAAGATGATGCTGTGAAAGTGCTGCACTCAATATACCAGCAAATCTGGAAGACTCAGCAGTGGCCACAGGACTGGAAAAGGTCAGTTTTCATTCCAATCCCAAAGAAAGGCAATGCCAAAGAATGCTCAAACTACCACACAATTGCACTCATCTCACATGCTGGTAAAGTAATGCTCAAAATTCTCCAAGCCAGGCTTCAGCAATATGTGAACCGTGAACTTCCTGATGTTCAAGCTGGTTTTAGAAAAGGCAGAGGAACCAGAGATCAAATTGCAACATCTGCTGGATCATGGAAAAAGCAAGAGAGTTCCAGAAAAACATCTATTTCTGCTTTATTGACTATGCCAAAGCCTTTGACTGTGTGGATCACAATAAACTGTGGAAAATTCTGAAAGAGATTGGAATCCCAGACCACCTGATCTGCCTCTTGAGAAATCTGTATGCAGGTCAGGAAGCAACAGTTGGAACTGGACATGGAACAACAGACTGGTTCCAAATAGGAAAAGGAGTACATCAAGGCTGTATATTGTCACACCCTGCTTATTTAACTTATATGCAGAGTACATCATGAGAAACGCTGGACTGGAAGAAACACAAGCTGGAATCAAGATTGCCGGGAGAAATATCAATAACCTCAGATATGCAGATGACACCACCCTTATGGCAGAAAGTGAAGAGGAACTCAAAAGCCTCTTGATGAAAGTGAAAGTGGAGAGTGAAAAAGCTGGCTTAAAGCTCAACATTCAGAAAACGAAAATCATGGCATCTGGTCCCATCACTTCATGGCAAATAGATGGGGCAAAAGTGGAAACAGTGTCAGACTTTATTTTTCTGGGCTCCAAAATCACTGCAGATGGTGACTACAGCCATGAAATTAAAAGACACTTCCTCCTTGGAAGGAAAGTTATGACCAACCTAGATAGCATATTCAAAAGCAGAGATATTACTTTGCCAACAAAGGTCCGTCTAGTCAAGGCTATGGTTTTTCCTGTGGTCATGTATGGATGTGAGAGTTGGACTGTGAGGAAGGCTGAGCGCCAAAGAATTGGTGCTTTTGAACTGTGGTGTTGGAGAAGGCTCTTGAGAGTCCCTTGGACTGCAAGGAGATGCAGCCAGTCCATTCTGAAGGAGATCAGCCCTGGGATTTCTTTTGAAGGAATGATGCTAAAGCTGAAACTCCAGTACTTTGGCCACCTCATGTGAGGAGTTGACTCATTGGAAAAGACTCTGATGCTGGGAGGGATTGGGGTCAGGAGAAGGGGACGACAGAAGATGAGATGGCTGGATGGCATCACTGACTCGATGGACCTGAGTCTGGGTGAACTCCGGGAGTTGGTGATGGACAGGGAGGCCTGGTGTGCTGCAGTTCATGGGGTCGCAAAGAGTCGGACACGACTGAGCGACTGAACTGAACTGAACTGGTGCATAGTAGGCATTCAGATAAATATGTATCAAATAAGCAATAAATAGTGATGCCGACATTAACACAATGATTCTTTTCTTCCTTGAGGCCTAGATCTCAAGTAAAAGGCTAATGAAAGTAATAGCTAATAGAAATAGCTAATAGCTAATAGACGGAGAAGGCAATGGCACCGCACTCCAGTACTCTTGCCTGGAAAATCCCATGGATGGAGGAGCCTGGATGGCTGCAGTCCATGGGGTCACTGAGGGTTGGACACAACTCAGCAGCTTCACTTTCACTTTTCACTTTCATGCATTGGAGAAGGAAATGGCAACCCACTCCAGTGTTCTTGCCCGGAGAATCCCAGGGACGGGGGAGCCTGGTGGGCTGCCATCTATGGGGTCGCACAGAGTCGGACACAACTGAAGTGACTTAGCAGCAGCAGCAATAGCTGATAGAAATAGCCAGAATAGCTGGCTAATGAAAGCCAGCTAATAGACTGGCTACTCAGAGAAGTCTGATCACCCAAGAAAAGGGGCGAAAATGGCCCAAAGGACTTCGATAAGGGCTGCCTGCCCTTAAGTTCAGTTCAGTTCAGTTCATTCACTCAGTTGTGTCCAACTCTTTGCGACCCCATAAACCACAGCACGCCAGGCCCCCCTGTCCATCACCAACTCCCGGAGTTCACCGAAACTCATGTTCATTGAGTCAGTGATGCCATCCAACCATCTCATCCTCTGTCGTCCCCTTCTCCTCCTGCGCTCAATCTTTCCCAGCATCAGGGTCTTTTCAAACGAGTCAGCTCTTCGCATCAGGTGGCCAAACTATTGGAGTTTCAGCTTCAAAATCAGTCCTACCAATGAACACCCAGGACTGATCTCCTTTAGGATGTACTGGTTGGATCTCCTTACAGTTCAAGGGACTCTCAACAGTCTTCTCCAACACCACAGTTCAAAAGCATCAATTCTTCGGTGCTCAGCTTTCTTTATAGTCCAACTCTCACTCCATACATGACCACTGGGAAAACCATAGCCTTGACTAGACGGACCTTTGTTGGCAAAGTAATGTCTCTGCTTTTTAATATGCTGTCTAGGTTGGTCGTAACTTTCCTTCCAAGGAGCAAGCATCTTTTAATTTCATGGCTGCAATCACCATCTGCAGTGATTTGGAGCCCAGAAAAATAAAGTCTGACACTGTTTCCACTGTTTCCCCATCTATTTGCCATGAAGTGATGGGACCAGATGCCATGATCTTTTCTGAATGTTGAGCTTTAAGCCAACTTTTTCATTCTCTTTTTTCACTTTCATCAAGAGGCTTTTTAGTTCTTCTTTACTTTCTGCCGTAAGGGTGGTGTCATCTGCATATCTGAGGTTATTGATATTTCTCCCGGCAATCTTGATTCCAGCTTGTGCTTCCTCCAGCCCAGTGTTTCTCATGATGTACTCTGCATATAAGTTAAATAAGCAGGGTGTGACAATATACAGCCTTGATGTACTCCTTTTCCTATTTGGAACCAGTCTGTTGTTCCATGTCCAGTTCCAACTGTTGCTTCCTGACCTGCATACAGATTTCTCAAGAGGCAGATCAGGTGGTCTGGGATTCCCATCTCTTTCAGAATTTTCCACAGTTTATTGTGATCCACACAGTCAAAGGCTTTGGCATAGTCAACAAAGCAGAAATAGATGTTTTTCTGGAACTCTCTTGCTTTTTCCATGATCCAGCAGATGTTGCAATTTGATCTCTGGTTCCTCTGCCTTTTCTAAAACCAGCTTGAACATCAGGAAGTTCACGGTTCACATATTGTTGAAGCCTGGCTTGGAGAATTTTGAGCATTACTTTACCAGCATGTGAGATGAGTGCAATTGTGTGGTAGTTTGAGCATTCTTTGGCATTGCCTTTCTTTGGGACTGGAATGAAAACTGACCTTTTCCAGTCCTGTGGCCACTGCTGAGTCTTCCAGATTTGCTGGCATATTGAGTGCAGCACTTTCACAGCACTCTTAAATTGCCTTAAACTGCTCAAATTATTTCCCTAAACCATTTTTTCTTATCTGTAAAATGGGAATGGTAATAGTACCTGACTCCTAGGGTAGTTGCAAGAACTCAGTGACTCAATACACATAAAAGCACTTAAAACTGTGCTATGCAGTAAAATGGTCACTAACCATATCAAGCTCTTGAAAAAGGCTAATCCAAAAAAAAAAAAGCTAATCCAATTTGAGATGTGCTTTAAAATACAGACTAGAATCAAAAACCTTAGTACCAAAAAAAAGTGAAACATCTCATCACTATTTTTTTATGTGGGTTACACATGGAAATGATAATACTTTGATAGAGTGGGTTAAAGAAAACACAATAAATTCATTTCCTCTTTCTTTTTAGTTTTTAAATGTGGCTACTAGAAAATGTAAAAGTAGGCCTGAGGCTTGTAGTTTGTTTCTCTTGGACATCACGGCCGTAGGACACGACTGCCATCACATTTAGTGTTCCTTTATGAGAGAACACCAAGTCGTGAGGATGCTGAGATGACCAAGTGGCCCCACCTCCTGGGAAGTTACAACACAGTGGGGGGAACAGATGTACCCTTGCAGTGATCCTGAGACCTGTCATTTTAACTTGCTTCATTTGGCTGCCTTGGTGGTAGGAAAGGGACATCCCAAACAACACAGGAGCAGGAAGCCTTCAAGGTTGACTGGCTAGCACCTGCAGCCTGAAGAGTGAGAAAAAGCCTTTGACAGCTCCACTATCATCAAGGACCTGCCCTCCACTGTATAGGGTACATGGTTCTTTCCTTGGGGACTACAAGTGCTGTGCTGTGCTGTGCTTAGTCGTGTCAGACTCTTTGTGAGCCCATGGACGGTAGCCACCGCCGGGCTCCTTTGTCCATGGGGATTCTCCAGGCAAGAATACTGGAGAGGGCTGCCATGGACTACCAGTATCTCCCTTAACTGGGGGGTGGGGGTGGGGATGAGGAGAGGATGTCATCCCCAGCCTGCCCACAGAGCCACTCTGGCTTGGCTATTACCTGCACCCACATCCCATCCTCAGATGACGTGCCCCACTCCGGGCAGCTTCTGCCCCCTTGAGATGTTAAGACCCTCCTCAGTCTCCCCCAAAACCCCCCTCCCCCCGTCTTCCTACTAAACGTCTCAGTCCCTCACCTGACCCACCAAATTCCACAGCTCCCCCAAACTCCATCGGCCTCCCAAAGCCCTTACTGCGTTACTTTAAACTGCTTTCAGCCACATCAAGACTCCCCTCAGCCCTTCTTCCGGGATCCTGCAAACTCTCTTCCTCCCCAGGACCCTCGGAAGTCTCCTCGTACCATTTCTTGGCCGCCGAGGTTTCCCTGGCGCCCTTCAGCTTGGCCTCAGACCTCCCTTAATCGCCCGGCCCTCAAAACTGGCCTGAGACCCTAACTCCCCTCAGCCCTTCTCCGAACCCACCACCCCCAAGCCAGGCTCGCACAGCGGCCTGCCGCGGCCTAACCCTCCACCCCTCCCCGGGAACCGCCCCGGCCCCGCGCCGCGGCCGCCCGGCCCACCTGCGCGCCCAGCTGGTTCAGCTGCTGCATGTCGCCGCCCACGGCCTCGGGCACGGGGTCCTGTGTGCAGTGCAGCCGGCCCATGGCGTCCGCCCGGCCCCGCAGGCCCCACGCTCCCGCACCTCCCCCGACTTCCTCCTTCGCGCGGCCGGAGTGGCCGCGCTTCCGCAGCCGCACTTTCGCCACCGGCCGCGGGCGCTGCCGCCGCAGCGCTTCTCCCGGGCGGGTCCCCGGGGGCGCCCTGGCCGAGCCGCGCACTCGCGCGCGGACCCCGGGTGGGGCGCGGCGGGGGCGCCCTGGGGGAGCCCAGGATACCAGCAATCGCTGTGCCCAGGCCAGGACCCTGAGCAGCAAAGCGGTGAGACCCGGACTCCCAGCGGGATCTCCCGCCGCCGCTGGATGACCCCTGGGCACTGCGCTTGCCCGCTTCACTCTCCGTGTAAACGATCGCGGGGGTGTAAACTTGTTTCCCTCTCCGTGTAAACGATCGCGGGGGTGGCGCCTTAAATGAGCTAACCCTCCTAAAATATTCAGAAGATAGCCTAGCACACAGAAGGTCCTCAATCAATAGCTGGCTGCTATCATTATCATCGTTATGATGGATTCTGCATGTATTCAGTGCATGCCTCCTCTTAGATGCCAGGCACTGGCAATAGAAAAGTGAACAGACAGGCCCAGTGTCCCTGAGAGAGCTTGGGTCAGAGCAGAGCAAAGCAATAAAATCTCAAACTTGGGCTTGCACCAGCATCATCTGGAGGGCTTGCTATAATGCCAATTGCTGGGACCCACCTCCAAAGGCTCTGCTTAGAAAAGCCTGGGATGGATCCTGAGAATTTTCCATTTCCAACATCTTCCCAAAGACCACACTTGGGGAAACTCTGGCGTGGAAGAAACTGACCCACAGAAGAGGAAGATGGTCAGGTTGGTGGAGGGGAGATCTGGGGGACAGTGACAATCACTGCAGCCCTTGAAACACTGTAATCCCCATGTTCTCTTCCCAAGGATCCCTTGAAGTCCCAGATATTACCTGATCCCCATTGGACAGATGAGAAAACCAAGGCATGCTCCCTGGAATCTAGGTCCTGACACCAAAGCCGAGAAGCATCTTCACCTGCCTCTTAGCTCAGACTTGAGAGTAGGGAGTGGGTGCCTAGAAACCTGGGTGGGGGAGTGTGGGGAAGACTGGCATTCCTCTACCCTTCCCCAAAAAATCCCTTCTGGAAAGGTATGAACAACACTCCTTCATGCATTCATTCAACAGATAATCCGAGTGAGTGCCACCCCTGGGGCACATGTCCTGACAGGTGCTGGGACTCCACAGTGACAAAATCAGATGTAGTGCATGGTCTAGAAGTCAGAGTGTAATCTGGGAGATAGACACACACGTGAAAAATCACACATGTGTGAAATTATTAACTGATGCCAAGAGGTACAAAGTGCTTTGAGAATGTATACAGGGCACCTGTCCAAGTCCGAAGTACCTGGAAGAGAGTAAACCTTCAAGTTACTGACAGACAGGGACTGAGCTCAGACCCCCTGACTCACCATCCAGGAATTTTAATTTTAAAATAGTCTTAACCTATTAAAAATGATCCCTGTCAGGGCCTTTTATTTATTCATATCTTTGAGTATTAAATCAACTTTGTTCAGGTATAATTTATATACAATGAAATGCTCCCATTTTAAGTATGTTTCTTTAAATTATTTTTAACTTGAAAAAAAAAAAAAGAACCTTGCGGAAACCACTAGATTTCCTTCATTTCTGCTCTCACAGTGGCTGGTGCTGAGGCACTCAATAAATATTCGTGGAATTGAATGTGACAGAAAATAGATAAACGGAAAGAAATTCACTTGAAATTGCAGCCCAAAACCTTAGGTGAGACAGTAATTGTATTGTTTTCCAGTCTTTTTCTACTTCACAGGTCACTGGGGCTTCTGTGATTTGTTTCGTTTTTTTACATATTCTGGGCTCTCTCACTTTGCCAAGCTATTTAATCTCTGGTACTCAGAGTGTGGTGGAAATGCAGATTCCCAGGCTTATCCCAGACCTGCTGACCCAGCATTTTAAACTAAATCCCCAGGTGACTCCTGATCACATTCAAGTTTGAGATACAAATAATCACTGTTTTAAAATGCCCACCACATGCTGGGCTTTATTTTAAGCACCCAAAGACACACCTTGTATGATATTTAATCATACTTTCAATTACTTCAAATACTTTCAATTCAAATACCTTCAGTCATACTTTCAATTGTCTATGTCTTGTCCCTCATTTTATTTCTGTTTTAAGGTTTATCACATTGTATTTCTGCTGTCATTTACACATCTGTCTCCTCTGTTTACTAATTATGTTGTCTTGAGCAAATTACTAACCTTTCTGTGCTTCCATTTCTTTTTTCATTTGTACAAATGGAGACAATAGTAGAACCTACTAGAAAAGATGAAATGAGATAATGCTTGTAAAACACTTAGCACAGCAACTGGCCCACAGTAAGTGCTCAGCAAAAGCTTGTTAGGAATAATATTCCAACTTTTGAATCTTATAAAAAGAACTTGGCAATAAGCATCCTGTACACAATTCATTTTTCACATCTGATTATTCCTTGAGGAGAAATTCCTAGAAGGTCAAGGGATATTATGTTCAGACGTTCAGAATTCAAAATAGTGCTAGGATGACAAACTTTCAAGTAAGGGACAGGCTAGACAATGATTGAGAACACCCGGAAATTAGCATTTCAGCCTGAACAGAAGCCTGGTAGCAGGCTCATTTCCCCGAAGAGGACCCTGCTTCCCTAACCCACATCTCTCAGCCCTGAGAATTCCAAGTCCTCTAAGAGAAATCTCAAAATCTCACACAACAGCATCTTGGTTTCAATTATAAATGCTACAAAATCATCATCATAAAATGTGGCATAATATTCTACTGAGTGAGAATATAATGATGCTCGTAACGAATCCCCATTGGTTGCCCGTTCAGGTCTTTACAATTTTTCAATTTTATTAAGAACTTGGCAACTAACAAAGACAATAGATAAAAATTATCTTTCCAATGGTATCCTTCACAACCCACTCAGACAGAAAGGAGTGGTGATCACTGTTAATGAGGTAGGTTTGTAGCAGGAAATGCAGACCTGGGGCCAAGCCTCCTTCTAGAGAACCCCCGCCCCCAGCAGCTCCCATTTCAGCCTTAATGAGGGACCTAGCTCCCTCCATTCACTTTAAAATGTCCCCGCGGAGGGCAAAGGAGGCCCCCAACCCCCACCCCTGCAAGTGAAAGGGGTTCATTAAGAAGTCCTTTCTCAGGCTAGAGGATTCCTGCTGGGAATTTCACCAAGGGGCTAGGTTCTCCCCAGGAGAATGGTTGACACTTCAGGCTCTGATATGTCAAAAGACATCTTTTTTTTTTTTTAATTAAACTTTTTATTTTGACGTAATTGTAGATTTACTTGCACTTGTAAGAAATCATGGAGAGGCCACTGTACTCTTTTTCGAGTTTCTCTCTGTGCACAGATCCCATCTTGCAAAGCTAGTGTGAAATCTCCCAAGCTGGATACTGACGTTGGCGCAAAGATACAGAACATCTCCAATACCACAGGGATCCTGCATTTTAACAGAAGGAACAAACTCCAGACCCTCCTTCTACCAAAACCTAGGGGGAAAATGCTATGGATATTTTTGTTTCCATTGGTGATTATCCTCATCATACTTTCAATATTATCTTCTTTATTATAAAAACATGTAACAAAAGCCACAAGATTACAGTTACCCTAGACTCTTCAAAACACCTAAGTTATGAAAGTCATCAACAAAGGAAGGTGAAGGAATTTTTCCATATTAAAAGACACTGAAAAAGACAAAGTGACTACATGAATGCAATGTAAGATCCTGGATGGAGGTAAACGATTGCTATAAAAGATATTATTGGCACAACAATGTGAATATCCTTAACACTACTGAACTGTACATATAGACATGGCTAAGGGAGTTTCCTGGTGTTCCAGTGGTTAGGACTCCAAGCTTTCACTGCCAAGGGCCTGGGGTCAGTCCCTGGTTGGGGAACTAAGATCTCACAAGCTGAATGGCACAGCCAAAAAATATTTTAAAAGAATGAAAGAAGATGGTAAATTTTATGTGATGTGCTTTTCTTTTAACCATAGTTTTTAAAAATGACATTATTGAGACAATTGATGACATTTGAATACAACTTATAGATTGCATAGTAATATTGTATCAATGTTTAATTTCCTGTATTTGATCTTTGTGTTTGATTTATGTAAGAGAATGTCTTTTTTTTTCTTAATACAAGCTGAATGTATTAAGGTAAAGAGGGATGAAGTGACTGAAGAAAAGAAATGAGGAGGGGAATAGTGCAAGTATGTCAAATGTTAACAGTTGGTGACTGGGTAAAGAATATACATGGATTCTTTGTATTATGCTCGCAACTGTTTTGTAAATTTCAGTTTATTTACAGAATATATTTTAAAGGAATTTTTCTCACATCCTGTCACATGATAAATTATTTTCTATTTTAACTAATATATCTTTGAGTACTAATTCTGGGAGAGGTGCCTGGCATTTATGCATTTTCTTCCTTAATCCTCTCAGTAACCCTACCAGGAGGTCTTAACTTAACCTTGGTCTTTTTTTTTTTTTTTTTGTAGAAGGGGGGATACACTTAGAGAAGAAAGGAGCTAATCAAGGACATTGCTGATTAAGGGTAGGACTGAGGTTGAAACCTCCCAAAGGTGTTCTCAGGATCCTTCTGGAATGGCCTAATAGAATTCTTTCTCCATATATTTTTTTTGAACCAGGGACTCATATATACAGAGCTTGCTAGGTGGTGCAGTGGTAAAGAATCAGAATACCAGGCAACCCACTCTGGTATTCTTGCCTGGGAAATCCCATGGACAGAGGAGCCTGGTGGGCTATATAGTCCATGGGATCACAAGAGTCACAGCTTAGCGACTAAACACACACACACACACACACACAGACACACAGTTTACAGCACTTAGCATCTTGCCTTTTCACTTAGCAGTACATTTTGCAGTTTCCTCCACATCAGCATTTACAGACTTGCTATTTCCTTTATAATAGCTGTATAGCCTGGATAAATCCCACCTGATCTAACCAGGCTCCTACTGATGGACACTTAGGGTTTATCCATGTTTGCACTATTACAAACTTACGAACAAAGCTAGAGGGGACATTCCTACATATACAGATAGTTGTTCTCTAATGAATGGAATTGCTAGGTCGGTACCTTTTTTTTTTTTTGGTCAGGCCACTCATTCCCTGTGACCAGGGATTGAACCTGGACTCTGGCAGTGAAAGGGCCAAGCCCTACCCACTGGACAACTAGGGAATTCTCACTGGGTCAGTAGCTTCCATTTGGGAAGGATTTGCCAAACGCCCAGGAAGATTTGGAGTCAGTTTTGTGAATATGTTTGTCCATTCATGGGACACGTCTTTATTGAACACCTATTATGCAGCATGGTGCTGGATGCTGGGACAAAGCAGTGAGCTAGACAAAAATGCCCTGGTTGGGAGGCTATTAAGGGCAGAGGAAATGAAGAGCTTAAAATAGGAAGATTTAAAAAATAGAAAGATAGTAAATCAGGACCAGGTAGGAAGCAAATTCACGAACACATGGGTCCGTGGAGGCATTACTGATT
The DNA here is from genome assembly GCF_029407905.1 of Bubalus kerabau. Lineage (NCBI taxonomy): Eukaryota > Metazoa > Chordata > Mammalia > Artiodactyla > Bovidae > Bubalus > Bubalus kerabau. The sequence continues at coordinate 62,744,904 of NC_073636.1, forward strand.
AGTTTCTAAATGGGCTCTGAGCTTGCTGGAAGCCAGGGGTGCATGTGTGCATGCTGTTACTTGAGTTGCGTCTGTCTCTTTGCGATCCTGTGGACCAAGGAAGAAGAGTCATTCCACTTTTAGTTTATCCTTATGCATGTAAATGAATGCAAACAATACTCTACTGTTAGACTCCCAGGACAGTTCCAGTTTCTTTACTTTTATATAGGATGTGGTGATGTATTAATACTTATATGTCTGCTCAATAATATTTCTCTAATAAATCTCAAGATTTTTCCTTGAGACAAATTTGAGAAGTGGAATTCCTGGGGTGAAGTTTAAACCTGATTAAGATCCTTGGCATTAGCTCCAGTGGACATTTACACTGTCCTCTCCAGAAATTTGCTTCTTAAAGGGCCCTTTGGCACTTCCTAGTTTTGAGGGTGGGGGTGATAATGCCTCTACCCTTTCGGAATCTCACTGCTTATTTCAAATTCAAGGTGGGATTCACTTTGCCTGAGAAAATGAGGCCTTGGATCCCTATTGTCTGCTTTGTTTTTCTCCTCAGGATGATTATAAAGTGAATGCCTGGCTTGGGCCCCAATTTAGGACTGCAATGCAAATTGCTGCTCGGTGTAGTGAACACAACCTGGGTGTAACCTTGGAGGAGTCCCTGGGGAACTTTCTCTTCTAGACCACTTTGATTATCTGAAACCTGGAGGAGCCTACTTATTCTTTGAAGTAGCAGATACTCTTTTTTTTTTTTTTTTTAACTTTTTATTTTATATTGGAGTATAGCCCATTAACAATGTTGTGTTAGTTTCAGGCTGACAGCTAAGGGACTCAGCCATACATATACATGTATCCATTCTCCCCCAAGGCAGCAGATACTTATTGAGCACCTACTCTGTGCCAGGCTCTGTGCTAGGTGCCCTGGACACAGCAGTGAACAAGACAGGCTACTGCACTGCCTCCGTGTAGCTCCCAATCTGATGGAGGAGACATGCTGTATTTTTGAAGAGTCACTTTTTATCCAAGGGTCACATTTATCCAAGAGTCGCTTCCTGGATAAATGCCAGGAAAAGAGTAGGAACTTGTGGGCAGGTTCAGTGAGGATAGGGGTAAAAGATGCCAGGCATGAGCAGACAAATGAAAGTTAAGCAGAGTCCTCAGGCCTTGAACAGATGACTTAAACAACCCGATGGAAGTCCTGGGGCCCTAAGCATGTCACCCAGTCTTTTCCCACTACTCCACAACTCAGTCACTTTTCAAAGCCCAGCCTGCAGGCAGGATTATTGCCACCCTGTGTATATGGACTTCCTGCAGATTGGAGGGAGAGGGCCTGCCCCGAAGAGATAAGGGCAGGTCTGGACAAGGGGATTCCATCCCTTCTATGCTTATCCTGAAATAAAAGAGGAGGCAGAGTCCAGATCCGGAGCAAACTCAGGAAGTAGAATCCTTCCTTTCCAATTCCTCAACAACAATTGTTATTATTATTACATATCAGAGGGTGATGTTCTATATCTTGATAGGGGATGGGTTACACAGGCATGCGTGCATGTGTGTGTGTGTATGAATGTTCAGCAAATGTACATCTGAGATTTGTGTGTATCAGTGTGTGTAAAATTTACCTTGGAGACAAAGCAACTGTAAACAAAAATAAACTCCAGTTAGTGATATGCAGGTTGAAATGTTTAGAGGAAGTACACTGATGTCTGCAACTTATATTTTGAAATGCTTCTAAAAGTAAGATGGATAAAAGTATACATGTGTAAGCTGGGTGGTGGATGTAAGTGAAAGTGAAAGTCAGTCTTGTCTGACTCTTTGCGACCCCCATAGACTATACAGTCAAGGGAATTCTTCAGGCCAGAATACTGGAGTGGGTAGCCTTTCCCTTCTCCAGGGGATCTTCCCAACCCAGGGATTGAACCCAGGTCTCCGCATTGCAGGCGGATTCTTTACCAGCTGAGCCACGAGGGAAGCTCGGTGGGTATAAAAGTGTTCTTCATAATCTCTTTCAACTTCATTGAATACTTGAACGTTTTCATAATAAAATGTTGGAACATTATAAAAATAATTAATAAATTGTTATATAGTCAAGTCACCTGTGACAATTTAACAGTAATTCTTAAAACTGAAAATGTCTAGGAGCTCTCTGGTAGCAAGTCAACCAGGGCAGAAGTCTGGGTGTTCCTGTTGAAAAGGGAAGGTAAGGAACCCACTTTGCAAATGAACGTGGCCTCTAATGACACTACAATTAAGACTGAGTACTTTTCAATGGGGTTCTTTCACATACATGGGCTCTGCGAAATCCCCGCAGTCACTCCTGGAAGTAGGCATCGCTATTATTATTATTCCAATTAGAAGGGGAAGAAGACTGAGGCTCAAACTCCTTAGCATAGCACTCGAGGAGTGGGGGTGGGGGTGGGTCACAGCAAGTGGGGGTTGAGCTGGGAGTCTAGTCCTGAGCTGGCACCCACCAGCTGTGGCTCAGCCTAACTGCCTCACTATGCAGAGTTTTGTCTGTAAGATGGAGCTCATCCTACTAGATTCTGCTCATAGAGGTGAACTGGGCTGGCCTCAGCAGCTGGGAGCCTAAGGGACAGGGTTGTGTCACCCTGAGGAGGAAGGGTGGATGTTCATCTCTGTACCAGCCAGGGACCCAGTGTAGCACATACTAATCATTAATAACAAGGTAGTTTTTTAATTTAACAAGCACTTTTATAGTAGTTTATATGTTCAAAATGCCTTCCATGTATTAACACAGATCTCCCAACAACCCTGTGAAGGAGTTACTACTTTCATTTTACAGGTGAAGAAATTGAGGCACACAGAGATGAAGTTACTTACTCATAAAAATACCGACCATAGGGACTTCCTTGGTGGTCCAATGGCTAAGACTTCGAGCTCCCAATACAGAGGGCCCGGGTTCCATCCTTGATCAGGGAACTAGATCCCGCATGCTGCAACTAAGACCTGGTGCAGCCAAATAGCTAAATAAATAAAAATAATATAAAAAAACATACCGACCATATACGGAGAGCCTACTGGGCATCAGACACTTTCATGTGTTATTGAAAAGCTGCAGCTGCTCTAAGAGCTGAAAAGAGGATGGTATAATTCCACATATACAGAATATTTAATCTCAACACAGGCAAAAATCCATCATCGGTTGATTTATTAGCATGAGGGCATTAAGGGTGTAATAATGCATGTGTGTTTTTTTCTTTTTAATGTTAATTTTTTTAGGAGGAGGTTTTTAAAATTTGAGATAGTTCCTAATTTACAGACCACTTGTAAGACTAGCATAAGGAACTCAAGAATGTCTTTTTAACCAGATTTTCCATTTGTTTACATTTTTGCCCCATTTTATATCCATTCTCCCTCTGCCATATATATGCATATTATTGTTTCTGAACCATTTTATAGGCAACTTGGTGATAACATTGTGCCCATTTATGCTTTAATACTTTCCTGTTTATTTCCTAAGAGTATTCTCTTTATGTTATTTTGTTGTTGTTTATTATTTTTTTGACCATGCCTCTTGGCTTGCAGGATCTCAATTCCAGGAGCAGGGATTGAACCCAGGCCAAGGCACTGGGAGCATGGCTTTCTAACCACTGGACCACCAGAGTACTCCCTCTTATCTATCTATCTATGTATCTTTTTGATAACAAATGTACTTTAATCAGAATTTTTGTTGTATCCTTAATAAATATTGATTGGCATCACGATTATGATGATTGTGATGTGTTACAGAAATTTTTAAGTAAACACTGTTGCACCAATATGCAACCAGAGGAAAATCTGAAATCCTACTCAGGTGTGTTTTAAACATGAGTCAGAACATGGCTTAAATGGGGACATACCCACCATGGCTTGGCCCCTGTTACTTTTTCCCTCCTTACTCCCTGTGCCCTGGCCACATGGGCTTCCTGGCTGTCCCTCCCACATGCCAAGCTGGATCCTGACCTGGGTCTTCCCCTGGCTACATCATTCCAGCCTCCATTTTATCTTCTTCCCAGATTTAGCCACCCTCCCCAACCATCAGGTAAGCTCTGAACCTTCCCTTCTGAATTCCTAGTCAGGTAGCTGCCACATAGCAGGTGCTCAAAGTCAGGCTGCATGGCTGACTCACTTCACATAAGTCCTTCTATCCTCTGGGCCTCAGTCACCTAATCTGAAATAAGCACCCAATTCTCCCTGCCCTGATTTCTCGTGGAGTGGCTGAGAGGCTCAAAGGAGCTAGTGAATATGACCAATGAACGTTGGAAACTACAAAGTTCTGTGCCACAGGGAAACATGCCATTTTTGTTTCACTTCCTTTCCAAATGACAGGACAGAGACCACTTGCTTATTCAGACCTTGTCTGTTTTTCTTCCTGGAGTTACGCACTTTGATGTCCCCAGAAATGTCTGCCATGTCCCCCCAAACCCTACTCTTTGTCATCTTTACTATACCTTCCAGGCATTCCTGGTGGTATACAGACATCCTTTGACACATGGAGGTCTTAGAGCTTATGGATCAGAAAACAGAGATCCAGCAGCCCTCCCCACAGACCCACCAGCTTCATATATAATATCTTTCCTCTGAAGACTTACCCCAGACGGTGAGAACAAGCGGCAGGCCCTCTTCAGAGATCTTCTTGCACCAACTGACTGGAACCCAGTTTTGGATGCTTGTGCCAGAAGGTCAAGGAGTTCCTGCCACTCATTTACATGAGGATTGCCTGGTCACTGAGCCCATCTCACTTTCACACTTCCAACATCAAATAGCTATACGTGCTACAGAGAGAATGAAATAGGAGTAAAGGAGGGGACTATTCAGGTTGCTTGGTCAGAAGTCTGTCCAGAAGGTGACATTTTGGGAGAAAACTGAATGGTACAGAGATCTGGACAAAGAACACCCAGAACCAAGCTTGATGCATTTGAGGAACAGCAAAGATTAGAAGATTAGAGTTAAGTGAGGGGAGGGGTGAGGATAGGCAATACCTGGGAAGGCAGGCAGGAACCAGCTCACCTAGGGCCTTTGCAGCCCATCGTGTCATCATTCATTTGCTCTCATTCATTCAACATTTATTTGGCATCTACTGTGTGCTAAGACATACTGAGACACTGCCCTCACAGTCGGATACACAGACACACAATGTGCTGTGCTTAGTCGCTCAGTCGTTCATGTCTGACTCTTTTGTGACCCCATGGACTGTAGCCCACCAGGCTCCTCTGTCCATGGGGATTCTCCAGGCAAGAATACTAGAGTGGGTTGCCATGCCCTCCTCTAGGGGATCTTCCCAACCCAGGGATCAAACCCAGGCCTCCTGCATTGCAGATTGACACAAAAATAAGCAGGTAAGTAAGTGTAGATGCCAGGTATGGGAAATATTAGGAAGTGCTGTTTTCCAATAGTTCAATGCCCCTTTTGGAGAAAGAAATGGCAACCCACTCCAGTACTCTTGCCTGGAGAATCCCTTGGACAGAGGATTCTGGCGGGCTACAGTCCATGGGGTCACACAGAGTCGGACACGACCGAGCGACTGACACATAATGTCCCTTAAAGGGCAGAAGCCATCAAGACCTGCTAACAGTGGGGATTCTCCTTCAAGTAATGCCGACTGTAACCCAGAAGCCAGCCAGGGACCTGACTACCTTGGCTCCTCCGCTCTCCCTCCCATCCGCTCAAGATGGCCGACAAAGGCCCAGCAGGGTGGGAGGAAGGGAGAAAGGACTAGTCCGAGGGTCCAGAGCGGGTTGACTGACCCGCGGGGGCACCGCAGCGCCCAGGTGGCCTTGCGGCTGGGAGTTAGGGTACAGGGGAGACCCGGCTGCTGTGTGACTCTGGGGCGGGGGACGGGGTTCTTCCTTCCCTGGGTCCCCGGCATCCAGACCAGCCCGTGTGTTCGGGGTCGGGGTGGGGATCGGGGAAGAGGGGCCCCAGGAGAAGTCTCGAGAGTTGGGCGACGTCTGCGGGGTCCCCAAGACGGGCCTGTTATCCGGCTGGAGATTTAACCGACAGTGTATGTGTGGGGGTGGGGGGCCGGGAGGCGGTGCCTGTGGAGGAGGGGCGGAGGGGAGGCTCCGGAGCGATTTCAAATTTCCCTCGTCCCCGCCCCCCGCCCCTCGCGCCCGAGGCCCTGCTCTGAGTGGCTGCGGCAGGGGCGCCCCCGGGCGGGGGCGGGGCGAGTGCCGGGCCGGGGTTACAAGGGGACTCGGCACCGCCCCCTCCCCACCCACTTCAGCTGCCGGGTCCTGCCCGCGCCGCTTCCTCGCAGCAGCCGCACCCCCTCCCTAGCCCGGCTGCCGCAGCCCGCGTGGACGCCCCGAGCGCCCCCCGACGGACGCCACCGGCTCACTGGCAGGCAGGCAGGCAGGCAGGCAGGCGAGCGGGCGGCCGCGCCCGGCCGGCAGCGCGGGGGTTAAGTGACCCAAGTAAACGTAGCTCGGCGATCGGCGCCGGAGATTCGCGAGCCGAGCGCCCCGCGCGGCCGCCCGCCGGCCTCCCGCCCGCCTGTCCGAACCCGCGGCTCGACCCGCGGAGCCGCGCCCGAGCCAGGCTCTCGGCAGGTGAGCGCCCCGTGGCCCCCGGGGAGGCTTGCCAGCCCGAGGGCTCCGTGGGCTGGTGGGGGAAGGGACCGTGGAGGGGTCCCGCCACCGCAGGGAGGGAATCCCGTTCCGGGACGTCCTGGGGAGGCGGCTCCCGTACGGCTGGAGACCGGGCATGGTTGGGGAGGAGAAGTCCCTGATCTTACTGCGGGGAAATTGGCAATGAGGATAAAATTGGCGATGGGGAAGGCATGTGTATTACAGGGATACGAGTGAAAGGGATACTTGAGGTGTTCAGGAGACCCAGAGGAGGAGAGAGGATCGTCCCTAGGGAGGGTGCTGGGCGGCCTTCCCGGGGTCTAGAGCCGAGGGGAGGAGGTCTCCTACTGGAGAGAACTGGAGTTAGTGAAGCAGGGGTATTTTTACCTGGCCTCGACTAGAGAGGGAGTCTACTTGGGAAGGGGAACGGAACAGAAGAGAGTTCTGTCGAGGAGACGAGCGTCCGTCCTTTACGACTTGGACCCTGTGGGTTCAGCCGAGGGACTTTTTTTTTTCCTTCTGTCCCAGGGACAGGGGAGAGGTAGTGGATGGGCGCGGGAGAACAGGTGGACCGGTATGTGAGCGCTTCCCAGGGGCGTGTGCCAGAGGGGCGGGCTCGCGGGGTCCTCCCTAGAGGACCTACGGAGACCGGTTGTGCGGCGGGGTTGCGGGGATGCCCTAAGGAGAGGCTGCCTTCACGCTTGTGCACACCTGGCCGGGGAGGGGCCGGCCCGGTGCGGCGCCTCCCTGCCCAGCCACGCTGCCTGCCCTGGGGCCTCACTTTCCATTTTTCCCCCTCTTCCAAGGGTCAGGCTGGTCCCACTTCGCAAACTTGCAAACTGAGGCCTGAAAACCTCCAGCGCTATCTCGGTGCCCAGTGGGATTGTTTGCCGCGGGTGGGTGGGTTTTGAGTCCCACTTTCAAGAAGAGAAAGTGGAAGTTAGGGAAGAGCCGGCAGAGGTAGCAAGTTAGCAACAGAGTTGCTCTTCGGCCGGGGTTTTCCTGCTGGAGTCACTCACCTGTGGCAGGGAAGGGCTGCAGGAGTTCTGGGCCCAGGCCAGGTTGTCCACGCTGCCTCCTTCACTTACCTCCCAGGCTGAAAGAGGCTGAATGGGCCCTAATGCTTCCCCACCCCGAGTTGAGAGGCGTATGAATTAAAGAGAATTAAGGACAAGGTTATGATGTGTGACTTTCTGCCTCCTGATTTCTGGATGCTGTGAGTTTTGGCGAACTGGTGGCAGTTGTTTTAGGGAGCCAGATCCCTGCTGGCGCCCACATTTCCAGGATCCAGGACACTGACCTGCCTCTGTTCTCCACCAGGACTGCTGTGACTTCTTGCACCCCAGCCATTGGAATCCCCAGGTGCAGACTTGGTTTTTCCAGCTTTGAGATGATGCTACCTATTTTATAGGGCTGGCATACAGTAATCTCCCAATAAAGTCTTGCCACTCCTTATCTATCATGTGGGATAAGTAGGCTGCTTCCTTTAAGGGGGATGCATAGATCTTTGGCATGTGTTTAAGTCTGTCCATGTTAATCTGTGGCCCTCTGTGCCTTATTACATGTGTGAAATAGGAACAGTCATACTAATAACTCCAAGTTGGGTAAGAAGGAAACCAGTTTTACACAATTTAAACTCTAACCCTCTGTGTTCCTCAGATGATGCGATAATTCCTATCACATTAGGCTTGGGTTAGGAGTCAATACGTTAGTGCTTGGTATAGCAGGTAGTGAATGGTATTGTATTAACCATTAGCCCTTCTTTTTAGGGTGGCCATTAATGAGAATTGGGAAGGATGCAGGCCAACTCTGCCATCCCCTCCTTTCCTCCCACCAAGGTACTCCTCTCAACTATGGAAGGTTTTCCAAATCATTGTCCTCGATTTGGGAGTTGGCAGGAAAGGGTGTCTTTGTTCCTTTTTGAAAGGAGCAGTTTTTTGTTTTATGGATTGTGGTCATTTTTACACCCCCACCCAAGTTTGGGACCTGCCTTGAGGGTGCAGAACTAAGGGAGAGCCTTTACTTTTCTCTGTTAGGGTGGAGAAGGCTGAGACAAAGGGCTGGGGTTACGGCTGGCTCCATCCTGCTCCTTAAAGCCATAAGCAGTACCTCCAACCCCTGCAGTTTGCAGGGAGGGTAGGAGGGTATTTGGGAGCTGCAGGGGGTGAAGAGGAGGAGCCAGGGGGGTGGGGCTGCCAGAGGTTGCTTCCCCTCTTTCCTTTCCTCCTGCCATGTGGGGCCTGCAACCCAGAGGGGCCTGTCTCCCTTTCTCATACTACAGCCCCAAGCTCCTTGATGGAGGGTTTGGGTAAGTTCTTCCCAGAAAAACTTCCCCGGGACTAACTCCTTTGTCTCAGACCAGCTCTCCTGCCTGTTGTCCCTCTAGGCTCAGATACTTTTCCATTTCACCCAAGATGATCCACGCTAAATCTGAAAGGCCTATTGGTCTGACACCATGGCAAGTGCTTCTACCCCAACCCTCCAGAAAAGTACAGGCGCACTCTTGATGTTGAGTTTTAAAATCATGAATTTAGGGTGTTTATAGTGTGTGTGTGTGTGGTTTTTTTTTTTTTTTTTTTGCCAGTTTCATGGCAGATCAGGGCTGCAGGAGTATAGAATTCCTCATGTCAGCACCCTCTTCGTAAAGCAATGGGCTCATGTTCTCACAGGGTCAAAATTTGCCACTGATGGAACTCGGACAGATGCAGGTAGTTCGGGAGCCTGATGATTAGTGCTTTACAGAACTTTCACATCTGCCGCTATCCCAGGACAAGAGTGATCCTACAAAAGGAAAAAAGCCGAGTCCAGGTGTTCAGATGTATCTGGCTGTGGATGGAGGGAAGTGGCCTGGTAAATGCAGAGGGAGCCCGCACGTGTTGCCCCTGTGCTGATTAATACCTGTATGTAAAGTGAGTGAAGATGTACACACCCCAGTAGAGTTGGTAGGAGGATGAAATGGAATCCTTTTAGGACTTAGGCCATTTTCAAAATAAGTTAGGTGGGGGCCCTGAGATATTGTAAGAAGTCTGGTATGTTGTAGGTCATGTTAGTCACTGGAATCAACATACTCATGCAGCCTGGGCTGCCAAATCAAATCAGGGTTTATATCCAACTCACTACATTTATAAGCTAGTGACCTGAGCCTCAGTTGCTCCATCTGTAAAATGGGGATGCATTGTTGGCCAGTTAAGGGAATGTTGAAGTCAGTTGAGATCCTATTTAAAAGTGCGCATAATGAGGATTTAATAAATGTCACATTTTGTAGTCAATATTGAGATGATGGCTAATGGTCATTATTTACTTGCTGAGAGAAACAGTTGGCATTCCTGAGGAAATAAGCAAAAAGTGAGGAGGATCTGTTTTGTGTAGGGAATTAGAATATTTTATCAAAAGGATTTTCATTGTGTTTGATACAAATGAAAATCAAATTTGCCATGTTCAGATGCAAAGAAAAAACAGATCATGGCCTGTAATCTCACAGGCCCAAGGTAATCAATGTTTTACTTTCATTTGGGGGCCCTCTCAGTTTCTTCTAGAAGTGGAGAAAGCGTAGAGAGGAGCAGCAGTCCATCCTAAGCAAAAAGACAAGAAGCCAGGGCGAGTGCAGTGTGGTGAGGAAAGGCCCTGCGTTGGCGAGGTTTCCCAGTGCACTGGTCATCTGGGCCCAGCTTCCCACGTGGATGGGAGGACCTTATAGAGAACCACTGGCCTCTGCTCATTTCCCAGCTCAGCCTGACCATGTTTTTCTAAATAACTTCACCTGCAGAGGTTTTTCTCTTTTTTCAGAGTAATTTTTTCTCCTTCATATATATATATATATATTTTATTTTTGGTCTGGGTCCTTGCTGTGTGGGCTTTTCTCTACTATGGCGAGCAGGCAGTCTTCTCTAGTTGGTGGTGTGTGGGTTTCTCATTTCAGTGGCTCTAGAGAGTATGGACTTTAGTAGTAGCAGTAGGGCTTCTGACTCAATGGCCTTTGATAGTCTATGAAATTTGTGGGTAGAGCATTAGTCATTGAGAAATTATGAGCAGGAAATTAGAAATGCATTGTTAAGAATTGATGGGTGAGAGAGGTCGTGGGGAAATGTTCTTAACCAATTAATTTCCTCTTGGGGACAGATGATGCTGACCAGGTGTGTATGAGGAGCTGGTACTGGAGGAGAAGGGCTCAGTGTCACTGAGGGTTCCTACCCTAAAGTTGAGGGAATAAATTTCCTTGAGCTATTACACCCCTTATCTTGTTTTTGGACACATCCTTTATTCCCTTGTTTTAATTTTAGTGTGTAGAGCTCCATCCAATATTTCTGAGTGTCTTTTTTTTTTTTTTTTACTGTTTTTGTTTTTCATATTTTAGTTTTGAACTGTATCTGTGTATTCAGAAGGATTTAAAACTGGAGGCTTACTGTGTGGGACATGGACTGGAACTTGTCTCTGGGTCTTCCAAAATCTGAAGGTAGCTCTCTGATATTGGTATGTCTTATTCCCCATTCCCTGGAGCAGAGGGATCGTCCAATGCCCTGCCCAGTGGTACAGGTCTGGCAGCTGGAAAAGCGACTGGGGAGTTATCAGTCTGGCATTAATTTTTCCCCTGAGTCAGGTCTCTTGTGTTGCAGCCTGGGTGGAGAAGTCATTACCTACCTATTTCTTCATCCTTTCCTGTACTTCCACCTTCTGAGGTTAATGGGGCTTCCTAAGCAGCATTTATTTCCAGTTGCATTTGCTTCCAGTTGCAAATGGGCCTGCTGTGGCCAGAGCCAGGGCCTTCCACTGCCCTTCAGCTCCTGGAGAAGGGATGGTGTCTTCCTGGTGGATGTTCCCAGCGGCCAGCATGGTGCTGGGGCGCGTGAATGTGTGCTGCTGGGTGACACCCAAGGCAGGCCCTGGACAAACCTGGGGGTCCTGTTGCTGAAGCACTGGAAGCGGAGGAGATACTGCAGGTAAGTGGAAGGAAGCCTCACCTGGGACACAGATGTGCAGTGTTAGGTGGGATGCCTGGATGGGCAGGCGCTGTCCTCAGGGATTTTCTAGGTTACCAGGGAGGCAGCAATAGGATATGGACAGTTCTGAGCAAATGTACATACAGGTATGGGTGAAATCGAGAAAGTCAATGAAACTTTAACGTTGGCAGGCGTGTCCAAGCAGATATGAGCATTTATTGTTAATGTATCATGATTAAAAGAGGTGTCAAGGGCTAAATACCAAAAAGAGAAGTGAAACCAGAAACATCCCATGTATATAGGGGACCCATATAGAAGAAGTAGAGTTGGGTCATACTAGTCATTGTATGCCTGACTTTCCTTATAGAGAAAATTGAGCGTTCTACCTTATACCATTCAAAAAACTTCAGATTGACTAAACTTAAATGGTCATTTTCAAAAGTGACATTTTAAAGTTGACTTTTTGATTGTAAAAGTCACATGGGGATAGATATGGTTGTCTGTTCTTCCACAAGCTACCTTGCTGAGAGGTTAAAGAAAAAATGCTGGAGGAACATGGCTTAATATACACAGTAACCTATTAAATGCGATTGTATTGTTAGGTGGACTTTTTCACTTTACATGGTTTCATCTAGAACCAGCTGCCCTATGCTTTGCCTCTCAGTGGTCTCCCCAGTGTGGTTGCATGTAATTTAGACAGTCTCTCATTGATTATTTGTTGGTAGCTTTTACTTTGACAATGAAGGCAGTGCCAGTCTTGCCCACAGGTTTTGGGAAGAACTTTGCACTGAGTGGATTCCTAGCAGTAGAATTCCTGTATAACAGGATATGGACACTTGGCACTTGAGGTCGTACTGTCAGATTGTCATCTTCAATACTGAATCAATATCCCCACAGCATTGGTATGTAGATGGGTTGAGGTTTTAGGCAATGGCAGTAGCAACAGGTGCAGGCTGCTGCGAGGGGCAGAGCTGAGGGAGTGACTTTAAGAATAGCGGTCTCCTTTCTCCATTCCTGCTGGAAAGAGGGCAGAGGACACTTTGACTGGATTTTGCCTAGGGGAACAAGGCCACAGGAGTGGGTATAGCAGCTCCCAAATCCTCAGCCTTAGGATGCCCCACGTGGCATTCTGGGTGACCCATGGTTTCCCTGTCTTCATCTGCATGACCTTCCTAGGGCTTCTCAAATAACTTGTAGGCAGAAGGGACTAGTTGCTTGCAACTTGTTTCCATAGGGTAAAAAGTTTGACTCCAAACTCCAGTTGAAGCTCTCATTTCAGATCTTTCTGTAAGTTCCTAGGTTTTCCTGTAAATTATCTAGAAGGTAATGGTATATAATTTTATTACAGTCTGTTGACAAATATCCAGATGTACCAATGTTTCTTTATAATTTTGCTATTAATGAGCAATGTTGCAAGGAACATCTTCATAGCCAGCTTTTCTCATACTTGCCCAGACTGACTACTGGAACATCTTCACAGCCAGCTTTTCTCATGCTTGCCCAGACTGACTACTGGAGTCAGTCCGCACGAAGATTCTGATAAATATGCGCAGGCCCATCTATTATCGTACAGTGACAGTGGTGCATGTAGCCATGACCCAGAGGCGCTGAAAAATTCTCCAAACTTGAGTCATCATGGATGAAGGGATGCATCGAGCCTAAGCTGGGAAATCTGGCACAACCGCACACGAGACTGTGTAATCTCCAGGTTTCAAGGTTTTGCCATCTGCTTTGGGATCTGTAGCACCAACCACCTAGGGAATTAGATGAGGTCACTTATTGCCTAGGCTGTATGACTGAGGCTTGAGAAGGACAAGGAGGACATTTTCTTCCCGTTTCCCTGTGAACCTGATCTTTTTTATGGAATTTACTGGAGATTCCTGAGCAGGCATAGGGAACTGAGACCCTGTGCTCTGTCCCCAGCTAGGGGGACAGCTGTTTCTGTCCTCCTTGACTTTGTACTGTCTCCACTGCCTCCCTTCTCTTCACTCACCCGGGTGAGCTGTCCCTCCCGGCCGTAAACTTTTTAAACTGTTTAAACTTAAAAACTGTGTTATGATGTCTTTAAGATCTGCCTCCTGGACTAAGGCCTCAGACTCCATCACTCAGGCACTCTGGGAACCTCTTCAAGGAAACTGCTTATCTGTTTCCTCAGAGCTTGTTTCCCCATCTACAGAATGGGGATCATAAGAGTGACTAACTCTTCTGTGGTACATGCTGAGTGCTCTAGCTTAGCCGTTTTGGGAAACAGCTAAGAATATTTGAGCAGTTCAAGGGGAGGAGTCAGGAGTCGATTCCCCTCCCACAGGCCAAGGAGGAACTTTTTAAATAGGGGAGGTGGGAATGTCTTTCACCCTCCCTCTCTTTTGCTTTACAAAGGTCAGGGATGCCCAAGGTCCTCCCCCGCTAACTTGCCATCAAGCCCACCATCACCCCCTTCCTGCACTGTAAGTTTAATTAATGCAATTAACATTTACAGGGTGCCAGGAAATAGTTCTGCTGGTACCAGCCTGGAGGAAATGAATGACATCACTTCTCAGGTTTATAGCTGGGTTGCGGGGAGTCCCTGGGCCGCCTCCTCCCTGAGTCTAATTGGGGGTGCCACCCACCCTTCTGTCTGCCACATTGCATTTGGACACGTCTGACCTGGTTCAGTCAGGACACAAGCATCCTGCACTAATGAGGCAGGGTCTTGCAGGGGGAACCTTGCCTGTGAGCCCACCCAGCACCGCTGACCATCCCGAAGTCATGTGCTGGACCCCAGCCTCTGGGAAAGGGTCAGAGTTCACCTGCATCTCAAGGTTGGACCACCACCTCCTGTGAAGGTGAACAGCTGGTGTAAGTCCCTCAGCCATACAGCTCCTGAAGCTCCTGGAACGAATGGTGCATTGTTCATAACTCATCTCAGGCACAACAGTTCCAGGCACGTGCCCTGGATTGCCTGGGCATGAGTTTGGCACTGCCACTTTGCTGGGTGACTTAATTCATTTGAGCCTGTTGAGAGCAGGTTGATGAGAGGACTTGCCTCGGGTTGGGGTGGGGGTTAAGAGGTGTCAGTTCTGGCTTTAGCAGACAGGAGGGGCCTGGGACATGCTAACAGCCAAGTGGCAAGTGTTCTGGAGCTGGTATGTCAGCCCCTCTGGGAAAATCCCTGGGGAAGATGCCACTGCTCAGGATTGGGATCGCTCTAGATAAAGGAGCTGGCTTGTGCTGGGGGCCACATTATCTGGGAAATGCCAATTTTGACTCATTAGAAACCAAACAACTTAATGAGGAAGATGTATTATCTACCATTACAAACCAATCCCTAGTGCTAAGATCTTCCTGTTGCCAAAAGCAGGTAGTTAAAATTCACACCTTCTTGTTTAAGTTCCCTGGGAGCATTCTTTTAAGTGAGTACATACTATGTTGCCTAACCTCAGTTTGCTCATCTGTTATATAGGGATAACATTAATGGTATGTAAGGATTAAGTGAATTCATACAGGTAAAGCACAAGGGTGCCTGGCATATGGTAGTAAATACTGAGAAAAGTGATCAAGATGTGTGGATCTTCATGAGGGCCAGATGATTACTTATGGAAGCCTTTGAGAGAAGCCCTCCTTGTTTTGACCTGTGGTTTCCGAAATCTGAATACGTGATGGGGCTTCTAAGTTGAGGGCCTAACAGTAGCACATGCCTGCAGCTGTTTGGGTCATGTGTATAATGTGGAGGAGATATATAATGTGTGTAAAATGTCGAGGAACCGAGCTGGGCATCTTTAAATCTTGCCAGTTCTGGACTCTGGTGTGTGTGTGTGTGTGTGTGTGTGTTGTAACTAGTGAAGTGAAAGTGAAAGTTGCACAGCCATGTCCGACTCTTTGTGACCCCGTGGATTATACAGTCCACGGAATTCTCAGTCAGAATACTGGCGTGGGTAGTTGGCTCCCTATTCCAGGAGATCTTCCCAACCCAGGGATTGAACCCAGGTCTCCCACATTGCAGGTGGATTCTTTAGCAGCTGAGCCACCAGGGAAGCCCAGGAATACTGGAGTGGGCAGCCTAGCCCTTCTCCAGCTGATCTTCCCAACCCAGGAATCTACTGTCATTGCAAATTCTGGGTGGTGAAAACTACAGGAAAGGAACTGGTAATGAAATCACATTGAATGATACCACTGGAAGTAAGACTATTTTACCTACCTAGCTCACCCCAGGGCACCCAGGTAGTTGGTCATACAGCAGGTTGGTTTCCTTCCCTGAAATCTTCCTCCAGTCCCTGTGGGCAGAATTTTTCTAGGGGCAGAATTTTTCCTGACTGTTGAGATCTGGCTTTGGGAAGGAGCTCTGCTCACCTGTCCATCCCTCTAGCAGGCTGGCAGACAAGTTGGCACTGCTGAGGCCCCAGGGAAGCCTGAGGTGGTTAGTCATAGTTAATTATTGTCTGCTATGGGCTGTAGGCTCCAAATGGGTCTGTCTAGGAGAGAGATTCCTTTTGACCCAGGTGGGGACTGTCTGAGGGAACTCTGAGCCCCGCATAAGAGGGAAGGAAGCCTTGTCCCTTGATTTCAGCCTCTGATCTGCTACCCGCTCCTGTCTTCAGTCTACCCCTCCCCCCTCCCCAGAGCTCCCGTGGAACCTCCTGGTGTCTTGCACCCCATGGCCAAGTCTCCCACCCTCTGCCAGGCCATCCGGGTTACTTAGTTCACTAGTCTGGCCTGAGGCAAAACACTGGAAATTAATGATTACTCTGAACCACACTCCAGCAGTTTTCCTGAGATACTGGCCACTTGGACTCACAGGAACTGGCCGTGGGGTCAGACAACCTGTTCTTCCGGGTCAGGGCTTGAGAGTAAAAGGGCTAGAGAAGCCGCTAATCAGGCTGGGTTAGGCATTCCTCCTTTTCCTTGGGGCTGGTGAGATTCCTTAATACGTATTGAGAGAAAATACACTGGGAACTGTGAACCTGCACACCCTGGACCATGTGGGTTAGTTAAATGCTCTGTATCAGTGTATGCATTTGTGACCCCGGCAGTATTTTTTTTTTTTTTCTCCTTTTCATCGAACTGCTCAGAATCCAGCTTGCAGAATCTTGGTCAAACCCTGGGCTCCACAGTGAAATAACTAACCACTGGACTGCCAGGGAATTCCAAGGCAGTGTTTCTTTAACTTGCATATTGATGACCCAGGGATCCTGTGAAAATGTTGATCCTGATTTAGTAGGTGCCTGAGAATTCTGCAGCATGATTCAGTGGTCCCTCCGCCTTGTGGGGAGCATCAGAGGTCTACTTATCACACTCGCACCTGGGGGATGGACTGATGCCCAGGGTGGAATTAAGAATCCATAGGACATTGCATACCTGCTGGGGGTGGGGGGGTGGGGGGGTACGATGAGAAGTTAATCACTGAGCCCCACAGCGCCCTCTGGTGGGTGTGCTGGCAGCATCCCCACTGCAGCTCACAGCCCTGTAACCTAGATGACGCTTCTAGAAGGTACTGTGGGAGGCTTGCTTGGGTCATTGGGTACTATGTGGTGAGTCTGTCTCCCATGATAGGGAACACGGACCAGGAGTGCTCAGCGCCCATAGGCAGCTGTTTGCTGGGGAAACTTCACAAGCAGGGTTCCTGTGGCACCAAATACTTAACCTCCATTTGGGGCTTCACCCTTCCTCTTACATGTGAGGTTTTTATTTTTGATGTTGAAGATTGACCAGGTCTGTGGGTCAGTTTTCCTGTTCTATAAAATGGGCCCACATCACATTAAGAGGAATAAATGAGAGTAAGGTACATGTTCTTGAGGCCAACGTGTTGCAGGCAGTAGGGCCAGGTCAAAGGTCACACAGCCCTCCAATGCATGCCTGAAGACCCTGGCTGGAGCTGGTCTTAGCTTAATAGCCTAGTGATGATGCAGTTACCAGGGTGGGCAGGGGTGGGGAGGCAAAGGCCCAGAGGTGGGGTGAGGTTGGAGCAGATGGGGAACATGTCCCTGGTTAACCCGTCCCAGTCCTTCCCCCTGTGTCTCCTCCATTCCTTCCCTTCTTGCGAACTTGGGACTCTGAGCCCCAGCTGGTAAGGGAGGAGGAGAGTGAGCGACAGGCCTGCAGACCAATGGGCCCCTGAGGTTGTGATGGGGCGGGGCTTGTGCTGCCATGGAGAAGAGAGAAGCTGTTCTGTGGGGGAGGAGGGGACGGTGGGAAGAGGACCTGGAGATTGAGGGGAAGGGAGAGAGCAAACAAAGGGGTCAGGAGGGAAAATAATGCACTGACTTCCCGAGGCCCTGCAGAGACTGGGCAGGGAGAGCGCGCCAGGGGCAGAGGGGACCAAGGCTGGCGGCAGGCAGGCCGGCCTTAGATGGCATTGTTTGAAGTGGCCGGCTAATTGCACAGAGCAGCCTGAGCCTCAGACCACGGCCCAGCCCCCTCCTCTGTCCTGGGTGCTGGCTTCTGAGCCTTCGGGTCGAGTGGCCACATGGAACCAAGTCCTGAGCCTCCGAATTTGGTGAGGGGGGCAGGCTATGGGGGGCGGCCTGGGTGGGGTCCTGAGAATCACTCCCAGGTCCTCTCTTGGCCTGAGGACTTGGTGACATTGGCAGAGGTTTGGGGGCACACTGCCCCCGTCCACCCTTGCATCTCTGCTACCCTCCTCACTCTGGCCTTCCTACAGGAAACAATGAAGGGAGACACCAGGCAACTCAACGGAGAGGAGGACGCCAGCAGGAGGGAAGACTCCATCCTTACCAACGGGGGCTGCAGCGACCAGTCTTCCGACTCCAAGGATGCGCCCTCACCCCCGATCCTGGAGGCTATCAGCACCCCTGAGATCCGAGGTGGCAGAGGTGGCAGAGGTGGCGTGGCCTGTGGGGCGGAGGGGTGAGGAGGGTGGTCATGGTGGACCACAGCTGGGACACAGGCCCCCGAGCAGGCTCAAGGCAGCTGTGGGAGTCTGGGCTCTGATGACCCCTGCCCCAGCCCCAGGGAAGGGAAGAGCTGCTCCCTTTCTCCTGCACCTCCGCTGGGACAGAGTAGGTGACCCCAAGCCAATGAGCCCTTCTGTTCCAGACAAGGGGATGGACACAGCACAGGTAGACTGGGGTCTTTGACACTTCTGTGGGAACACCCTCTCCCCTTGCAGCTGGGCCTGTCATTTTTCTGGGAAGAAATAGAGGCAGTGGGCATCTCAGGCTTGCTGCCAGTCCCACCCTCTCTCTTCCCCTCTCCTCTGCTGCTCACATCACCTGGGACCCTCTCTGCTGAGATTTTCTGGCCCAGCTGGTTTGGAAACCCCTGTATTGTCTCATCCTGCTGTCAAGAGAACTCTTCAAGTTACACCTTCCCATAGAACTTTCTAGAGGCTGAAAGTGTTCTCTTTCTGCATTGTTCACATGACCGTGAGGAGCCACACATGAGTACTTAATGTGGCTGCGATGGCAGGCACCGGGTTGCTCCTTTAGTGGAGTTAGTGGCCACTGATTTGGGCAGCACAGGAAGGAACTGTCCAAGGGCTAGGATTTAACCCCTGAGGATGTCAGTGGGTTTAGGGAGACCAGGAGAGCCCCTTCTTCACAACAGACTCTGGTTCCTCCTTCTTCCAGGCCGCAGATCAAGCTCACGACTGTCCAAGAGGGAGGTCTCCAGCCTGCTAAGTTATACTCAGGTACTGGTTCTGTGGTCACATTTCTGGGATTCAGGGGAACTCTATGGTTTGCATATTAAGTAGGGGACCTGAGGCCCACTTAAACTGATGGCCAGCAAATACTTGCTGAATGAGGAATTTGAACATCGCTAGGTACACAGAAGACTTAGAACAACCTCACTTAGAATGGCATTTGCTGCTCTCACATGCTGAGTTTTTGAAATGAATGTTTTTTTCAATCTGGATGATCAATTGAACTGATAAATTTCTACTGTAACAAGATTTTTTTTTTTATCCCTGAAAGGAATCCAGCTTGCTCATGGTATGTTTTGAATTGGATCTATTTTAGAATTTAACATCTATTCATGAGGAAAATAATGTATGATTTTATTGCTTATAATATACCTGTGTCTGGTTTGATAGTAAGATTGTGTGGCCCTGTGGCCTCAAGGATTTTTTTTTTTTCATTTTGGAAAGAACTTGCCTGCCTTATTAGGGGATTTTTAACAATCATTGAAATATCTTTTACCAGTGTTACAATGTCAAGGTTTCTACTTGATTAGTTTTTTTCCAACTTGTAGCTTTTCTGTGTTTTTTTTTTTTTTTTTTTTTTACTCATGACACTATTTATGCTTTCTGTTTTCCTATGAATCATATTAGTTTTGTTAATTCAGGTCATTATCAGGCATTGGGGACAAAGTCATGGTTGAAAGTTGTAGACAATGAAAACTCCCCCTCATACGTACGGCTTGTCTTGTCCTCATGGTGGACCACAAGTGGGCACCCAGATAATGAGGATCAGGAGCTGAGGGGACCTGGTAGGGACAGCACTGGAACAGAGGCTCAGAACAGCTGTTCTGATCTCTTGGAACTTCCTCTGTGCCCTGCCTTGGCAAGCATGGATTACTTGATTCTCACTATAACTCTGTTGTGCTATAAGGGAAGAACCATTGTGCCAGTTTTAAAGAGAGGAACGGACCCACTCAAGACCTTAGTTGGCAAGGGAAAAGTCAGGTTCTTAACATGCTGGCCAGACATCGGACCACTCCCCACCTCTTTGGCTCTTGTGCTGAGTTTTTGTTGAGTTCGGTGTGCAGCATGGGATGTGTACTCGACACAGGACTCGTGCCATTTCTTCTGGGTCATTGTATCAGGAAGCATCTTCCTCAAGCCTGTTTGCCCCAGATGCTGTTAATTGTGGAAATTGACCAGGTCTCCCTGCTGGGCATAGCAAGTTAGTCTAACCATGAAATCATGATTTTGAATGCAGGAGAGACCCCAGTAGAATTAGGAAACCAAAGAAAAGGTGTCAATGCAAAGGGCATCTGAAGCCTTTTGTGCCCATACCTGTAAAATCTTTTGAACAATATGAGGTTGCAGATCTTTTAAAGTCACTCAGACCAATATTGTTTTCAATATGACTGACTCTTCATGTTTAAACTATCTTGGTTATATGACATCTAAATTCATAATTTTTCATTTATAAAGGACCTGACGGGTGATGGAGATGGCGAGGGAGAAGACGGGGACGGCTCCGACACTCCAGTGATGCCAAAGCTCTTCCGAGAAACCAGGACTCGGTCTGAAAGCCCAGCTGTAAGTGTCTACCCCTGAGCGGAGGCACTTCACACACACACGTGCCTGCATTAAAAGCCTTGTCTAGGATCTCCCTGGAGGAACTTTGAACAAATGTCCTGAAATTGGAAAATGACAGCAAACCTCATTAATTATGATTGAGATGGTTTTCACATGGCAGTTCTCTACTTTTCTGGGAAGCATTCTAAGAAGTGCCAGGGGTGTAGTTTACAGGTGGATGACTCCAGGCTACCCAGTTACCTTTGGGACCAAGTTGCTTCTGTAGGTGGATTCTATGACTAAAATGTCTGGAAATGGGAAGGCAGTTATTGCTCACGATCACCCAGCCTGCTGTTAGGAAGCAGACTGACACTTGGTGACCGTGGCATGTGCCACTGATAATCCTATGCAGCACATGATGTCTATCGTCCTGTTTTCACAGATGACAGAAAATGCCAGTAGTTTACCCATGGTTAAGCATTAACTTCTTGTGTGCAGGATTTGAACACAGTCTGCAACACTCAAGTTCATGCCATTTTGAGAAGAAAGCCTAAGGGAATTCTCATCTATCTTGAAGAATGCAACAATTGTAATAATGCTTGCAGGAAAGAAGTCTTTGGGAATAAATGGATTTTGTCAGTTCAGTTTGCAGGTGCCAGTTTCAGCTGTACCAGGTCAAGTAGGACCTGCTGTGGATTGTCAGGCAGCCCTGCCAGCCACGCTGCCCCCTTATTCCACTCGCACTAGGGAATTCAGGGGTGGGAAGTCAGACCAGAGTGACTCAACCACCGCCTTCACTCCTGTTGGCCTGAGGCGGCCTCTCAAGCGTTGATCCCTGGGCCCTCGGGCTGAGCCTCCAGCCTCCATTCACCAAAGGCCTTGTGCTTGTCCTCTCCTGCTTCCAGGTCCGAACCCGAAATAACAGCAGTACCTCCACCCGGGAGAGGCACAGGCCCTCCCTACGTTCCACCCGAGGCCGGCAGGGCCGCAACCACGTGGACGAATCCCCCGTGGCGTTCTCAACTACCAGGGTTGGTTCCCTAGATGCTCAGATCCCTACCCCCCGCCCAGTCTCTTAACTGGAAGCTCTGCCCCTCTCACCACACCAAGTGGCTGCTGTTTATATAACCTGCTTCCTTTCTTCACCCTCCTCTCCCTTTCAGGTTCCTGCCTTTCCTTTCTCTCCTGGGAGCTAGCTAAGCTCTCCCTAAGCCTGATGACTTCTCTCCTGGCCTAATCCCTAGACGGAACCCTGGTGGGAAGTGCAAGAATTCCCTGTGGACTGGGTCCTTACACTTCCTCAGAATAAGCTCAAACCACTGATTTCAGAGCTGTCTTGTCTCCTTAGTATCTTCAGTGACTCTTCTAGAGCCAACCCCATGGGTTACAGCAACTCTAAACTCCTACGGCAAGGCTAGGCACCAGGAAGCCCTCTCTGAGCATCACTTGTTATCCTGTCTTGGTCCTTAATTCTGTCCTTGTTCTTCTGGAAGTTGTTTCTCTCCCCACTTAAGGGACACTTACTTGTTCCTGGAAAACTAGCCCTGTTGGTCTCTCTTCCATTAACTTATGTCTCTGCTTCACTTCTGCTTGACTGAGAAGCAGTGGGTGCACCTCTGTCTCTGGTCGCCGCCCCCCCTGCCCCGGTCTGCTGTGGCCCATGCTATGCGTCCTGTGTTCACAGTCCCTGAGGCGAAGGACAGGATCCTCTGCAGGCACGCCATGGCCGTCCCCCACCAGCCCCTACCTCACCATCGACCTCACAGATGA
This sequence comes from Bubalus kerabau, assembly GCF_029407905.1. Lineage (NCBI taxonomy): Eukaryota > Metazoa > Chordata > Mammalia > Artiodactyla > Bovidae > Bubalus > Bubalus kerabau. Next base: position 62,767,349 of record NC_073636.1, read on the forward strand.
GGATGTGGTGCCGCAGAGCAGCAGCACGCCCTACGCCCGCCTGGGCCAGGACAGCCAGCAGGAGAGCATGGAGTCCTCGCAGCTGGACACAGATGGCAGAGATGCAGACAGCACTGAGTATCAGGTACCGCTGTGAAGGGCTGAATACAGCGAAAAGTTACCCAGAGGTGACTTAAGACTTTTTGTCACTTACATCACAATAATTGATTCATTCTCCAAGTGCGTTTTCCATTTGTCAATTGTCGCTTCCTGTATCCTTATCTCAACATTGACTCAGGCACCAGATTAGTTTCCCTCCTAAGTTTTTCTGAACATTTTGTACTTAGAAATGTATATACATAGATAATCCATAATTCTATTCATCATGTGTGTATATACACGCAGTTTTTGATTGGCTTCTTTAACTGAGGAACTGAAGTTGCCCCACTTTCGTGTCTACTCCATCAGGTTTTGTTCATCACCAACCAGTTGAGCTTGTTGGTTTCACTCAGACTTTGCTATAAATGTATTACTCTATGTACACATACCGTGGTAGAAATCTGTTTTCCGAGTACATGACTTCAGAGTAAATCTTATGCATTTTAATAGCTTGCATGATTCCCTTTTACAGCAAGCTTTTTATGTGCAAATGGCCAATTTTTTTTTTTTTACATTCTAACGACTTGTACTATCCCATTTGATGGCCTGTGGGAATATCCAGGATTTTTACTCGATTCTTCCCATGAGTTTTCAGTTTTTTGTTTTTGTTTTTTTTGACTTGGCAGCTTAACATGTTTCCCAGATACTTGGTCAGATATTACAGGTGACATACTGTAGATCCAACCTATAAAAGCTCATGTTCTTATCATGCAACCAAACCTGCCTATCCTCCGCTCCTTATTTCAAGCAATTCTCCTGAGTTTTCAACCAGGAAGTGTTGGAAGGGGTAGGGAATTTCCTGAGGAACTCTGCCTGCACTTGCAGGAAGCCCTGTGCTGGACTCTTAAGGCAATGGCCATCAGGGTTGGTGGGACAGGGAAGGTTTTTCCTCCGTCCAGCCAGTCTGTCTCATTGCGATTTCGTTCATGTGGTTTTTCTTCTTGCAGGATGGGAAGGAGTTTGGAATAGGAGATCTTGTGTGGGGAAAGATCAAGGGTTTCTCCTGGTGGCCTGCCATGGTGGTGTCCTGGAAGGCCACCTCCAAGCGGCAGGCAATGTCTGGCATGCGGTGGGTCCAGTGGTTTGGTGATGGCAAGTTCTCCGAGGTGAGTCCAGGATGAGATGGGCCTTACTTAATGGGCTTATGGACAGAGCCAGGGTTTCCTTCCCTTACTTTTACAGTTGCCTGCTCTCTGCGATGGATGTGGCTCAGTGACTCCGTGTGTCCAGGGGCTCATACCGGCCCAGAGCCCTGATCCATGGTGACTTGGCCTCCAGTTATACCCGCCCAGAGCCCTGGTCCATGGTGACTTGGCCTCCAGTTATACCCGCCCAGAGCCCTGATCCATGGTGACTTGGCCTCCAGTTTATTTCTCTGTGGCAGAGTCACCAGTATAGGTTCTGAGGGGTAAGAGTGGCCACCTGGGAAAATACTCTCAAAGTATTCCATTTGAGAAGCCTGAAAGAGGAAGAGAGGGGTCTCTGACTTATCATTTAGCCCTGGGGGCCGGGACATCCCTGGCTGGGCTTAGAGATGAATCCAGGGTTGCTTGGTGACAGTTATGAAAATTCTTTGGAGATTTCAGCGTTTCTTGATTTTGATATTAGCCATTTAAAGCTCATCTTTCTTATTGAGAATCTGTGTTGGGGGTGAATCAGGTTGATTTGATTTTTCCACCTTTGAAGACATCTTCTTAGACTCCAGGTTTGCTTAGAATGCAAGGAACAATACTTTTCCTGTGATGTTGTCTTTAGCTCATCCAGAGCTAAAGTGTGTCCAGAGGTTAGGTGAGGAACATCCAGTGTGTTCAGAGGTTAGGTTAGGAACAAGTTGGCAGGTTGGCAGGGATGGAGGCAGGTTTGAGAATGAAGAACCAGCTAGTAGGTTGAGACTCTGATTTTCTTATTGATCTTTCCCATTAGCAACAATGTTCTCAAAGGGTAACAATAGTATGACCTGGAGTCTCCCTGATAGGGAGAGTTCACATGTAGAGGTCCTCTCTGGCCAGCAGGGGGCGCCAAAGGACAAATATCTGGGGCCTGTGCGCACGCACCCCGCCCCCCCCCCGCCCCCCCCCACGCAGCTAATTACAAGACAGTGGGCAATGACTTGTGTGAAATGAAATGAAAAGAAACATGGAGGGTTTGTAATTTCTTTGGCGAGTGACATAAAATGTGCTTAGCATAACCGTATCTGATTCTAGTAAGATGCTGTTGTCTTAGCATTACAGGGTGTGATTGCAATATGGGGCCTGGTGCTTAGGCTGTAGGCTGTATGGAAACAGTTTGGCCTTGCGGTGGCACCTGCGTTTCCATGCACAACTGTTGAACTGCAGCGTCTTTTCATCACTGGTGATGACACCCCTGTGGGTGATCAGGCTTAGATATGTGAATAGAGGTGATCGTGAGTGCCATCACTGGGGAGAATGAGACATTACATGTCACTTGAGCTCTGAAACCTGAATGCCTGGTTTCATCTCATTGGCGGCCTGAATGGTTCATGCATGACCTGGGGACGTGGGAATGAGACTTTTAGATCGTTAGCCCCAGTGGAATTCATGTATCAACAAATCATAATTACTAAAAAGAGCTTAACTCTGTGCCATGTACTATTCTCTAATCCCATCCCTTAGCTCACTTAATAAATGGCTGAAATAAATAGTAAATAGTAGTCATAGCTATTTGTTATGCTTAGGAAGGAGGTAAGAACATGTACCAAACCCTTTGAAAGTTGGAGCATCCATGGAAAATTGTAAAACTGAGCTGCAAGGGGGCCACACCAGGGACTATTTAGGTCATTTGATCTTAAAATATCTGTGAACTTGATCGTCAGAGATAAACTCATTAGAAACCCAGGGTACCCCAGATACAGGCTGTGGGTGGAGGTTGATGACAACTTTCTCTTCTAGATTCCAGCAGATAAGTTGGTGGCATTGGGATTGTTCAGCCAGCACTTTAACCTGGCGACCTTCAATAAGCTGGTCTCTTACAGGAAGGCCATGTACCATGCTCTGGAGGTAACTTGGCAGTGGGTGGCTGAAGGAACATACAGAAAGCCAATTCAATCCACAGTGTGGCCAAGAATGACTCAGAGGGGACCTGGGCAACCAGAAGGAGGAGGTTAAAAGATAGCGGTCTAATAGGCTATGCTGAGAAGGGAAGGAAGGGGTTTGAGACTGTCCATAATTTCCCAGTGCCCCGCTGATGTCTGTCTGAATTGCCCTCTGAATGAGGAAGGAGGACCCCTGGGAAGTAGGAGGCAATATCAGCATTAGTGAGCAGCGATATTAGCATTAGTGAGCAAGCTTTTGCAGAGCTTGTGGTTCAAAAGGCCAAGACTATGCAGCTGCTGAGGTCAGCTGCTTCCTCCCCTTGTCCATGGGACCCGTCAGGCTCTGTCCTCTACCTTCAGTTGGGTTTGCAGTGATCAGTGTCATCTGTCCAGCATGTGTGAGACCAAGCACTAGGCTTAGTTAGACATTAAGGCTTCACCGCCACACCTTCATTAATAACTTGGAGCTTTCTCAGAGACCATGAGACAATGCTGACTGATACTTCTGTAGCTGAGTGGCCCAGCTAATTCTGACCTGACCACTCCAGTTCTCTACAGGGAAGAGATCATATTTGGTGCCTCTGTGGGGAGACTGAACGCTCCTTCGTGGCCTGTCCCTGCTCCTCCCTCCCTGTCACATACCACAGCTCAGGACAGCTGTCTGGCTATGAAAGGGCCCAGTGTGAAGGGGAATGAGGCCCCAGCAAGGGGAGTCCCTGGGTGGGGCAAGCCAGGCAAATACCCATCCTGCCTACTTATCAGATTCTATCTCTGTCTCGGCAGAAAGCCAGGATCCGGGCTGGCAAGACGTTCCCCAGCAGCCCTGGAGACTCACTGGAGGATCAGCTGAAGCCCATGTTGGAGTGGGCCCATGGAGGCTTTAAGCCCACTGGGGTCGAGGGTCTCAAACCTAACAATAAGCAACCAGGTATGAATGACACCCTGTGGCACACCCATGCCACACTCCTGGTGAGAGCACCCTTGGGTGGTGCAGTCATGCCTGCTGCCTCTCACCTCACCCCGGCTTTCCAGCAGTCAGTTTTCCCTGGCTGACTAGTTAGTTTTTTCCCAAAAAACAGCCCAAACATTTCTAGTTTCAGTGGCCACTTTTCCTGCTAAACGGTCAAGTACAGATAATTGAGATTGAATCTGTTCTGAAACTTCAGTAAACAGTCAAGGTGGAATGTACACTAGCACCTTATTTATTTATTTTTTTAAGGGGAAGAAATTAAGCCCTTAATATTGGAGAAAACTAGGAAAGTGTTAAAAAAAAATCCCTCAAAACAACCAAAATCTAGGTCACCTCCATTTAGAAAGGGGCACCATTCATCCTCAAGTTGACCAATATCGCAGTGCCTCCATGTTTAGACAGCTGCTTTCCTGTTACTCTTCAGAAATCCAGGATGTCTTCTCATCCTTCCATTTAACGCAGTGTTTTCTGTTCTGTTTTGTCCCTCCCCCCCAAAAAGTGGTTAATAAGTCGAAGGTTCGTCGTACAGGCAGTAGGAACTTAGAAGCCAGGAAACACGGTATTCCTTCACCATCTTTTGACTATGCCCTCTTTTCTCTGCACTTTCTTTCAATCTGTTTGCACATAAAGTACTCTGAAAAGAATCAAATCTGTTTAAAAGTCACCCTGAACTCTCACCTTCCCCTTCCCTCCAGCCCTCACAACTGCCTTCCAGGTGACTGGGGTTGGGTGTGCACGTCCTTCCAGCTCTTCCTGTACACTGGTTGGATTTCTACTTTCCCTTCATTTCTCAATATTTATGGTATAAGCACTGTAAAATGTCATTTTTTCACTAAAGTGTCCTTATTAATGGCTGTGTAATTTTCTCTCCCAGGGACAGAGTCAAATTAAGCCATGTCCCTTAATAGATTATTCTGTGTAGATTGAATAAAAATAGAATTTATAGAAATAAAAACAGTAGCCACCTAACATAATTCAGTGTTTATTGGTAGCCACATCAAAAAGCTTAAATTAATACTGATCATACACTTAATCTGTTCCCAGCATTTAGTACAAAAAACGATAGTTCTCTTTTCAATATCTTGCTTTAAGTGTCTTAGAACATCTCAACTGGGACACCAAGTTTTCATTACAAACAGTTGATCGGTGTTTTCACCGATGTCCAACTTGTTCCAAATGGACTAGTTAATGGGATCTATCAAAAGTTTTAAAATGTGCATCGGATTTAAATTAAAACACAGTCCCTCAGTCACAGTGGTGAGAGATTGCTGTTCTCAGTAGCTACCTGTGGCTTTCAGCTTATCAGAGATCTCAGGCAGAGTTGGTGGCATCTGTAGACTGAGCTGGATCTGGAGGATGCATTTTGCACCTATAGCTGTTTAAGGCCCTGTACGTGGGTCAGGCACGTGAGTTTCAGATAACGTTGTCCTCATCCAAGTTGTCCATAGAGGGGCCATGTGACACCCAGCAGGTCACAGCCAGATGCAGCTGGCACCCAGGCCTAGCACACAGGGTCCTGTGCTCCCAGCACCCTCCTCCCACCCAGCCGCGGCTGCCTTCTCACCTTTCACAGAGAATAAGACGCGGAGACGCACAGCTGACGACTCAGCCACCTCTGACTACTGCCCCCCACCCAAGCGCCTCAAGACAAATTGTTACAACAACGGCAAGGACCGAGGAGAGGAGGACCAGAGTCGAGGTGACTGTGGGGTGGGGAGGGGAGGCTGGGGGCCCATCCATTCTCAGTTGGCTGTGGCCAGGTAGGGAGGAACACCCAGCACAAGGCTCTCTGACCTTATCTTTTCTCATCACCTTGTCTTTTCTTAACAGAACAAATGGCTTCGGATGTTGCCAGCAACAAAGGCAATCTGGAAGGTAACGCCCTCTCCCTTGCTGGCTTACCTTCCTCAGTGGTGCTCCCAGCTAGTGCTCCAGTGCTGCTGGTCTGCCCTGCCCTGCAGAGGTTAACCCCAAACTCTGCCTTGACCTCAGGGTGAGGTGTGGACACCTACCTTACTCAGGTGCTACTTAGAATGAGTCGCCTGATTTTCACTGAGGGTGATTCCTAAGGTCAGTGGGCACGAAGGATGCTTGGGGACAGGAAGGAAATGACACTTGGGCCAGGAGAGTCACAAACCTGAAACCACCGTCTGTGGCCTCTTTAGCCCTTAGCCCCCTGAACAAGCACTGCAACTGGCTCAGAGGTGGAAGACTGTCATTCTCAAACCAGCTCAGGTTCCTTTGCCCTGGCTGGGAACCCAGTACACTTCTAATGGATCTCGGGATGTGTGACAAAGGCTGTCTGTTGCATCCTCAGCCCCATGTCTTTAGTCAACATATGAAGTGGTTAGTCACTTCAGGGTCAGAAAACGGCACAGCTGCTGACCCAGGGAGCCCACGTTTGGAGCAGACCCTGACAATCCTCGGGACATGGACCCATGATCTTCCCCAGTCCTCAAGACTCCTTCAGCCATCTGTCTGCTTCCTGGATGGGTGTGGGGTGAGGGTCCTTGGTATTCGATAGGCCCGGCCCACTTGGTCAGATCTGTAAGACCCGCTGATGGGACGTGAGGCTGGATAGCCTAATAGGAAAAGGACCCTGGCTCTTGAAATCACAGATTATAGTCTGTGTGTAGGATTGGTCACAGTCAAGTCCTATCCTAGGACAACGGGCAAACTGGCATGACCACAAATTCCTCAGAAGTGCCAGTCTGTGTAAAGTCTTTAAAGATTTTCATACCAGACTCTCCAAGCATATGCCTCTGCTGGTGCAGCTACTTGTTGCCCCCCTGCACACCTAGGTCCCCCCACCCCCAACCTGCCCCAAGCCCCGCGTTCTTCCTTCTGGGCCAATCCTTTGCCTGTCTTGTGGGACCTTCTGCTTGGAGCTGTTGATTTAACCCTCTCCATGTGGGATCGAGGATGGTTCCAGAGACAAATCGTTGCATAATCCTAGCATGGAGTAAAGCGCAGTGAGACCCAAGGCTTTAGCAGCGGCCTTGTCTTTCTTACAGATAGCTGTTTGTCCTGTGGTAGGAAAAACCCCGTGTCCTTCCATCCTCTTTTTGAGGGTGGGCTCTGCCAGACATGCCGGGTAAGTCCAATCCCCACCCTGAACTTTCCCACCCCCTGCCTGTTCCGTGACTTCCCGTACTTCCTCAAAAAAAGCCTCCCGAGTGTAGGCAGCAGGAAAAGTTCTAGGGGGGCCGATCACCCTACCCTTCCCTCCCAGGGGTCCTGGCCTGCATACCCAGGCCAGTAGTCCCTGTTAAGAACACCAAGCCACAGCGACCTGCTGTGTGGCTGCGTCCGAGGGCCGACAAGCCCGCTGGACTTGGCTGGCTGTGCCCGGCCTCCGGCTTCACAGGCGTCTCTCTCTGGCTGCCAGGACCGCTTCCTCGAGCTCTTCTACATGTACGACGACGACGGCTACCAGTCGTACTGCACCGTGTGCTGCGAGGGCCGCGAGCTGCTGCTGTGCAGCAACACGAGCTGCTGCCGGTGAGCCGCAGGGCTCCCCGGACGGGTTCCAGGCCTGGGCATTGGCGCCTCGCTGACCGGGAACCAGGGCCCAGAGCCAGAATTATTCTGCGGGGGCCTGTCCTTGAAGTGCTGTTACATCCCTACAGTAGCACTAGGATGTATGGACAGGCTCGGGCATGAGACAGGAGGATCCAGCACCCCCAGAGCCCAGCCAATTCTGGGCATGGCATGGGTCCCCAAGGAAGAGGTCGGTGTTCCCCAAACACAGGCCGTCCCGCCCTTGGGGAGGGGCAGCTAGGGGCCTGAGAAGGTTTCAGCCAGCACGAGCCATCTCCATGGGGAGGGTGGGTTCACAGGAGAGCCATCTGATGACAGGCATCCTCCTCTCCCGCTGCCTGGCACAGGTGCTTCTGCGTGGAGTGCCTGGAGGTGCTGGTGGGCGCGGGCACGGCGGCAGAGGCCAAGCTGCAGGAGCCCTGGAGTTGCTACATGTGTCTCCCGCAGCGTTGCCACGGCATCCTGCGGCGCCGCAAGGACTGGAGTGTGCGTCTGCAGGCCTTCTTCACCAGCGACCCCGGGCTTGAATATGTAAGCCTGGCATCCGCCCCAGTCTGTCAAACAAAGCTCCGCTGTCCAAAGGAGCATCTGTCTCAGGCTGGAGACCCAGGCGGCTCTAGGGTTCTTCCCTCCCCTCCTTCTTGGCTTGGGTTTTCAAGGGCCTGCTGAAGAAATAAGATGGAACTGACCCAGTCTTAGTTTTAGTAGAACTGCAAGGGGGAGGGAAGCCTTTGACTTACTCTCAGGTCTGGCTGAAAGTGGCTTTTCCTGGCTGAATGCTGTTGTTTATGGAGGAACACATCTGGAGTAGTGTCAAAGTCTCACTGTTCCATGTCCTAAGGGTAGAAGGGTCATCTGTGCTGAAGCTGCTCAGGGCATCCCAGCTCAGAAAGGTTAAAACACATGGCTTGTTGCCCCTCAGGAAGGCCAGCCCCACCTCCGCACCTCCACCTCTATGACGTCTATTTTTATTAACCTGGCAGGAAGCCCCCAAGTTATACCCTGCGATTCCTGCAAACCGAAGGCGGCCTATTCGAGTATTGTCACTGTTTGATGGAATTGCAACAGGTGAGTTTAGAGCTCACCTAGGGATGCTTACCTGCTTCAGGTATCTGATTTCAACATTAGGAAATGTGTAGGAATCTTGGAAAATTATTTTGTTTCATATCATAGATATATTGGAGATTAATTCTGAACTCATCATCCAGTATCTTGAGTCTTGGTTCCTTTCCATTTCCCCCATGTTTCCCATGTATAGAGTTAGCAGAGCCAACATGTGTTGCCTCTGGGGGCTTTGCCTGATTCATTTCTCAGAAGTGCCCTATAATATATTGTTAGGAACATTTCCCTTTTACAAGAGTAGGAAGCGGTGAGAATCAGTTGCTGTGTATTTAGCATCACTTATATTAATATGTATTTTTGTTCACCAGTGTCCACCTGCCTAAAATACTGACAGCTTTAAAAGACTCCCAGGTCATCACCAGTGGCTTGTTTTCCCCTCCCTTTGGGGAAAGTAGGTTCTAAAAAACTATTTGTGTTTGTACAATGGCTTATTCTCACTGTAGCTTGCCAGAAATGTATTTGATTGTCTTGGAGTGGTTGGTGCTGGGCATTGGCTATGCACTAGTCAGTTTTGGTACATAACGGCCAGAGGACACAGCAGAGAGTCTGGGGAGCCCAGTTTCATTGCTGACAGCATGGCTTCCCTTGAGGACTGCCATGATCTTTATGTCTCTGGTCTGAGTTCTAAAGATTGTCTGGAGATGGCTTCCAGACAATCACTGGAAGGATGGGCCCTGGGCAGGACAATCCTGATACATTTTCTCTTCCCCTTGACAACCGCCTTCCCCTCCCCCTCCCATAGGGTACTTGGTCCTCAAAGAACTGGGCATCAAAGTGGAGAAATACGTGGCCTCCGAAGTGTGTGAAGAGTCCATTGCCGTTGGCACCGTTAAGCATGAGGGCAACATCAAATACGTGAATGACGTCAGGAATATCACAAAGAAAAACGTGAGGGCAACACCCACTTCCTCTTCTCCCTGAACCCCATACATCCTTACAACCAACTGGTCACCTTCTACCTGCCCAGGGTTGTGGCAGAAGAACAGCTTTGGTTACATCCATCTGTAGTGTTAAGCTCACAACTTGAAAATCCTTCATATGTAAAGCAATCTCAGAGAAGCCTGAGCATTTGGATTTCTTGGGTCAAAAGTGAAGCTGGGAAATTTAAATGACCAAGCAAGACTTGGAAGTGGGTTTTCTTCTAGCTAGTTACCTGGAATCCAGGCTGTTCATCTCTCCATCCCCAGCCCCAGCCCTGACTGTTTTTCTCCTGCAGATTGAAGAATGGGGCCCATTTGACTTGGTGATTGGTGGAAGCCCATGCAATGATCTCTCCAATGTGAACCCTGCCAGGAAAGGCCTGTATGGTGAGCATCCCTTCTCACATAGACCCCAAGAGACCCTATGTCCCCTGACTGCTGGCCAGGAAGAGTGCCCTGAGAAGGAGCTGTTAGCTTCTGGCCAACTGTACTTGTTGGTTCTGTTCATCCCTCATTGTGACTCCTCAGTTTCCAGAGATAAAAATGAATCTCGCATGGCTGATGCCTGGCTTTCTAGATGGTGGCAGGGAAAGAGGACAGTAAGTCATCAGCATAGCTAGTCCTTGGGAATACATTGGTCTCAATATGGAAGAGTGGGCTGAAGGGTTTGAACCTGGCTTTGCCATTGTCTTTCGTGGGCTCAGAGGGCACAGGCCGGCTCTTCTTTGAGTTCTACCACCTGCTGAATTACACTCGCCCCAAGGAGGGTGAAGACCGGCCTTTCTTCTGGATGTTTGAGAACGTGGTAGCCATGAAGGTTGGCGACAAGCGGGACATCTCTCGGTTTTTGGAGGTGAGGACGTCTGGAGTCTTGATTCTCAGGGTAACACAAATGGGAAGGCCTTGCTGGCACTGGGGTGAGGGTTATTTCCAGGGTTGGAATTGATGGTTTCCCGTGGAGGGCGTGGCTAGTTGTGAGAGTATGTGGGAAATGCTTGATCTCTCACCTCACTCCAAACCCACTGAAGTCAAGATGATGAAACTAGCATACTTTTGGAGGCACCATGAGAGCGGACCAGACACTTTTTACTTGAATTTTTCTCACCCTTATGCTCAGAACTTCTGCTTTAGGGACCATAAGAAAGATAATTACCTACTGCTTAGTATGCATCAAGCAGGGTAGTAAATACTATGTATTTACGTATATGTATGTATGTATGTATGTATATAAGCCTCCCAAGTTGTGCTAGTGGTAAAGAATCTGCCTGCCAATGAGGAGGTTTTGATCCCTGGGTCAGGAAGATCTTCTTGAGGAAATGGCAACCCACTCCAGTATTCTTGCCTGGAAAATTCCATGCACAGAGGAGCCTGGCAAGCTACAGTCCATGGGGCCACAAAGAGTAGGACATGACTGAGCACAGATACACACACACACGCATAGACTTACTTCCCCCCGACTTTAAAGCCTCTGTTCTACTAGGGAGGTTCTGGAACTGGTTGGTCCATTCCTCATGCCTTGTGAACGTTGACCAATCAGTGACAAAAGTCAGATTTTGCCAGCACTGCATTTGCATAACCAGCACCTCATCCATTTTGCTGGGTTTCAGTTTTGAGCTGCCTTTACCACCCGTACCCAGAGCTTCTGTAATGATCTGACATGCCCAGGGAATACCGCCTCTTAAGCAGCAAGTCTGATCTGGTCTCTTTCCCCACCATTAACAGAGAGACACAGGCTTGGTCCTTCAGAGAGATTCTTGAGGGGAATTGGTCAGTCCCTTGCCTGGCAGGAGTCATACCTCCCGCACAGTCAGGGACAGCCATGTCAACAGCGCCACCTGCATTCTGCCTTGAGCTCCCAGCAGCTGCCCTGTTCTCTCCCCACAGTGTAACCCAGTGATGATTGATGCCATCAAAGTGTCTGCTGCTCACAGAGCCCGATACTTCTGGGGCAACCTGCCTGGGATGAACAGGTAACAAGGGGCTCCTGGTGGGACCGGTAACAGCCGAGTTAAATACAATGGTGTGAGCCATAACCACCAACTCTTAGGAGAGAGACACATTGGAACCTTGTATAAAGAGCTGCTCTGCTGAGAAAGGCCTCACCTTCTGCTTCAGACCAACCCTTAGTGTTATGGTTGAAGCTTGTTAGGCTGTACAGCGACTGCCTGAGACTCAGGCCAGGATTCCACAATATACTTGACTCCTGCTCTGCCCACAGACCTGGTGCTTAAACCTGGTACTATGTGCTGGAGCAGGCTTTGTCGCAGCCAGGGACATTGATGCTTCTCCACCTCCCTGTTGTGTTCCATTGGGAAATGAACTTGCCCAGTCTCCTTACCTCCAGGATGAAGTGATGATCCCTGGACCAGACCTGAGGTGACCAATCAGGTGGCAGAGTTGAGATAACTGTCAGTAGCCCAAAGCCTGTCTTTGGATTTTCTTAACTGAGTTCTTTACCCAACTTTTCATTAGTCCTGTCATGTTGAAAGCCAAAAAAAACAAGTGGTATTACTGACGATTAATTATCTCTTTCATGTGGCTTCAGGGAGAACCACCTGCTAATTAAGATACCAAATGTGATGATAATAGGACTTGCAAATGAGTTAGCTTCAAAAAAAGATTCCTTAAAAGGAAGTGTTGGAATTATAACTTTCAGGCATTTAGCAAAGTGTGGACAGAGGTGAGAAGGTACTGGAATAGCTTGGTATTTCTGTTGGGCATCTGACATTTTCGTTTGGCTGATCTGCCTGTCAGATGGAGCAGTGTCCACGTCTGGACCTGCTTCTTCATTCCACTCCTCAGCTCTCGGCCCGCCGGGCGCTGCACTCCCTGCTGCCAGCTGTGCTGCGACAATGCCAGGCTTGGCTCTAACAGCGCTGACGCTGCCGGTGGGGTAGGCACAGGAAACACAGACAAATTCAGGGTCAGGGCTGGAGAGGGCACTGGAAAAGTTGATGGGGAGGCTCCTTATCCCAGCAGGACTGGAAGAGAAGGAGCAGAGGCATGAAGTTCAGAGGGAAAAGGCCAGGGGTCATAGTCACAGGGTGTTCGCAGAGCAGCTCCAAAAACAGTATTTTAGGAGTCAGGGAGAGGAGCGCGAAATAGGCCAAATTACATGAAGCCTGTGACCATGGCAACAGTTAAATGTACTCTGGCTCAGGGAGTTCAGCTGAGCTTTTCGTGCATGAGATGTGTTTCTGGTTCTCTGGGATTTTTGGTGGAAGAATAGACATTATGAGATGAGAACAGAAGTGGGGAGGCAGCTCAGATGTGGTTCAGAGGAGGACAGCTCTGTGCTTGTGTTGGTACCAAGAGGTACCATCCACATGCACTGAAAACAATGAGCGTGGTGGCTCCAGGAAGGTGTCCTGTGGAATTGCAAAGAGGGATCAGATTCTAGATACTGGGATTTGCAGAACTTTGTCTGAGTTGGGATGAGAAGTGAGCTGCTACAGTTGGGATCTTAGGATCAGTGACTCAACATCAACCATAGGTCACAGACCAAATCTAGCCCTTAGACTAAACACCTTGGTTTTTAAGATTTCAGTCCTAGAATCAACAGAATGTAGGGCAGGGCTGTGAACGCTTAGTCCATGGAAGAGTTGGGAATGGAGAGAGGGTGAGGTCAGTGCGGTATTTTGTGTTCAGTGGCTCCTCTTGTGGGCACCGTGTCCAATCTGACATCTGATTTCTTTTTGGCCTCTGAGTTCCTTACCCAGGGATGCTGTGGTGGTCATCAACCCTGTGCATTCAGACCTCTTCCTAGTTTTCTGCTTTGGACCTGCTTAACCACTTCAGTATCTAAAGTTCTATCCATTCTCCTTGTCAAGCATCTGTTTGCCTCTCTCTGCATTTGCAGGTTTCAATGGTGAAAGTTACAAGGGGAATTGTGGCCCTTAATGTGAACCACTTAACTACTGTCCTTACCTGGACCCCACTGTTAAAGCCTCCTGAGGCTGCGTTCCAGCAGTAAGCCACCAAATCATGGGTTTGATGTACTACTTGTATTGAGTAGACCCACAAAGACTTAATCCAGGCTCCTGAGGCTCAGAGATGGCAGAATTTGCTCAGGGTCACTCATTCAGCCAGTGAGCAGTGGGGCTAAGACTGAAGTGTCTCCTGACCCCTCTAACCATGTGCTTCACCATCCTGCTCTCTTCAGTGAAGGAGCTTTGACTACTGTTAGCATTCGGTAAGGGGAGCATTCACTGCTGCACCTGGGGCTTCCTGCCCCAAGCAGCTAGCCTGTCCCTGACTTGACCCCCAGGCTTGTGCTCACGCCTGGGCCCTTTTTATCATATTTCTATAGCAAGTTCATGGCCAGAGCACATTTTGCAGCTTGGGCTCTCACTCCCAGCCTGGGAGGCACCAAGCCAAGGCCCTTTTCTGGGCAGTAGGAAGTAATGGGTTTTGGATGTTCCCAGGCCTGTGATAGCATCCAAGAATGATAAGCTCGAGCTGCAGGACTGCCTGGAGTTCAATAGGACAGCAAAGGTAAGCAGTGCGCTGCCTGGCCCACCACTTTGTGACCTTTCAATGGGACTGAACCTTGGTGTCCTCCCCCCACACGACTCCCTGGTGCTGGGCTTCCTTCCCCACACAGTTGTTCTATCCCATCTTCAAATAAAGAGGAGGAGGGGTTCTTGATAAAGAAAATGAGAGAGGGCAACTAGACTTTCCCATTGGGAATGCACATTCCATGGAGACTCCCAAGTGAGAAATGAGTACACTTTTGCAAAAAAAAAAATCTGCTATTAAGTCATAAATAATTCTATTAATATCTCCAGAAACTTAATTTTCAAAGCTTCCATTAAGCTAAGTTCCATTCAAACCCTGCTTGACCATCCTCTATAATCTGGGGGAACTTTTCCTTTTGCTTAATCTTGCTTCATCAATAACTGTTTCCTTGACGCCCATCTGATCTCATTCATGGACACTTTTGTTTATCTCTTGTTCTCTCTGAGGCTGGTCCTTCCTGTTCATTAACTTCTTGGCTTTTGTGGGAAGCACAGAGTGTGTCCTTCCATCTCTCCTTTTCTCGTTCCCTATCTGAGCCTGGCCCTGCCACCCTCTCTCCCCCACCTGCCCTCCCTCCTCCACCTTCCTTAGGTGCTTCTGAGCCTTGACCCAGAACCGTTCATTCTGTGCTCACTCCATGATGTCATTTTGTTCTCCAGTTAAAGAAAGTACAGACAATAACCACCAAGTCGAACTCGATCAGACAGGGGAAAAACCAACTTTTCCCTGTTGTCATGAATGGCAAAGAAGATGTTTTGTGGTGCACTGAGCTAGAAAGGTGAGCAAGGCTGTTCGTGGAAAGGGGAATCAAGCAGACAGAGAGAAAAGGGGTAGAAACCATGGTTAAGGCCAGCAGCATGTTCCATGTAGTCTCACTGACCTTCTACGTTAGCAGGGCTGGGAG
Organism: Bubalus kerabau; assembly: GCF_029407905.1. Lineage (NCBI taxonomy): Eukaryota > Metazoa > Chordata > Mammalia > Artiodactyla > Bovidae > Bubalus > Bubalus kerabau. The sequence goes on from NC_073636.1 coordinate 62,782,513, forward strand.
TAACCTTTCCAGTTGGTGCTTATTTCCTAGCAGAAATGGCAAAAGGGCTGTGGTGGTGAGGAATCTGAAACCTGAGGCCATGAGACAGCACATCTGTCTCACCTGGCTGTGTTTCCCTGGCATTTGCCTGCCCTGACATGCTGGGACCCTAGGATGTGTGAGGATCCAGCTAAAGGAAACTACCGGCAAGCCGTTGCTTCTTTCTCAGGATTCCTCCTGCTGAGTTGCTTGTTCCAAAACTCCTTAGCCAAAGTCTGTCCTGCCCCTTATCCATTTATTTGGCTAAGTCTGGATTTTATCTATTTTGAAGAACCAACTCTTTGATTTAATTTCTCCTGTTCTGCATTTAACTTTTTTTTTTTTCTTGTTTTATTTTGTTATTGTGATGAGACTGTAGTAAGGGTTGTGACATTCCTCTTTACATTTTTGGCAGTGTCTTAGGGTTATTTTGATAGAGTATTTTCACTGCAGATAGTTTAGTTCTATAACTGGATGTATTTCTTGGTTTAATTCATAGTATGGACTGTAAACCTGGGAAAGAGTGAGGGCCAGTGTATCTGTAGCCTCTTTCCAGACCTGTACCTCTTCTCCTGTGGTAGAATGCCACTCAGGAGGCTGTTGGTATATTTCGTTGCCATCTGCCATTTAAGTCCAGCTTGGGCCTTGATTCAGCAATTTGCTTTGAAGAGGGAAAGAAAATGCAGGATGCTTCAGTTTACTCATGGTCAATTACCTGAGCATCTGATGATTAGAAAAAAGATCTGCTTTCTGAGTGTCCCTATTCCTTAGTATGGCAATGGCTTAACTTTCTAGCCTTTTGTGATGTGAAGATAGGTACTTGTCTGCTGAGTGGCTGGCCATCTTGGCATTCATTCAGTCATTCATGCAAGAACAGTCCAGCGAGCATCATGTGGCAGCAGTACAGTGCAAGCGTGCACAAGACAAGTACCCTCAAAAGAGGGACTGTGCCCTCATGACAGGCATCTGTGAGCCAAAGAACTGGTGGACTTGACCTCTGGGGGTCAAGAGGGGGCTCACGGGAAAGCCTGGCGGAAGGGACGGGTCCAAGGGCAGGAAGAGCAGAGCTACATGGGCTGCCTCGGCCAGGAGTCTCCCAGAGGCGCTAAGCATGCTGGTGGGAGCACGTCTGACTCCCTATCTTTTCACTCTGGTACCCTCCCCCACCCAGGATCTTCGGCTTCCCTGTACACTACACAGACGTCTCCAACATGGGCCGTGTGGCCCGTCAGAAGCTGCTTGGGAGGTCCTGGAGCGTGCCTGTCATCCGACACCTCTTCGCCCCCCTGAAGGACTACTTTGCCTGTGAATAGTCCCCCAGGCACCAGGGCGTGTGGGCAGAGCCACAACCCAGGAGCTGCAGCCTGGCTCTGCCCTTGCCAGCCCGGCTGTGCTTGCGGGGTCACGCCGAGCGCCTCGTTGGGAGCAGAGCTGCCTGTCCCCTTCCTGGGGACCCCGAGGGGCCACCCCCTTGTGCACAACACAGACCTGGCCGCTCGGAGCGGCCAAACACGGTGCTCATTTTATCTTCTCCTGAAACTTTAAAACTTTAAAACTTGAAATAGGTAGTAAGATGGCTTTTTTTTTTCCCCCTCCTTTCTGGGTTTACAGCTCAGAGAAACGATGGCTAAGATACCAAAACCACAGTGCCGACAGCTCTCCAAGACTCAGGTTAATGCTGAAAAATCACCCAAGACAGTTATTGCAAGACTTTAATTTTTTAAAATGTCTGCGGCTCCTTGTTTCCAGGAGTGTGCAGCGGTAGACAGGTAGCTAAGGGACCTTTGAAGGGCCCAGTATGGTTTTTTCCTAGGGCTAGATAAGAGGACATGATGTCCATGTCTGTCTTGAGTTTTTCCCTGGCACGTCGTCGTCCCCACCCGCCCCGCCCCGCCCCCACCTCAGTGTAAAGGGCTGGGATCTCTGGCCCATTTAGAGTATTTTCCACAAGGATGATGATTTCAGCAGGGATGACATCATCATCACATTCAGGGCTATGTTTTTCCCATAAATCCGAGGGCAGGGCTACCCCTAGCTAAATCCCTCCCAGTGACTGCAATAGAACCCTCTGGAAACTCAGGAAGGGGTGGGCTGGGTTATAAGCTGCCATATATTGGTATAGACAGGTATGGCTTCTCACTGTCTTCCCCCTTTATACCCATGTGAGAGGAGAGGAGGAGGAAGCTTACATGAGACCCTTCCCCACCCTACCCCGCACCCCTCCAGGCTACTCTGCAGGCACAGGTCCCCAGTGTGACACCCCATCTTCTCAGCCAGGGGCAGAAGCACAGTCCTCGCACTTTCCCCTTCTCTAAGAGACTGCAGGGGGAAAACTGCAATAAAAGCTCAACCCTCCCTCCCTCCTGAGATTTTAAAGTCCTTTTTTATTCCGTGATGAATCGATAAATCTTTTTTTTTTTTTAGGGGGAGTGGGAGGTCAGACAAGCTGCATTTCAGAAATGCTGTCGTAATGGTTTTTAACACCTTTTACTCTTACTGGTGCTATTTTGTAGAATAAGGAACAATGTTGACAGGTTTTGTGGGAGGTTTTTTTATATACTTTTTTTTTTTTAATCTCAGACTTCTATTTTTGTTTAAACATTTTCATAATTTTTTTTGTAACTGGAGCCACAAGTATGGGGAAAAATTGTGCCTTGTTTCAACAGTTTTGCTAATTTTTAGGCTGAAAGATGACAGATGCCTAGAGTTTACCTTATGTTGAATTAAAATCAGTATTTCTCTAACAGTCTGGTGTCCCTTTTGTTCTTTTGCAGATCAAATGGGTGGGACATGTGGGGGAAAGTGGAAAGGTGGATGGTTGAAATAACCTCCCTTCAATAACCCACCAGTGCCTGCGAGCCGAGTCGTGCATGCACACTAAGTTGCCTCAGTATCATCCGACTCATTTGCTACCCTATGGACGATAGCCCACCAGGCTTCTCTGTCGTGGGATCCTCCAGGCGAAAATACTGGAGTGCTTGCCATTTCTTTCTCCAGGGGATCTTCCCAACCCAGGGGAATGTCTTCTGCATTGAAGGTGGATTCTGAGCCACCTGGGAAGCCCTTTTAAGTACCACAGGTGACCCCCAAGTCTAGTACCATGGTCCCCAAACTCCAATGTATCAGCATCCCCTGTAAGGCTTGTTCAGTGGAGAACATGCCCTACTGCTAGAGTTTTTGATGCATTAACTCTAAAGTGGAGCCTGAGAATTCGTTGGTGCCTGTCCAAGGACCAATCTGGGATAGTGAATGGATTTCTAAACCTTGTTTCCCCAAATAAATAACAAGTTCATTGAAAGCCTTGATGTCTGGATCAGTCATGTCCAGGTCATTTCTCAAAGCTATTGGGTAGCTGGTTGAGATGAGTCAAAAATCCCAGGGCTGATCGTCCAGTTCCTTGTCCCTTTGTAGGCTTCTCCTGCACTTTGTTCCACCACTCCTAAGTTGTCATATCATAACTGAGCCATGGTCAGTGAGGGGTCTTGGCTCCAGTGAGGGGAGACTCCTTGGGAAAGACCAGGATCAATTTTTGACAGCTGCCTGTGGCCCCCCAGTTCTTTGGGTGGACTGTCTTTCTTGCCCTTGGTAAGCTTAATGTTGCAACTCCCTTCAGTAATTCACCTGGGTTCACCCAGCCATGTGGCCCAAAGCCCCGAGTCCATCATGTCATAATTCTGTGTCACTACCTCTAGCCTTTGGTCAGTGAAATGGTCCTGATGAAGAATCTAGTAGCTTTCCAGAGGTTAGGATTGGTCATCTGGTTCCTTTAGGGAGAAGGCAATGGCAATCCACTCCAGTACTCTTGCCCAGCGAATCCCATGGACAGAGGAGCCTCTTAGGCTGCAGTCCATGGGGTCGCTAGGAGTCGGACACGACTGAGCGACTTCACTTTGACTTTTCAGTTTCATGCATTGGAGAAGGAAATGGCAACCCACTCCAGTGTTCTTGCCTGGAGAATCCCAGGGATGGGGAAGCCTGGTGGGCTGCCATCTGTGGGGTTGCACAGAGTAGGACACGACTGAAGTGACTTAGCAGCAGCAGGTTCCTTTAGAAGAAAGAGGGATGCCCTTGTGCATCAGTTGAATATCTCAGTTGTCACGAATCTGAGCCTCAGTATCTTCGCTTAAGATTGGTTATAATCAATGTCACCTCCAAGATTAAGTTTGCTGTTCAGTCGCTCAGTTGTGTCTGACTCTTGCAACCCTCTTATTGTCACCCACCTGGCTTCTCTGTCCATGTGATTTTCCAGGCAAGAATACAGGAGTGGGCTTCCATTTCCTTCTCCAGGGGATCTTCCCAACCTAGGGAATGAACCTGCGTCTCTGCATTGGCAGGCAGCTCCTTTACCACTGAGCTACCTGGGAAGCCCACTATTGGAGTGATGGGCCTTAAAAACTCAAAAGCAAGCTCAGAAATAGTCTGGCCCAGAGTTGGAATGGAGCATGAGAAACTGTTTTTAGGCACCACTAGGCTAGAATAGTGGAGAAGGCAATGGCACCCCACTCCAGTACTTTTGCCTGGAAAATCCCATGGACGGATGAGCCTGGTAGGCTGCAGTCCATGGGCTCGCTAAGAGTCGGACACGACTGAGTGACTTCACTTTCACTTTTCAGTTTCATGCATTGGAGAAGGAAATGGCAACCCACTCCAGTGTTCTTGCCTGGAGAATCCCAGGGACAGGGGAGCCTGGTGGGTTGCCATCTATGGGGTCGCACAGAGTCAGACACGACTGAAGCGACTTAGCAGCAGCAGCAGCAGGCTAGAATAGAACAGCCCGGGTGCAAGTCACCATGGTGAGATGTTGGCAATTAGCAAGCCAATCCTGCTGGTGCTCTGCTCAGGTGTTCAGGCCCCAGGGGCCTTGGCTGCCTTATTAAGCCATCTTGTATACAGTGCTGCACCAAGTGCCAGGACAGGATGAAGCGAAATAAACAGCCTCGGCCTCGAAACCCCAAGAGAGGAGATGGACTAGCCATCCAGGTGAGGGGCCCTTGGGTGTTGTGGCCTGCTTGGGAGTAGGCTTAAGGGGAGACCTTGGAGGGTCTGTGGGGGCAGTTCTCTGTTTTCTCAAGATGGGGGCCAGGTTTGGATTCTAGGACTGGAGCCAAGTGGAGAATGTGATGGACATTCTGATCTTGGGGAAGTAGTTGGGGTTTGTACCTCAAGTAGACCTTTTCTGAAAATATCTTCTGGTTGCCTGGGGCTGTATCTGGGGGCTCACATGTATCACCTGGGAACTTTTCAAAGGTGAGGATCATAAATCCTACCTGCTTCCTAGGGCTGCAAGGCTCTAACCTGGGTAAGTTGTTTTGCCTGGTGCCTGGCACACAGTAAGCCCTCACATGTACTGAATGGCATTGTGATAACAAAACCCTGATAGTGATGGTAACATCCAATATTAATGTGTTAATAAAATCTTAAAAAAGGACAGGTAATTTTCATCTAGGTGTTGCAAAAGAGCTGAGCAACAGCAGTATTTGGTGCTGAAATTGTGTCCATCACCCCACCCGCAACATGTTTGGGTCCCCTTGCTCCTTGTTAGGGAGAGTATTTGTGGGTGGCTTTGGAGTCTGGCACCCCAGAGATCTGTGAAAGGGATCTTCCCTGGGGGTGCTTGACTGACCTCTGAACAGTTCCATGATTATTTGGTGGGGGATCAGCACTGGACAGAGGGGGTCCCCCAGCCTACCTCAGTCAACCGGTCTTTTGAGTGATTTTCTGTTCCAGGCTTGTGCTTGGCTGGTCCTTAATTCCTTCCTGCACCCAGACTGGATGCCTCTCCTTGCTTTATCTCCTCCTAGCTTGTGACCTTGAATGTGCTCCGTAGCCACTCTGAGCCTCCATTTATGCAGCTGTAAGACAAGGATAATAACTTCATAAGGCTGATGTGTGTGAAGCTCATGCAGAGTGCTTGTGGGTAGTGAGTGCTGAGTACACAACAGCTGCTTTATTGTTTACTGTTTAGAGTCCTCCCAGCAACCCTGAAGTGAGGCAGTGGTTACCGTGATCCCAGGTAAAAGAACTGAGACTCAGATGTGGGTATCCAAGGCCACACAGCCAGTGCAAAGAAGTTGTGAATTGAAATCTGTTTTGTGAATCCATTGGTCTCCCGTGCATCTGTGTATGTGTGTGTGTCTGGATTCTGAAGTTACCTGCTGCCCTTTGCAGCCTATGATAAAATTGACCTTTCTTGCTTCCTTCTCTTACTTTTTTTCAACTTACCTTCCTTCTCTCCTTTCTGCCTTCTATCCCTTCTTCTGTTTAACTTTATTACTGGATTTGGTGGCTGCTTAACTGAGTCTTTGCGCATGTTGTTCTCTCCCCAGAACAGCCGTCTCCCTTTTGCCTGGTCCTTCAATTCTCACCTCTTCCAGGAAGACTTCTTTGCCCCCATTCTAGGCAGCACTAAGAGACATTCTCTAATCTGTCCTTCCCTGTGGACTGATAGGAGAATATCTCAGCACAAAGTACTCTGTATTATTTCTTATTTTTGTACCCATCTCTTCCATGAGCTTGTGAGGTGCTTAAGGCAGATGAGCCCTCCTAACACCAGGTTTTAGTTCAATAAGCTTGTCATACATTTGGAAAACTCAGGTTTGAAGTCATAGTTTTTTATTTGTTTTCGAGGAGGAGACTTACAGTTTAGAGATTATCGCATATATTAAAAGTCACTTAAAAGCACATAGTAAAATCTCCCAACTTTGTCCTACTGGATGGAAATTCTTTTTTGTTTTTACCCTCTGGTCTTTCACAGTTAGAGCTTAATGTGACTCAGACAACCTTGGCTTAACCCCCTTCTCAGAGAGGAGGGTGGAGCCTAAGTAGGTCACATGGCCCTTTCTCATCTCTTTGGGGCACTGTTGCCTGGGAGGGCAGATGAGTTTTATTTCTGAGGCTCTAGCTCAGAGACCTATGATGTCCTGTGTCTCCAGAACCAGGTTCGAATGCTAGTCCGACACCTGAGGCCCTTCTTGACTTGACTTTCATTTCCCACACCCATTCCTCCCCCACCCCAAATGGCTTTCAGGTACTGCTGACAGCATATCAGTTGACAGAAATTGAATATTGACATCAACTGAAAGGGACTTTGAAACCATTAACATTGATTGAGCACATACTATGTGCTGGGAGTGGTCTAAGAACATTACATACATCTCATTTGATTCTAACCCCTAGCAGAGTCAGGATTTGAACCCAAACCTGGTGGCTTTGCTACTTACAAAATTTACTAAAAGCGTTGGAAACTTAATATCCTTGTGTATAAGTTGGGGGTAATTAACACAAATGCCCAAATCACTTATGACTATTCAATTATCCATATAGTGCTGCTATTACTACTATTACTATAATCATTTGTTACAGGGTTCTTTGCTGCATCCTTTTGTCTTTCTACCCTAACTCTCGCTAGGTTAACATCCTATATTTTAGGGCAAGTTATCATCTCTAGGAAGCCTTCCCACACTGTTTAGGTGAGGTCAGGTTTTCTCCTGCTGTATACTCTTGGAGCGGTACTTACCAGCAAGACAGCCCAGCAGTACTGGTGGTTAAAATATTGAAATGCCTCCAGACCAGTTGATAAAGAGCTCCTGTCCCAGCTCCCTAACCCATTCTTCCCTGAGCACCTCCCCCTGCGTCAGCAACTACTTGGGTGAGACCCAGCCCAGAAGAGGCCTCTAGGCCCCTACTCCTTGCAATGCAGGTGCTATCTCTCCTGCCACAGCCCATTCCTGTCTAACGAAGTCTGGTTTGTAATTAAACATGCTCATTGTGCTTAGTGGTGTCTGACTCTTTGCGACCCTCGGGACCGTAGTCTGCCAGGCTCCTCTGTCCATGGCATTTTCCAGGCAAGAATACAGGGGTAGACTGCCGTTTCCTCCTCCACGGGATCTTCCCAACCTAGGGATCCAACCAGTGTCTCTTACGTCTCCTGCATTGCAGGCTGGTTCTTTACCGCTGAGCCAGCAGGGAAGCCCTTGTAATTAAACAGTGATGTGTAATTAGTTATGTGCTTTGCCTTCCCTGACAGATTGGAAACTTTAAGAGCTCAGAGGTTATGTCTGTTTCTTGGTCACTGCCAAATCCCTAGGGTTTGATTAATCAGGGAAAAGAAATATTTGCTGAACACATGAATCAATGATATTTTGACCAGAAAACCAGCTCAAAACTTGGATCAATCTTTGTGATGCAGGGCAACTGATCTCTCTGACCCTCAGTTTTCTCTTCTGTTAAGTGGGTGTAACTCATTCTTTGAACAAGTCTCTGCTGCTGCTGTTGCTGCTAAGTCGCTTCAGTCGTGTCCGACTCTGTGCGACCCCATAGATGGCAGCCCACCAGGCTCCCCCGGCCCTGGGATTCTCCAGGCAAGAACTCTGGAGTGGGTTGCCATTTCCTTCTCCAATGCATGAAAGTGATAAGTGAAAGTGAAGTCGCTCAGTCGTGTCCGACTCTTAGCGAGCCCATGGACTGCAGCCTACCAGGCTCATCCGTCCATGGGATTTCCCAGGCAAGAGTACTGGAGTGGGGTGCCATTGATTATCAGGCTCTTGGACACCGTGGGAACAGGATTGAGAAGATTCTTGCTTCCGTGGAATTTATGGAAAAGCAGACAATAAAGGCATAAACAATTAAACGAGATGACTATACTAAGAAAAAAACGGATGATGAGATTTACAGGGTCATTCTAGAAAAAAAAGTCGCAGAATATGTCTCTACTGTGACTTTTAAGTCCTTCCTCAAAGCGCCTATCGATTTTTTTTTATCTAATAATCCATTTTTTTATGGAAATTCATTGTAAAACCAATTTTTTGGCTACTGGGGTGGAGAATTTGTAACTGGATCCCGCCTTCTAGGCGGGGTCATAAATGCCCGAGGTGGGATCTCATTGGTTGCGGCAGACCTCGCGCAGTTGCCTCGCCCCGTCAGCCTGCGCCCCGCCCCTAGGGCACTCCAGCCGTCGATCAAGCTTCGGGCTCCGCCTCCAGCGCGCCGCTTCGTCCCTCTCTATAAAAGGAGCCGGCGGGCGATGACGAGCCTTTACGTCTGCGCGTAAGGGGGTGGTGCGTGTGAGGTCATCGCGCGGGCGGGCGGGCGGGGTCAGGCGGTTTGAACGAGACGAAGACGGAACCGGAGCCGGGTACGGGCGGCGGACGCGGTGCAACCGAGAGCCGGTGAGACGGCCAGCGGGCACGGGGCGGTGGCTGGGGGGCGGCTGGGCGGGCCTCGAGCCGAGCCGAGCGCCAGCGGGCCTCGCGGGCAGTGCTCGGGCCGCTCCCCACGGCGGTGCGGTTCGGGCCGGGTGGGGGAGGGGCGGGGCCGTGACCCGGCGCGCGCGGGCTCGGGGGCGCGCGCTCTTCGCTCCGCCGGGGGTTGGGGTAGAGGGGGGCGGGGCGTCGGGCCGGAAGTGGGGGCTGCCCCTCGGCGGCGTGGGGGCTTATGGGCCGCGGCCTAGGCGTGGAACCAGGACAGGAGGCAGGAGGTTCCGGGGTGGTTGGGCCGGGTAGGGGGCGTGTGTGGGGTTGGAGTGGGCCTGCTGGAAGTTCTGAGGACCCCCCCACTGTAGGAGACGGGGCCGCCTGATGATTTGAGAGTCCAGGTTTTGGAGTCCAATCTGTATTGAATTCCCTGCTGTGCGACCTTGGGCAGGTGCTTTAACCTCTCTGGGCCTCAGTTTCCTCATCTGTAAAACGCGAGAGAAAGATAATACTACAAAGGGCTTGTCACCGAGTATGACGAAAAGCAAGCCAACTCCCTGGACTTCTTCCTTTCTTCATCAATATTTGTTGAGCGTCCACGGAGCGCTAGGCACTGGCCATACACCCAGGAGCATGAGGGCAAAGGCCTGCTTTTTAGTAGTCTACATTGTGGTGGAGAGACCGAAAATGAAAAAATACATGGAAATGAGAAAATTAATACATGGAAAAGAATTTCATATGATCACTGGCGAGACAGTGTAATAGGGTTATATGAACAGTGCTTTTTCACTACGTGGTTTCACAGCTGACCTGGGGTGCTGCAGGGCAGAGCTGGGCCTCTACTCCATTTTGAGATTGAAACTCCTGAAGTTCATTGAAGGAAGATGCACCAGGCCTGCCATCCACCTCTATGATGGGGTATCTGTAAGAGTAGTGATAATAGCAGCTCTTTGCTAATTGGGCACTTGCTATGTGCCAGGTGTTGTGTGGTTTTATGTCATTTAATATTGCACTTGTCTCTTAACAGATTTTATCTTCATTTTACAAATTAGGGGACCAAGACTCTGAGAGACTATTTGCTTTATGGTGTCCAGCAAGTGGCTGAACCCAAGTCTGTGACTCTTTGAGTCCAGGCCCTTAATCTCTGTATTACGCTGCTTCCCTGAGGTCCAGATCTAGATAGTGTGTTTCCGGTGTGCCCTTTATGGTGGTGTATATATGTATATAGTTTTTGTGGTTAAGAAATGTATAGTGGTTTCTGACACATAGGGAAGCTTAGGACATGCTGTGTTTTTCACTTAGAGTCTTAGTTAATCCCCACTGCCTCCTCGGGATGAGCAGGTGAGCTATTTGTGATCCGGAAAGGTGAGGTATTTACCTAGGGCCACATTGCTTTTTTTTGGGGGGGGGGTCCCCTCCGCCCATTCCATAGTGCTCAGTATGGTACCTTGAAAGTGATAAGTGCTCATCAACCAGCCTTGAATTGGAGTGGGTTTGGGAGCCTTTAGGAGAGGCTATATATGGAGAGGTAAGGGGAGGCTTTTTTAAGGAAGTTTAAATGTGGATCAAGGAAGGGTGAGGTTTATATGGTGATCATGGGGTCTTTCTTCCATTGAGGCCAAGCAGAGGAATCCTTATGGAGGAAGAGAATGAGCTGTCGCTAGCTGTAGCTGAGGCTCTGAGAGCTGGTCTCTTTTGACTGCCTGGAAGAGCAAATTAAATAGTTGAGTCAGTGGATGTTTATTGCACATCGACAGGGTGCCTAGCCCCATGTATTTAGTGGCTGCAGAGTTTGCGGAGCACATGGGGCCAGGTATTAATGTGCTGCTAATGAAAGAGTTTTAAATTTATGATGAGGAAAGGCCATTAAGGTTTCCTGAGCTGAGGTGTGGTCAGGAGACACACGTGGCTTTACCAGCTGCTTACATTTTATGGCAGCATGATACACACAGTACCGGATGGATGTATGTATGAATATCGCCAAAATAGATTACAGGTGCTCACCCTGGGACTGTGGTGGTTTTTGTTTGCATGTGTTTCTCTTTGATACCACAGTCTGCATTTCATTTCTTTCTTTAGGGGTTTTAAACACAGGAGTCACTTGGTCTGATTTTTGATTCAGAAAATTCTCCTTGGGTGTTGTATAAAAACAGTTTGAGACAGAGACTAATTTGATGTCTGTTGCAGTGGATGGAGGTGAGAGATGGTAGTGACAGGTCTCAGGTGCTGTTTTTGGCACTGGAGATAGGATAAATGAGACAAGGTCTCTCTCCTGGACTTTTGTTTAATACCAAACCATTTTTTGTGCCTTACCTCATTTAAATGTCACCTCAAATAGGGGGCATTCACTCATAAGATAAATGAGGTGTATTGGAGTTAAGTAATTTGCTCAGGTTCATACAACTGAGTGAGAGCCTCATGTTCAAACCCAGGCTTCAAATACTCAGCCCTTTGCATAGAGCAAATTTCCTACTGGTTCAGATCTCATCTGGGAATGATTCAGAAATGAAGAGATAATGACAGTTGTAGAGGTTTGAATGAAGTGCTGTGGGAACATAGGGATTAATTTCCCAGTGGAGTCAGGAACTAAAATTGTGTTGACTTCTTGTATAACGTGGTTTTATCATCTGAGTTTAGGTAAGAAAGTTGATAATTTGCTTTCTAAGACATTTTTCTCTGCTTGACACTGTACTGCCAGCCTGAAGACAAGTAGCCTTTCCTGAGCCCACTGTGTGATGTGCTGTGCCAAGTCCTCGGGGGAGGGGGATGTGGGGTGTGAGGGCACAAGCCTGAGACGTCAGATAAAGAGGAGGTTGTGTGGTAGATCTCCATCATTTCCGGCCCTCACATTCTGTAGCTGTTTGACTTGTGAGGTGTGCTGGAGATGCAAAGGAAGACTAGCTAGTCCCTTGGAGGAGTGAAGTGCTCAGAGTCCCATGGTGGTTCCAAATTTCCTGAGTTTTTCTTCCCTCATTGATCATATTGATGTCACATGAAATGAGGAAAATTACAAGTGTTGGTCATTGTGAAATTTAGTATTTTCTAGCAGGAGTTCCCAGCCTCCAGGATTTAATGCCTCATGATCTGAGGTGGAGCTGATATAATAATACTAGAAATAAAGTGCGCAATAACATAATGCACTTTGAATCATTCGAAAAGCATCCTGCCTGCCCCCTCCCCCCTTTCCCCAGTCTGTCCATGGAAAGACTGTCTTCCACAGAACCAGTCCCTGGTGTCAAAAAGGTTGGGGACTGCTGTTGTGTAGTCACGAGTCCTCATGGTAGTTGCCCAGGAATCTCATTTAGGTCTGGATCCACCTGCCCTTATCTCATACGGAATCTTCTCTTCCCATTATCTGTTCACCAGCAGTCGGTGACCTTTTTCAAACTTAAATGGTGATTCTCCCCCATTTAAATCCCAGGAAGGGATTCTTGAACAGTTAAGGGATAACATCTGAACTCATCATGCCTGCAGAGTCCTAACAGGATCTGGCTTCTTCACTTTTCCCACTTATGTTCCTCCTCACCCTCCTGCTCACGGGGCTGTAGCCACTCTGCTTAAGTTTCTCACTTAGCTTAGCCAAGTGTCTGCTAAGCTCCTGGTGCTTAGTAGGCCTGCAGATGGCCTCCTGTCCTCAGTAGGTTCAGCAGAGAATTTTACTAAGGACTCTTCTCTGTGAGGTCATTTGCCACCACCTCGGTAGTACTTAGGTTATAGAAAAGGTTACTTTTTCTATTGTAAAAGTGGACATAGTCCTTAAGAAAATTCGGAGAACTTCGTAGTGGAAACTATAAAAAGAAATTAATAAAAAGCCCACCATCTGAAGAAAACTGGTGTAAATATTTTGATACATTAATGGATAAATGAATTGACGTTTTCTAAGCACATTTTTATACCAGTCACATTAAAATGGGGCCTGAATTTTAGGCTGGCTGGTGTTGAGCCGTTCATTTCAGGTTATGTTTACTCCTGGAAATCTAGGCTGTGGCTGGAACCCTAGGTCTTCGATTTGGCATCTTGGGGAAGAATGGGGGTGAGGCTTCCAAGTTGAGTGTCCCCATACTTCTGCTCTGGTGACTCCAGGAAATGCTTGCGCTTTGTTACTGCCCAGTAATGCGATCCCTTCTCTTTTCTCACGTGCTATAGAAGATGGCAGTGAACGTGTACTCAACGTCGGTCACCAGTGATAACCTCAGTCGACATGACATGCTGGCCTGGATCAATGAGTCTCTGCAGTTGAATCTGACAAAGATCGAACAGTTGTGCTCAGGTAAGAGAAGTTCAGTAGACCCCTTTCCTCAGGAAAGCCTGCGGGTCCTTCAGGGATGCACAGGTCGGTCCATGTCTGATTGCAAAAGCCACAGGTTCCGGTTCTGTGTTAGGGCTGCTCTGTTTGTTTCAGCCTTGCCTTGGTTCTACTTGTGAATGGGACTGTGCTTGAAAGGAGCCTGCTCTCTTCTGGCCTGTATGTCCACTGTCTCCCGCTGTAGTGGCTCCATTCTGAGGCCTGCAGCTTACTTAGCCTCAGCTGCTCCATCTGCACTCTTTGCATCCAGATTTGAAATGACTTATATTTGAGGACAATAATTGTAATTGTTCTAGTTCTGTATTAGTTTATCAGTGGCATTTCTTACTCCCACATAACTCAAGACCAAAGTCAGGCTGGTTTGCTATTTCAGCCACAACTTTATTGAACTACTCTTCGTTAAGAATATGACTGAGAAGTGCTGATTTAAAACAAGAACATACATTATGTGTTAGGGTTATTAAAATTGGATTTATCCCAGGTAGGAGGTGGGGTCAAGAATATGACAGTAGAAGGATGAGCTGTATATCCTGCTGCTACTTGAATTCTTATCTTGATCTTGGGGTAGAGAATTAGAACCTTCAGCTTCTCCTAGTAATCATAACAAGTTATTTAATTGAATACTTGTATGCCAGGGTTATGTAAGTGCTTTCAAATATCTTTTTATCACTGTACCTCTGTGAGGTGGCCTCTTGATGAAAGTGAAAGAGGAGAGTGAAAAAGTTGGCTTAAAGCTCAACATTCAGAAAACTAAGATTATGGCATCCGGTCCCATCACCTCATGGCAAATAGATGGGGAAACAGTGACAGACTATTTTTTGGGGCTCCAAAATCACTGCAGATGGTGACTGCAGCCATGAAATTAAAATACACTTACTCCTTGGAAGGAAAGTTATGACCCACCTAGACAACATATTAAAAAGCAGAGGCATTACTTTTCCAACAAAGGTCTGTCTAGTCAAGGCTATGGTTTTTCCAGCAGTCATGTATGGATGTGAGAGTTGGACTGTAAGGAAAGCTGAGTGCTGAAGAATTGATGCTTTTGAACTGCGGTGTTGGAGAATACTCTTGGGAGTCCCTTGGACTGCAAGGAGATCCAACCAGTCCATCCTAAAGGAAATCGGTCCTGAAAATTCATTGGAAGGACTGATGTTGAAGCTGAAACTCCAGTACTTTGGCCAACTGATGCGAAGAGCTGACTCATTTGCAAAGACCGTGATGCTGGGAAAGATTGAAGATGGAAGGAGAAGGGGGCGACAGAGGATGAGATGGTTGGATGGCATCACCGACTCAATGGACATGAGTTTGAGTAAACTCCGGGAGTTGCTGATAAACAGGGAGGCCTGGTGTACTGAAGTCCATGGGTTGCAGAGTTGGACACGACTGAGTGACTGAACTGAACTGAACTGTGAGGTGGGCATGTTTATTAACCTTTTTTTACAGATGAGAAAATGGGCTTAGAGAAATTGAATAATAAGTATAGGGTTAAACAACCAAGAATAGAATTGAGGCTTGAACCATATTTGAAATCAAGAGCCCATGTCCTTCAGTCTCTGTACCATACTTGTTCTTCAGACTTTTATTTGACCAACTAGTGCCATTCAGATCTCCTTAAAATTATTGCTTTCATTTATATGAAAATTTTCTAAATGAATTCAGCTTCTGTACTTCCTTATTTTGTAGCTGAGTCTTGGTCTTAGTTTCATTTGTTGGTCTTGTTACTTCCCGTTTGAGATTTAATCCCAGTTCTGTAGATGGTCAGAGAGGCTCGTTGTGAAGTTGTACAGTGAGACGGGTGCCCACGAGTCACGCCTACTAAGCGTCAGTCGCACTGTGAGTCGTAGGTGCCGTTGGATCTGTGCTGCTTTTCCTCTAGTTTCATTTCACCACCACATCCCCTTTTGTTGGAGGCTTTTAAAGCACTCGTTTGCCCCATGATTAATGACTAATGGGGGGGATGAGGTCATCTTAATTTTGTTTGGAGCCAGCTTTTTAACCAGCAATTTCTCCCTGAAATTTGTCTCTTTCTATAAATACACTTCAAGATGTATTTCACTTAATTAAAAAATGAGATCTCTTTTCATGTGTAGGTAAGCTGTACGTGTGCTGATCTGGCTCCAGGTTTCTCATTCGGTCAGGGAGCTGTCGTCGGTAGTCAGGACAGGGCACGAAGAGACCGCAGTCTGCTCTGAGCATGTGACTTTTGATGGGACCCTGATGTTCTGATTCTTCATCTGTAAATTGGGATAAGTGAAGCGAAGCGAAGTTGCTCAGTCATGTTTGACTTTGCGACCCCGTGGGCTGTAGCCTACCAGGCTCCTCAATCCACGGAATTCTCCAGGCAAGAATACTGGAGTGGGTTGCCATTTCCTTCTCCAGGGGATCTTCCCGACCCAGGGATCGAACCTGGGTCTCCTGCATTGCAGACAGACACTTTACCATTTGAGCCACCAGGGAAGCCCTTAAGATCTGGTTCACCTGTTGGGCTGTTGTGAGACTCACCTGTAAAAATAGCTCTCAGATACTGATTCTCTGCCAGCCCCTGGATGTGAGCCTGGGTCTCTCAAGGGACAGGACACGTTGTTTTACAGAGGAGCCTGCATGGGGCACAGCTTATGCATTATAGAGCCTGATTTTGCATCCAGATCTTTCTGGCTACATAGCCTGTACTCTTTCTGCTGTGTACATGCTTTATCTTTTTATTTTATTTTTTTGACTGCACTGGGTCTTCATTGCTGCCTGTGGGCTTTCTCTAGTTGCAGTGAGTGGGGGCTACTCTAGTTGGGATGCACAGGCTTCTCGTTGCCATGACTTCTCTTGTTGCAGATCATGGGCTCAGTAGTTGTGGCACATGGGCTTTGTTGCCCTTGGCATGTGGGATCTTCCCAGAGCAGGGATTGAACCCATGTCCCCTGTGTTGGCAGGTGGATTCTTAACCACTGGACCACCAGGGAAGTTCATCCATGCTATATTTTTTGAAAAGAAGCATTTGGAAGAGAGTTGAACAAATTAAAATATATTACCAATTATAGTGATATTGTTTCATTAAAAATCTGTAAAGAGTTTGAATTTTGCCTGCTGCCTGCCATTTTTCTTATTATAAAGTGCTTTTTCCCAGTGGAACATTCAGAATACTTTCTGTGATTTGTAAACAAACTTCTGTTCACAGCTTGTTCCCCCCTTGAGAGTGGCGTGGGGCTTTTCTGAGTATGTAGAGGTTGCATTGTGTGCATGTTGGTGTTTAGGAAATGGGGTCTCAGCTTCCAAACAGGATGAACTGTGGACACTGTGTCCCTGAAGAAGGTCTGCTCCCAGGGGATTGGAGTCAGAGAGAAAGCGAGGCTCCTCAGATCCTTGTGTTTACTGAGGCCTGAGGAGAATCCCAGGGACCTTTATCACTGGTGCCTGGTCCCTCCTGATCTTACCTTTGTTAAGCAGAGAGGCATGCACACCAGAATTCTCTGATCGTGCACAAGCTTTGAGAGGTAGGAATAGGTTTTCTGCTCGAGAGGGCAAAGCCCTGAGGTTCTACACTATTCATGTGCTGGCTGCCTGTGAAGTGGCTGAGTTTATCAGCATTGTGTGCTCCCTGCGTCCAACGGTGAAAGGAACCTCTGCTTGGCTCTTGTAGTGAGATAAGGTGCGGAGGACTTCAGTGATAGGGTTGGCTGGTTGTTTCAAGGTTCATTATGTTCTGTAGTCTCTCTGTTTTGGAGAGTTAGTCATCAAGTATTTTGGAAAGATAGTTATCAAGAAAAAAGACCCTGGTCACAGAGAGTGATTGCGATGAGGGATTGCTTGTGTCAAAAGGGGGATGCAGGAAAGGAAAGAAAAAAAGATTTCCCTGGTAGACTAGTGGTTAGGATTTGGGGCTTTCACTGTTGTGGCCTGGGTTTAATCCCCGGTTGGGAAACTAAGATCTCACAAGTCTGATGGCAAGGCCAAAAAAAAAAACTGGAGTGGGGAGAGGGGGTGAGGAATGCTGATTGCTTTCCATTCCGTTCCTCTCTGCCTTCGGTTCCAGGCCCTGACCAGGCCCCTCTGCACTTTTCCAAGGGCCCAGCATGGTGCTCTGAGTGTGAGTGTCCTCAGAGCTCCCTTCCTTGCCTTCTCCTGTCCAGGCCAGCCAGCTTCACAGTCCTGTGCTCTGCTGAATGGGAGAGCTGTTCAGATGCTCCCAGGCAAATGCTAGCTCTCCTTTCTTTTTAGCTTATTGTGGGGCCGTGGGGCCTTTAGTTTATATAAAACAGCTGTCAGTCTTGTTCTGGAGCCGTTCTGAGAGGGAGACCAGCCCCTGACCAGGCCTCTCCCACTTTGTTTACTCAAGTTGACTCCCTTTTCCATTTTGGACCTGAATTCCGCCATTCTTCCAGTGTCTCAGGCCTGAGAAGCATCTTTTGAGGCTAACTCACAGAGTTCTCTGGGTCTTCTGCAGGGTCTTTTGGCTGTAGCCTTTTCTCAGTTTGCAGGCTGCTGCCACAGTGGCCTCCACACTGGGCCCTACACGCCTCTCTGCTTGTCCCATGGTTGTCTACGGCCTTTTGAAGAGACCATTTTTATTGAGTCACTCTGCTCACGGAAGTAGCTCTTTAAATTTTTTTTTGCTTAATTAATTCTTCAAATACCTCTTTGTGTTAATTGAAGCAGAAGACAAACTTATTTTCTTCTGAGTATAAGTAATTAGGTCTTCTTTATAGAAATGTATTAAAAAAGAAAGCTAGCTTAAAGCACAACGTTAAAAAAACCAACATCTTTGCATCCTGTCCCATTACTTCATGGCAGCTAGAAGGGGAGAAATTGGAAGCAGTAACAGATTTTATTTTCTTGGGCTCCAAAATCACTGCGGACAGTGACTGCAGCCACGAGAATAAGAGATGTTTGCTCCTTGGAAGGAAAGCTACAACAAACCTATACAGCATATCAAAGAGCAGAGACATCACTTTGCCGATAAAGGTTCATAGAGTCAAAGCTTTGGTTTTTCCAGGAGTTATGTACGGTATGAGCGTTGGACTGAAAGAACACTGAATGCCGAAGAATTGGTGTTTTGGGAAATGTGCTGGAGAAGACTCTTGATCTGTTGAAGTGCAAAGAGATCAAACCAGTCAATCCTAAAGGAAATCAACCTTGAATACTCATTGGTAGGACTGATGCTGAAGCTGAAGCTCCAGTACTTTGGCCATGTGATATGAAGAGCTGACTCATTGGACAAGACCCTGATGCTGGGAAAGATGGAAGGCAAAAAAGAAGTGGGTGGCAGAGGATGAGATATTTAGATAGCATCACTGACTCAATGGACATGAATTTGAGCAAACTCTGGGTGACAGTGAAGGACAGGGAAGCCTGGTGTGCTGCAGTCCGTGGGGTTGCATAGAGTCGGATGCGGCTTAGCACTGAACAGCAACATAGAAACATTAAGAATAAAACTGTAATCTGTTGTACTGTCACAAGTGATAATCACTGTTATCTTTTAATTGTATTTTGAAGGTAAGGTCTATCATCCCCATGTTATAGAGAAACTGAGAGAAGTTAACTGATTTGTCCAAGGTTACTCATTTTAGCTGTTTTTTCAGTATTTTCCATAATTTTAAAACGTAATTGACATATGTTTGGAATAACCAAGTCTCAAAATGGTTTAGAATTCAAAAGAAACAAAAAGATAAACAGTGAAAAGCCTTCCTGTGAAAAGTAAGAGCAGAAGTAACCAGTGTTGTCAGCTGGGTGGCCTCCAGGGAGAGTGTGTAGGAGCAGAAACGTCCATCTGCCCATGTTCTGTGTGTGCTTCTCTTTCCCCTGTTCTGCACACGCGGGGGCACTCGAGCACGTCGGGCGTCCTGGAGAGCGTCCACTACCCGTGCAGTGTGCGCCGCTTTCTCCTTCTGTGGCTCTGTAGCACCGTAATTTCTTTGAATCAGTCCCCTATTAATGGACAGTTCATTTATTTCCAGTCTGTTGCTGTTACAGACCGTTGTAGTAAGTATCAAATACAAGCACGCAATGTTGTACAGTTTTCTTTCTTTTAAAATTAAAATAGGGTAGTTTTTCTCATGTTCAGATGTCTTCAGACCGACTTTTAATGTCTGCATTAATGACGCCTCACAGTCTTCTATTTCCAGATTGTTTTGGTTATTTTTTTTTTGATGCCTGGACAGGGACTATTTCCAAATTGTACTCATCCTTTAAAATGACTTAAGCCTTACCTACTTCCAAAGCCTGAACACTTTTGCATTTAATGAAGTGTGTTTCTTGTGTGTAAAACTTTGAGAGTTCTTAATGTGGAGTTTTCTGATAGGGCATCTGTCTTATGTAGAATTCTCTTTTTTGTTTTAATCTGTTTTTCCCCTCACTCTTAGTTATGGTGATGCTCTTGGTCAGAGTCTCACACCTAAACTCATTTTTTAAAAAAATTTATTTTAATTGGAGATAATTACAATATTGTGGTGGTTTTTGCCATACATCAAGATGAATCATTTTTTAAAAATTAATAAATTTTTGACTGTGCTGGGTCTTCATCGCTGCTCGTGGGCTTGCTCTAGTTGAAGCGAGAGGGGGACTGCTCTCTAGTTGCCAGGCACAGGCTTGTCATTGCGGTGGCTTCTCTTGTTGCAGAGCGTGGGCTCTAGGGCGCACAGGCTTCAGTAGTTGTGGCACCTCTCCACATACGGAATCTTCTGGACCGGGGATCAAACCCTTGTCCCCTAATTTGGCAGATGGACTTGCCACCCACTGGACCACCAAGGAAGTCCTGGCCTGTATAGATTGTTGACTTCAGCTTTCATCTAATTCTCCAAGGGGCCTTGGCCCAAAATGGTTGAGAGCCTGTGCACTTGAGATAGTGCAGGCGCTGGGCGCAGGGTTGCACTGTGCCCTGTGTGTTCTCTGCCTGTAGCACAGATCTCCGTAGGACGGGGCTGTGGTAGTCAGCGGAGACCTGGTGGTTGATGTCATGACACATCTGGTCCCACCCTAAGGCTGTCTGCATCTTCCAGCCACAGGTTACGTGAACCTGCTCTCCTGCTCCAAAGCACTGGGATAGCGGTCATCTAAGAGCAGTCCTCTTCTGCAGCTTGTGTTGCCAGACTTTGTTATTAAGGCCGAGACTGGAAGGAAAGCCCCTTTGAACCTCTTCTGTACCCAGTTGAGACATCTACAGGCCAGGAGTGTTGAGCCCTTTTGTAAATAACCACCTGACAGACTTCTTCCTTTTAAGCGTTTATCTTCTTATTTTGTGTGCTTATAATAAAAGTAATTTTCATTGTATATAATAATATTAAAAGGAATAATATATTCCATACCACCTCCCAGAGATGGCCACTGTTCAGTCATATTTGATCTCCAAAACAGTAACCTTGTATGGTGTAATACATTGTGCTTTCTCCCAGTTTTTTTCTATACATATAAAGATGAACGTTTTTACATATATGAAGACATGTTATAGATACGTTTTTATATCTTACGTTTTCTTTTAACATTAAATCTTGAGCTCTTCCCCCAACCCCCGCCAAAAAACGTGCTTTGATTGCTTGCATGATATTTTCTTAGGCAGTGTTGTACGAATTTATGTAACTGATTGCTCCTACTGTTAGACATACAGGTTGCTTCCATTTTTTCCTCTCCTGAATGAAGTTACACAATTTTCATGTGTAAATCTTTGCTAGATGTATTTTTAATGTGTATTATTTTATTAAATTTACTTTTTTTCCCCTTTCTTCTAAGTTTACTTTTTTTCCTTTTTCTTGGCTGTACTGTGAGTCCTAGCTACTGGACTGCCAGGGAATTCCCCTTGCTATATTTAAAAAAAAAGAAATTATTCCCTTAGATCCCTTAGGTTGGATCCCCCCGTGTGTTTATTAGGTGTTTACATTTTTGTATGTGTGAATTGTCCAGTTGATTTGTCTATTTTTATTGAAGTCCTTGTGTTTTTCTTCATATATTGTCTCTGTTTCAGCCAGCTAGAGTGTTTCAGCCAGCTAGAGTGTAGCAGCATGGTATATACCTCTTTCTTCCCTGAGGCAGGAAATGCTTTAGTCTGGAGTAAGGTGTTCTAAGAAAGTGCATAATGACATAGGAAAGAGCAGTGGACAGGGAGTCAGAATACCTGGAGTCTGGCTCTGAGCTTGGTCTCTGGCCTCTGTGGTCGTGAGCCACAGTTTTTGGTCCTCAGGTTTTAAATTTATAATGGCTCTAAGGATTCTTCTAGCTCTAAAATAAAAACTGAAAGTTCTTCAGGCAGGTTTTTTAGAGCAGATGACTGATGCTTTTAAGTGGTTTTGAATGGAAAGTCTCATGAATGGCTTGAGAAAACTGTGTATTTAGTAAATGTACTTTATTTTGCTGGTTCAGAAAAAATATCTTTCATATGTGAAGCAGTGCTGTAGGTATAGATGCTTCATAGATTATGTCCTGTGTATATGTGTGTTTTAAGTTGATATGTATGTGTCAGGATCCAAACCAGATCTATATATTGCAGTTCGTAAATTATTGCAGTTGGTAAATTATTGCAGTCAACAAAAAGTTGACTTTTAAATCTCCCTTAAAATGCAGCAATCATCACTCTTAGTGCTATTAACTTGTTAAAGAGACTGGATTGTTGTCTTACTAAATTTAAGAAGCTGTTGGTGCCTCTGTTTTAAAAAGCATAAATATTGCTAATTCACTGCCTGGTACATAGAATTCGCATAGTATATTTTTGTTGGATGAGTAAATAAATCAAGCCACATCAAGAATCAGGCTTTCACTTTCTAGTGCTCCTTTCTACTAAGAATGTCACTCTGATCACTGAAGTGCTTCTGCTCTCTTTGCTGCTGCTGTTGCTGCTGCTGCTAAGTTGCTTCAGTCATGTCCGACTCTGTGGGACCCCATAGATGGAAGCCCACCAGGCTCCCCCGTCCCTGGGATTCTCCAGGCAAGAACACTGGAGTGGGTTGCCATTTCCTTCTCCAATGCATGAAAGTGATAAGTGAAAGTGAAGTCACTCAGTCCTATCTGACTCGTAGCGACCCCATGGACAGCAGCCTACCAGGCTCCTCCATCCATGGGATTTTCCAGGCAAGAGTACTGGAGTGGGATGCCAGTGCCTTTTCCAGCTCTCTTTGCATCTTTCCAAAAATAACGATAATGGCACTCTTTATGCCAGATCTGGCAGGAAGCCAGTTTGGCCTGATGTAAAATAAGTTGAATATGCTTATTAAGGCTGCCTCATTCTGCAGGACACCTATTGCGTAGTCGCTGGATTTCTTGTCTCCTTTTCCTGAAAAGACAGTAAGTGTACATGGAGCCTGCCCTGTATTAGGAGAGTGCATTTTAGTAGGCATTAGAGAAATTGCATTCCTAAATTTTAAGTGCCAAGAAAACACTTCTGGGGGTAGTGATGGATAAAAATGAACAAGTGGAGGAAGGAATGAAATTGGGGAGCAAATGGGGTGAAATTTATGCAATAATTTCTTATATTGGCCTTTAAAATTGAAAAAATTTAAATGGAAAAACTCAAAGATTCCTTCTATTCAATTTTGTTTATAAACCGATAGGTTAATTAAGTTTATTTAGAGATGTAAAAAGCCCCGGGAGGCAGACATCTTAGGAAAAACAAGTTTTTAACCTAAGTCAGAGGATAGATCTTTGATCAGAGGACGGATCTTTGCCATATTGGGGAACTCCTCCTCCTGCTGGCATTCATTTTTCTTTTAGTTGTCATTTTGTTGTCATTTCTGTTTCCTACAAAGAATAGTCTTAAAATTTCATAGGACCATTCCTTTTCTCTTCATCATGGGATTTCAGGTTGCAAGTATGTTGTAGAACTTAAGTAGAACCACAGTTCTGTTACTGATTTCAAAGTCAAGTGGAAATGACGCTTTGGGATTGTGTAGGTACACTTCCACAACTTTTCAAATTGTACGTGGGTTAAGCGAGTTGGTAACTTTTTACCCTGTTTCTTTAGTAGCCAGTGCGTTTAATGTCCCAGTGTGTATTTTCTTCTTCTTTTACTCATTCAGGGGCTGCCTATTGTCAGTTTATGGACATGTTGTTCCCTGGCTCCATTGCCTTGAAGAAAGTGAAATTCCAAGCTAAGCTAGAACATGAATACATCCAGAACTTCAAAATACTACAAGCAGGTTTTAAGAGGATGGGTGTTGACAAAGTAAGTAAGCTTTATTCTTTCATTTAGGGTATTTCTTAATTCGTCATGATTACCAAGGCTACCAGTGCCGGCCCATGACTTTGGATGTTTTTGTTTTTCTTTTCCCAATTTGTATAGTTATCTTTTCTTGAGTTAACAGTTTACCGGGAGCAACGTGTCCCTCTGTTATCCTATCCCCGGTTCCCGTGTGGTCATCTTTCTTCATCGTGAAGTTGGCGGCTGTCTGGAAAACCAGTCTAAATCTGTACCCATTTTTTTTTTTAACTGTTTAATATATTAATCTAAGATCTAATTCTTTTAATCTCTGAATTTGCTTCTGTAAAACGTACTATATGGTAGAATAAGTAGTTCTAATAGAGAAGATTCTAGAACTACTTGGCTTTTTTAGTGAAGTATAAAACCAAAGTATAAACTACAATATTTTTATAGCTAGTAGGTGCTGGAAAGTTCCCTCTTGCCCTCAAGGTTACGTGAAGCTATAAGAAACAGAGTCCACCAGGCTTCATTGGGAAAAAAATCTCTGTTTTAGTAGATAATACGTTATTGCAGTTTAGCAGTCCCCCTCCCCCCCCCATCAAAAGGGCTTAATCTTTAAGCCCTTTTGGAGGGGGGGGAATCATTTTTCAGTAAAGCTTGTAATCACCCCCTAATTATCTTGCTTCTATATCTGATTTTTTATTTACTTTGAAATCAGTCTTAATTTAATTTTGTCTCTGCAATATATAAAATGTGCATTTGTATTGTAAGGATATCATTTAGTTGTCAGGCATGGTTTAAACTAGGTTTATCTTATTATACACAGTAGTTTTTATTTTTCTTTTTATGGAATTAATTTTTTTGAATAAGGCAGATTCCTAGAGTGTATAAAAGTAGAATAGTGCAGGGATCCCCCATGTACTTTAGTGATTATCAACTCAGGGATGGTCTTAATTTCATGTATATCTCTACCCCCTGTAGTCCTGGATTATTTTGAAGTAAGTTCCAGATTTAACTTTATTTGTTAATGTTTCATACCAAGAAATTTTTAAAAGTTTGCTTGTTCAGAGGGGTGGATAGTTCAGATTGTAACTGGAATCCTTGAGGAGTTAAAAGATAGTTATGCTCTGACCATTTAAAGTAATAACCTGATAGCACAATAAAAATCTTAGAGGGTCCTTTAAAGTGTGTTTTAATAGGATTGTAATTACTTGAAAAACATGCCATTTTGTAGAAGTCTATCCCGGGGTTGATTCTGTACCTTGACCTATTTTTAAGGTAATGTTTTTTTTAACACAGTTCATCGAGAATACTTGTTATCTTGTGGTCTGGACTTGGTACCTTGTGTCAGGCACTGTGGCCATGCAAGTTCCATGGGAGGTTTACTTTTTACAGTGAAATGACGTATCTTAAAATGTGTTTGGATGTGTGTGTGTGACTTCTGTATGATACTTATTTCTTTCGCATTTCTGATTTCTTTTGATGGACTTGAACTGTGGGGATTGGCTGTTGTTAAGTTCTCTGTGGAAGGTAAATTGAATGAAACTTGCTCTACAACCTTCCAGGGGCTTACTGAACATTTAGTTCTTGCCTCTTTGTGTCCTTTTAGCAGAGCTTTATACTGATTTTGATGAATGGGAACACCTTTGATGCTTGCCAGAAACCTCTTGCTTTGAACTAAACAATCTTATATTTTTCTGCAGATAATTCCTGTGGACAAATTAGTAAAAGGAAAGTTTCAGGACAATTTTGAATTTGTTCAGTGGTTCAAGAAGTTTTTTGATGCAAACTATGATGGAAAAGAGTATGACCCTGTGGCTGCCAGACAAGGTCAAGAAACTGCGGTGGCCCCCTCCCTTGTTGCTCCCGCTCTGAACAAACCGAAGAAACCTCTCAGCTCTAGCAGTGCAGGTAAAAAACAAACCAACACCGCACCCCCCCCCACGCCCCCCTCCCACAAATAATGCCATTTCCAGATAATGGTAGTCTAGGTATTCATTCATTCAGTAGCCATAGGCTTAGGGACCTGAAGTAGCATAATCCCAGCCTTATGGCAGGAGCATGGATTGTGACATCAGGGCCCAGCGTTTGCTCTTAGATCTCTGGAGCCTCTATTGGCACTTCATCTCTGCCCTGTTTCCTCCTCTGTAAGAGGGGAATTGCAGTACTGGCCCCAGAGAGCTGTTCTTGAAGCCTGAATGAGTTACTGTTTGCAGTTTTGCCAATACTCGTTAGTTGTATGGAATAGAAATCCCTCAGGTTAGCTCACATAAAGGAGAGTTAGTTGGAACACAAGGACATTTCATCTTAGAGCCGTGGAATGGGAATTTGCAACCGGACCTGAACTCTCAGAAACTGAAAGAGCTTTCCAGGTCCCTCGGGGGCTGTTCTTGGTTCTGCATTGTCCTTCTGTCTGCAGACCAGCTGCTTGTGCTTATTCACGGCTTCCCTGCCCTCCCTAGAACCTCAGCTGCTAAGTTCTGTGATGCCAGCAGAATCCAGGAGGCAAGGGGAGGCTGTTTATAAGAGACTATCTCTTGAAGTCCTGGCCTAGTGGGTTTTCCCAAATGTGTTTGTAGTGATACACTCACAGAACGTGTGTGTACCTTGTGAGCGGTGGGTGTTCTACAGATGCTAACTCCTCCTTTCCAGAAGGTGGCAAGAACATTAATAAGAGTTGGATAGTACCTTGAGAGAGGGGCTGATCTATCTGGTAGGTAGAGAGGGATGTTGAGTGCTTTGTAATTTTTATAGCTTTATTGAGCTCTTGATTGACTTAAATACAGTTCACGCATTTAAAGTATTCAAGTGCACAATTGAATGGTTTTTAGTACATGCATAGATAATGTTATACTGTCGCCATTATCAGTTTAGAACATTATCATTACCCCCCAAAAGAAACCTCATGTGCTCCCGGTAGCAGTCACTTCCCATTTCTCCCCAAAACTCCTCCCTCCCTGATAGTCCTGGGCAACTGCTGATCCTCTGTGGATTTACCTATTCTGAATATTTCTGAATGGAATTATAGAATATGTGGCCTTTTATGTCTGATTTCTTTCATTTAGCATAATGTTTTCAAGGTTCATCCATGTTGTATCATGTATCAGGATTCCTTTTTATGGTTAAATAATATTCCATCGTGTGGTTGTAGCACATTTTATTTATTCATCAGTTGATGATGATTTGAGTTCTTTCCATTTTTAAGCTATTATGAACAGGGCTGCTATGACCATTCATATGCAAGTTTCTGTTTGGGCATATATTTTCATTTCTCTTGGTTGTGTATCCAAGGGTACATACTCTTGGAGCAGAATTTTTGGGTCATGTGATAACTCTGTGTTTAACGTTTGACAGAACTACCTGACTGTTTTCCAAAGTGGCTGAACCATTTATTTTCCCAAGCAGAGTATATGAGGGTTCAGATTTCTCCAGATATTGAGTACTTTGATTCTTCGGCTTTTTAGAATGGGGAATTGCATAGATAACTCTGTACATTTCATATTTCAGATGCTGCTAACAGGCATGTGGAGACTTGGATTAAGTATTCAGTCTTCAGTTTAAACATATGCTAGAGATCCTCCAGCGGAAATGCCTGTTACTCTGGGTGGCCTTAAGGTCATATGGTTGTTGAATAGTTCAGAATGTTAGGAAGATGAGATATTTTAAGCCTGGCATAATATATAAACTTTGCAAAATACTCGCTGAATGCATAACTAAAGTCATGAATGATAAATTTGCCTTGAGGTAGCCCATTCCGGATTATTCTTTATTATTTTAACTTATCAACGGATTGGCCCCTTTACTGTTTTTTCCTCGTCTTTGCTTTGGTCATTCTTACTGAGAGAAGTCTGTCTGTCCTAGGCAATGTGCTGCTTTTCTCTCCTGACCCTCTAAACACCTTCTTAAAAGGAAACAGGAAGGGGTTTGGAAGCCATTAGTGGTCAGAGCAGTCTCTACCCGCTCGCTCATCTTCCTAATCCAAGGAGTGTCAGGTTCTGAGTTGGGAGACACCTTACTTTCCAGATGGGATGTCATGGGTGCCCCACAGCTGGGGCTGTGGGCGCTTTCCCTTTGCTCCATGAAGCTGCCTGTCTGTGCATTTAGTTAGAGCTGGGTTCAGGTAGTTCATCTGTTTGTACCAGGTTGACTTTGCCTTTTTCAGATGATAGTCCCGTCCACCCCAGCGGAAAAAAGACCACACCAAAAGACTTATTGCCAGCACGAAAGATCATGGCTAAAATTGGTACTTCCCTGTGTTGCCAGGATGGAGAACCACTTTGGGTGATCATGGGGTGTAATTTTGCATGCTGGGCTCTCTGCGGTGGGCCTCTTCACTGCATAACTGTGGAGAGCAGTTGGTCACAACCTTCTGTTGTTGTCTGGTGGGTTCTTTTTGTTTTGAAATTTCTCCTCTTAAAAAAAAAGCCAACTCTGTCCCCCTCTCAGCTCCACAGAGGCCCATTACAACACACAGAACTACTGCAACCCCTAAGGCTGGCCCGGGTGTGGTGCGGAAGAATCCCGGTGTAGGGAATGGAGATGACGAAGCAGCTGAATTGATGCAGCAGGTAGGCATCTCCTGTGTCCACAACAGGAACCCTTTGGGGGAAGGGGCACTTGCTGCCCTGACTGGGGAGCTTTGTCTGTGTTCTTGTGGGAAGACCTGCCTTGTCTGTGTATCACAGCAGTCCTCGTGACATGTGACAGGGCTTTGGGACCTGTGTGGGGACTGTGAGCGTGGACATGAAGATGGAAGAGGGGGGCGGGCAGCTGTTTCTAAGCTCGATTGTTTCTGTTAGAAACCAGTATCTGTTTGGAAATGCATGCATAAGGTAGAACCCTGTTGAAAGTCTCTGGAACACTGTCAGGGGTCCTGGGATTCAGAGACTGTCTCTTGAATTTTGGCTCTAACAGGAGATAATGGAGAGCTCCTTTCTAAATAATAATTAAAAAAAAGTATTCTGCAGCATCCCTGCTGACATCCTGGCTCACTGGAGAATCGAATGGAGAGTGCAGCTGATGTGCAAAGCCTATGGCTTTTCTCTTCTTAATAGGTAGATGATTTGAAACGTCTTGTTTTGAACCAGTTAAGTATCTGAAAATAATTGGTAGAGGTCTCCGTAGATCAGAACAAATTTTAGATTTTTAGACATTTTCTCACTAATTCTTATAGTTGTTTTGTTTGCTTTTGGATGTTCCTCGTAATTAATGCCAGATTTAAAAATCAAGGATGCTCTGTAATTCCTGTGAGTTTAGGAATGAACCTTTTCACTTTCCTGAAAGCCAAGTCCTAAAGCTTGGGGGAAATAGCCTCATTTTAATCCAGAACCTTTTGTGACCCAGACCATACTCTGAGGAAATCAGGACATAAAAGCCTGTCCCCAAGATCACATTTATTATTATTATTTTCATTCTTTGATTTGCATGTGCCCCATGGTGTAGGTGCCTCGGGGGGGTGGGAGGTGACTGGGTCAGCATCCCTGCTGTTGTGGCAGCCTCAAGCACCCTGTGGGCACTGTGGCTGTGAGTGCAGAAGTCCTGGAGCATGAGGAGGTGTCCCTGGCACTGCTGGTTTCCAGGCACAGGTGTACACAGAAAGTGGTCTCAGAAATAGAGCCAAGAGGTGTCAGTACTGAGACTTGGCGGCCAGCACAGG
Organism: Bubalus kerabau; assembly: GCF_029407905.1. Classification (NCBI taxonomy): domain Eukaryota; kingdom Metazoa; phylum Chordata; class Mammalia; order Artiodactyla; family Bovidae; genus Bubalus; species Bubalus kerabau. Next base: position 62,811,795 of record NC_073636.1, read on the forward strand.
GTTGGCCTTACGGTCTGCAGAAGAAGATGCAGTGGATTCCATGGGACTGCTGCCCAGCTGGTGTTCTGGGTGAGGGAGCACCAGATTTGAGGGGGCTGTAGATTTGCGGCTAGTCCTGGCTCCACTTCTAACTTGGGGCGAGTCAGTTAACCTCTGAACTCGCTGCCTCATATGCAGTGGGGCAGATACTTTACTCTCAGTGGTTGGATGGATTTCACAAGCTGATGTTTTGCCAAGTGCCTGGAAGGGTTTGGGATAAATGGGGTAAGTGGGGGTGGATGAAAGACAGTTGTGATTATTATGGAAGTTCTTGTCTGTGGTCTTGATAGAGTGAAAAAGGTTTTGAAATATGTTTTCAAAGTTCACAGGAGTCAGATTTTTTTTTGGTGAAATATACAACTGTTAACAGCAAAAACAAAACTAGCATTTTTAGAGTGCAAGCGCCAGTGCTGGACTAAGCATTTTGCTTTCACTTCTGCAGCAGCTCCGTGAGGGGTTCCAGAGAAGGACAGCAGTACAGCTCACACCCAGCCTGCCCAGCCCTGCCTCAGAAATAACGTGTGTGGCCAGCACAGGGCTTTGATTTTTACCATTATTATTTTCAACGTGAAGGATTTTAGGTTCTTTGCAGGTTGCACACCCTGTTACTGACTCCCATGGCTCGTATACGTGATCTCTCTAACCCTGAGAGTATTTAAAGCGGTGCACTTGATGAAGGGATGGAGGTCTGGGAGACAGGACCGTATTGGTCATGAAAAGTGGAGCCTCATGGACTTGGTGGGCAGTGTGTTCTACACAAATTACCTTTTGGTGTTCGTAGCCTTGGGAGAGCTTCAGTGATTCCATATTCGTTTTTTTAAATGTAATTTTTATTTTTGACTGCACTGGATCTTCACTATTGTGCGTGGGTTTTCCCTACTTGCGGAGAGCTGGGGCTGTTCTCTAGTGGAGGTACACAGGCTTCTTGTTGCAGTTGGCTTCTCTTGTGGAGTACAGACTCTAGAACATAGGCTTTAGTGCTTGTGGCACATGGGCTTAGTTGCTCCAAGCCATGTGGGATCTTCCCGGACCAGGGATTGAACTGGTGTCCCCTGCAGTGCAAGGTGGACCCTTAACCACTGGACCACCAGGGAAGCCCGATTCCACATTCTTACATCATTTGGGAGAAATGTACTGTTAGTTGATTCTAGTCCAAAGCAACACTATTCAGTAGAAATAAAATGTAAACTGGAAATGTGAGATGTACATATATAGAACTGAAAGTTTTCTGGTAGTCACACTGAAAAAAGTAATGAGACAGGTTAATTCTAATAATACATTACTCAGTATATTTAAAGTATTAGCATTCTGATGTGATCATTACAAATAATTATCAGTGAGATGTTTTACATTTGAACACTGTACTGGGTCTTTGAAATACAGTGTGTATTTGATAGTTACAGCCTGTCTCAATTGCACTGGCTACATTTCAAGTGCTCAGAACACCACCTGTGGCTCACAGCCCCCGTGTTGGCCAGTGCCAGGTCTAAAACGTTCTCCTTGGGCTTCCTGGGTTCCAGCTATTACTTCGCTGTAAGAGAATTGTGTGCTTGTTGATTGTTTCTTGTGGATTCATGGTTATTGAGGGATGTCAGGGAGGGCTGCTGCCTTGGCCTTGTGGGTGGGGCCTGTCGGGCTGGTTGCTGGTGCCCTGGATGATTTATAGGTGGGAGAAGGTTTCAGTGGGCTAATGAGGGAGGCGCTGGGGTAACGTGCGTGTACAAGTGGGCTCCAGGCTGCCGTGCCACGCTAAGTGCTTCCCTTTCCTTCTCGTGATTACGGGCCTCTTCTCTCACTCATGGACCTTGGGCTGAAGATCCAAGCAGCTTTCACTGCTGGGGATAGTCACCTCTGATCCTTTAGTCCCCTTCTCCCCCTCCACTTGGGGAGTAACTGATAGTTTAAGGAAAGGCTACAAACAGCATTTAAAGCAGGGGTGGGGAGAGTGGAGGTGGATGAATTATTTTGTTTTGCAGGTAACTAGGTGGTGTTAGTACTTTATTGAAACTTTCAACTATTTTTATTCATTTATTTTTAAATTATTTATTTGTTTTTGGTTTTGCTGGGTCTGTGTTGCTTTGTGGGCTTTTTGCTAGTTTCAGAAAGCAAGGGCTACTCTCTGGTTGGGCATGTGGGCTTCTCAGTGCAGTGGCTTCTCCTGCTGAAGAACACAGGCTTAGTTGCTCTGCGGCATGTAGGATCTTCCTGGATCAGGGATCGAACCTGTGTCTCTTGCGTTGGCAGGTGATTCTTTGCTGCTGAGCCAGCAGGGAGGCCCCGCAGTTATTTTTTAAAGTGATTCCTGTGGTTGCTAAAGGAATAGTGAGAGTGTCTAGAACCTTGTTTCTAGAGCCTTGATTCTGGATCGGTCTGTTCAGGCCTTTGATGGCAAACGTTGAAATTAAGTCTTTGACAAAATGGTCCTGGTGGTTCCAGTCACCTGCTCCTCATCTCTGATGCCTCTCAACTGCAGGTTGTGAGGGGGCAGGACTTGATCCCTTTGGTTGGGCCTGGCTTCTTCATCAGGCTGTGGGGAAGCTGGATGAGCTGTTTCAGTAACTAGACGTTCAGAAGGTGGACTAGGTTCCTGTAGTGCCTCTGGCTCTCAGAATTCCACTACCCACATTGTTCTCAGCCGCTGCATCTTTGATTCCCTGGCTGGGCTTTCCGTGGGGCCCTAGCCTGTAAGGCCTGAGAAAATATATTGTACCATTTGCCATGTACTTTGCATTCAGTGAGAGTCATGGTTGAATATTCTGGAATGAAGACACACTGGACTGTGAGAGTTGTTATGGTATTGTTATTGTTATTATGTTATGATAACATAATAAAAGTTATGACTTTTATTACTCTTGGCTGAACAGAATCCTGACCCATTCACTGAGATTTGTTTTGTCATTGCCTCTTTGTGGAAATTAGAGTCCCTCAGTGGGGCTCCTGGAAGATCCTGTGGCATGAGTGGTGAGCTGACGATATGCTCAGGGAGCTAGGGTGGAATATGGTGGGGTGTGCCCCTTTCCTCTGCCCTTGTCTCTCCCTTTTGAGACTGTCTTGGGGGAGAGAGTGACACAGGGACCCTCTCACCAGAGGATGCTTTTCTTTTAGTCATGGATCACACCCTAGCCCCAACATATTGGGGGGAAAAATAACTATTGAGTTTCTATGCCCAGGTCCCCCTCAGTGCTAGCTATCTTTGGCCAGTATTAGTTGTCTTTAACTAGTTTTGCCCTCCTGCTCATCATTTCTACCCTGCTCCCTTGGACCAGACCCTGCCTTACCGTTGACTTCAGCTTGCAGAAAGACCTGGACTTCACTGACCAAGTGTCCTGGTATGGACTCAGTATATAATTGGCAGCCACTCTGCTGGGCCAGGTTGTGGATTCTTTTTCTATATTTGTCTCAGCAGCCATGCCTTTTTCTCTTTGATCTTGTCTTAGTCTCTGAGAAGTACCTGCATGTTTCCTCATGTAGCCTGCCCTTTTGCGGGAATTGTTATAGTCAGAGTGCCATAAATAAGCCCATGGTATTGATCTGGAGCTGAAGAAAATTGACATCAAATTAAAATGGGAGTTTTGTCCTTGTTAGAGAATTTGATGAAAGACCACACATCTTCTGGGTTGGAGGTTTAATCTGATGTGTTGTTGGTGTATGAATTCTAGGTGTCTGACCCTTTCTAATGTTTTGTGCAGGTCAATGTATTGAAGCTGACTGTGGAAGACTTGGAGAAGGAGAGAGACTTCTATTTTGGAAAGCTGAGGAACATTGAGTTGATTTGCCAGGAGAACGAGGGGGAGAACAACCCTGTGCTGCAGAGGATCGTGGACATTCTCTACGCCACAGACGTATGTGCTGACTTGGGGGTGGTTTCTTGCCATTTTGCCACCTAAGAGAAAATAAATTTTATCTGGTGGTTTTTGGCAAGCACAGTACTGATGCTTGCTGTGTTTCAGTGTAGCATTCATTTAAAGACTTCATCGTTGACCCTCAAGAGTCAGCCAGAGGGGGGCACTTCAGCCTCTGCCTTGAGGTCTGAAGCCTTTGAGGCTGGCACGGGACAGTGAGGGGGCCGGCTGCCCTGCTTCTGTAGCTTGTGGCCACTGGTAGGTCACGAGTGCCACCAAGTGCTCTTAATCCTGCCATCCCCCCCTCCACCCCACTCAGCGTGGACCCCTCGGTCTGAGTTGCTGCCTCTTTTTCATATGCCCCAGGTGTGCCCTGGAGGGTTAGGCACACGGCCCTGTTTGATGTCTGCTGCCCACAGCCATGAGAGGTGCCTTTTTCCTCCCACGCTGGAGTGTGCCCGCTTCCCATTTCTCCACACTGTCTTGTGGTCAGGTCTCTTGGGAGTCATGTGTATTCTGCAGCTGAATAGGGAAAACTCATTTTCCCTGGATTTAGGATTTGACATTTTGCTCTGTCCACTGTTTAATGGCTATAATTATTAATAATTCTGCCATGCCCAGCAGTGTCTTGAGGATCAAGCTATAGTATGTGTCTTGCCTAAGTGTTTCACAGTATGTGGCCATATACAAATATAAGGTAACATTAATGTTGTTATTAGCACTGTCCTCTAAACGTATTAAGTGAATTTGGGGTGTTAAGACTGATGACTGAAAAGTTGATAATTTGTTCAGTAAACCTGTGTTTCAGGCTTGCTCTATGCCAGATAATGCAAACAGAGTTAATGAAGGTACAGGTGTCTTTGGGTTTAGTCTGAGTATTGTTTTAGTGGAGTCATATGTTAAGTAAATTTAGCCATAGAGGTTTAGTTTAAAAAATAGATGGTGGGTGAAGGGGGAGTCTAAGTTTTTTAAAAAGGCAATGGCACCCCACTCCAGTACTCCTGGCTGGCAAATCCCATGGACGGAGGAGCCTGGTAGGCTGCAGTCCATGGGGTCGCTAGGAGTTGGACACGACTGAGCAACTTCACTTTGACTTTTCACTTTCGTGCATTGGAGAAGGAAATGGCAACCCACTCCAGTGTTCTTGCCTGGAGAATCCCAGGGACGGGGGAGCCTGGTGGGCTGCCGTCTGTGGGGTCGCACAGAGTCGGACATGACTGAAGCGACTTAGCAGCAGCAGCAGCAGCCATTAGCTCATACCAGATGCCTGGAGAGAGTGTGAGGTGGGAGCCACACATCCGAGGTTTCCCATGCCTCTCATGGTTGGTCAACCTTGTTAGTTGTGGGTAAACAGACCACCCACAGCACCTGCAGTAGTATGCAGGTTCCTTCTTGTTCAGTCACTCAGTCGTGTCTGACTCTTTGCTACCCCATGGACTGCAGCACACCAGGCTTCCCTGTCTTTCATCATCTCCTGGAGCTTGCTCAGATTCATGTCCATTATGTCAGTGATGCCATCCAACCATCTCATCCTCTGTCGTCCCCTTCTGCTAAAGGGGATGCAGGTACCTAAGTGCAGTCAAAAGAAGGCATGAAGGAAAAGCTGACAATGTGGACAGGTTATTGAGAGGAGATGATCTGGTACTATTACGGTGACTTCAGGGATTTTTGAGGGTCAGTTTTCTTAAATAGCTTTATTGAGGTCAGTTGGTTTAATGACAACTTGATGTATGACATCATTGCCATCATCAAGACAGTGGACACATCCATCACCCTGAACAGTGTGAGGGTGAGTTTGTGCTCAGTTTTGTCCTTCTGTGCGATGTGGTTCCACTGCCTAACTAATAGAAAAGCAGTCACTTGGTCTTGTGCCATTCAATGCCAAGTGTGTGGTAGAGACAGGAAGAACCGTTGACTTTGAGAGGCTTTAAATATGAGGAAAGGGAACCCACAGTAGAAACTGATCTTTCATTCAGCGTTGAATAATAGCTTTCCCCTCCCATCTTCCCATTTCAGGAAGGCTTCGTGATACCTGATGAAGGGGGCCCACAGGAGGAACAGGAAGAGTATTAATAGCCTGGACCAGCCAAGCAACATCTGAATTCTTCACTCCAAATCATGTGCTTAACTGTAAAATACTCCCTTTTATTATTCTTAGAGGACTCACTGGTTTCTTTTCATAAGCAAAAGTACCTCTTCTAAAAGTGCACTTTGCAGAAGTTTCACTCCTTTTCCAATAAGTTTGAGTTAGGAGCGTTTACCTTGTAGCAGAGCAGTATTAACATCTAGTTGTTCACCCAGGGAACAAAGAGGCTGACCATGGGGCTCACTTTGTGGATGCTGGTAGCACTGATAGCTGGAGAAGGTGGAGACCTCAGTAGAGAAATGTAAAGACTGATTTGAATTTTAAGTTAATGTGAAATCTTGGCAGAGAACGTTTTAATAAATAAATGCCTTAAGAGTATTTAAAAGATGCTTCCATATTTCAAAATATAAAATGTGTGTTTGACATTGTGTCTGGGAAGGAAGGGCTGGAACCTGGAGCCTTTGGGACCTGCTGTTCCCAGCCTTCGCAGGACTGCTTGATCCTCATAAGCCCAGACGTTGGCCCAAAAGCAAAATTTGAAAAGTTATTTCGTAAGCCATTTTGATGTCCTTAACCAATAGCATGCCTGCTAAGAAGCAAGAGGCACTGTTGCCTGGATGAATAGAGGGTGTGTTTCAGGCCTGAGAGGTCTGAGTCAAAGAGCTTGATTTTCATTGAGCATTTCTCTGGTGATTTTTCCAGTTATCCCTGATAATTCTGTGTACTGTGCGTGTTTTTTTTTTTTTTTTTTTGAAATGAGGTGTGTCCAGTTTTTAAACCTAACAACTGCTTTTGGGGACTTGCCCACATCTCTGGGATTTGAATGGGGGCTGTGTCCCATTTTACTGTCTTTTAAGTTTACATTTAACACGTTCCTCTTCTCTGCTCCCCTTGCCCACTGGGGACTCCTCTTTGGCTCCTTAAAATTTGCTGCTTAGAGTGGAAGTTCAGCAGGCAGGTGATCATACTGCAAGTTCTTTTTGGACCTCTGGCAAAGGGAGTGATCAGTGAAGGCCACCACTCCCTTGGGATCTGCAAGGCCGGGTGTTTTCGGTACCTGCTGTCCACAGCCCTCCACTGTTATCGGAATACTTTGCCAGTGCACTAATCTCTTTGGAGATAAAAATGTTAGCGTGTTACTAAATGTTAATTTTCTTTTGCAGAAAATATAGTACCGTGTCTGAATTAATTATTAATATTTAAAATATTTCATTCCTTAGCTCCCTCATTTGCTTTGCTCACAGCCGACTCATTTCCTTTGTTTGGCAGAATTCTGCAACGTGTGTGTCACCCACTACTGAGATTGTTCAGCCCCTGATGTATTTGTATTGATTTGTTTCTGGTGGTAGCTTGTCCTGAAATGTGTGTAGCAAGCAGGTATTTTATGATAAAATTGTTGTGTAGTGCATGCTCTGTGTGGAATTCAGAGGAAAACCCAGATTCAGTGATTAACAATGCCAAAAAATGCAAGTAACTAGCCATTGTTCAAACAACAGTGGTGCTGTTTCTCTTTTGTGGCCTTTTAGACTTCTGTTGCCCTAAAATTCCATTTTGTTGGGAACCCATTTTCCACCTGGTCTTTCTTGACAGGGTTTTTTTCTACTTTTAAACAGTTTCTAAATAAAATTCTGTATTTCAAGAGTGTCATGTTTTCTGAAATTTGTCTTGCCCTGGGTATATTCTTTTAGGTTCAAATGATAAGGTAGCCATGCTTCTTCCTTAAATTAGGGCTGATCTTTTGAAATCCTTCACTGTTTTTTTCAGATGTGCTTATTTCTAAGGCCGTTTCTTTTTTCTCCATTCAAACAGTACGCTTCTAAGCCTCCTGATGTTTCCTCACTTTCATGTTACTGTGGGAGGGCTTTCAGAAGTGCAGGGCTTGGCCTCAATGCTATGGAGCTACTTCAGGCAGTTTCCTTCAGAGAAAATCTACAAGACAGAGCTTGGTGGATACCATGGGGCAGTACTGTTTTATTTTTTCCCCTGAAAGTGTGTTTCAAAGTCAGTAAACACAGCCAATCTATAACAATCCGAAATCATCTTTAAAAATTCTATACTCTAAGAAATGAGTTCAGACGGTAATGTGCTGCTATTTTCAGCATGAAATAAAGTTAAATGGGCAGAAGGTAGTTTTCAGTATGATTTTTAGGGTACCGACCACAGTTATGGATGATTTGTAAACCAAACTTCATGATTTTCACTAGAATTACTTCCATGTTACTTCCTGTAGAAGTTAACAGTATGATGCCTTCGCTGAAATGTTACACACCTTCAGAAGGGATTGGATACCATGTGTGTTGATAATCTATAAGAAGATACGTCCAGGAGTGCATGGAGTTTGTGAATAAAATGTTGAGTATTGTCAGCTGAGAGGTTACCTTGGAAAGAGTGAAGCTGATACTGTGTGTACTTCTGACGTAGTAAGTCCATTGGCCTGGGTATTTAGGCTGAGGCACGTAGTATTGAAATGGGTCTCATTTAGGTTAGGTCATGGGTGCTGTGATCTTGAATAAGCTGCTTGGTTTGCTTGGCAAGGCCTGTGTTGTGTGCAGGATAGGTAAACAGATGGCTGGATTTGGATTTAGGATTCACTCGTGCTGGTGGTCCTCAGACTGATGGGTTTCAGAAATCACCTGTGAAACTTGACTGACATAAAATTTCTGAAGTCCAGTTGGCAGAAATTCTGAGTTAGGCGATTAGAAATCTGCATTTTACTATATGCCTCAGACGACCTGGTTTAATGTAGTCTTCAGAGCTAATTTTGGTCGTAACATTTATCTCTGCGAGCGCAAAGGTAGCTGGCAGGGGGTGTCAGGTTAGAGTTCCTGTAGATGCTCCTGGCTCTGTGACTCGGACGTTGTTAATAATTGATCGCTCGTTCTGACTTGCAAATCGAGGATGACACTGGTGAGTGCTGCCCCTCGCCCGGGGCTGCTGCATCAGGAGCTGAGGACCAGAAAAGGCAGCCACAGCGTTAGAAAGCACTGCTTGGTTCTTCAGATCCATTTTGAAGCTTATGGATCAGAAAAGCTTAGGCCAGGGGTTGTGTATCCTGAGAATTCAGGCAGGCGATTCTTCAGATAGGCTTTGAGTATTTTGTAAAATTATAAGTAACAAATTCTAATTTTTTTTTCAGCTTGGGCGATTGATGAGTGCAGCTCCTTTCTTTTGGGACTATATCCCTTTTTTCCCCCCAAGTGAAATAATGGTTTAAACACACTGTTCACCTTTTTCTTTTGAATGAAGATTCGGTGATTCAATAATTCAGATTTATTGATTTAAAGATAAGTGTTTTCTTCAGGATGTAATAAGGTGTTGGAAAGGAAGCAGTTTAATTTTGCTGTAACCAAGATAAGTCTAGGGAAATTTTTCTTTAAGGATTGTTTTATGAGATTTGGTATGAAGAACTCCTTTTCTGGTGGTTACCATAGTTCAGCATAGTCGACAAACAAAACCTCAGCTTTAGGCCTGATCAGCTTGATCAGATTAGCTTGCTGGTATGTGGGTGACCCAAATCTGACTGCTGTCAGCAGAGTGGAAGTGATTGCTTTGAGCCAAGCTGAGCCTGAGCCTGAGCCTGTCTGTGGTCAGTGTTCCTGAATCACCAGTCATTTTGCTGGTCTGGCACTGTTGCCGTTGATTTAAAATCAGGCCTATATTGTAGTTTTGAATTCCAGTTACAAAGTTTTAAAACCTGGTGAGTTCATGTGTATTTTTGACACTTGCTACTCTTCTCAGTTTTCATATGTGAGACTTGAGTACGCAGAGTCCTTTACTGAAGGAAAGCCCACAGAAGTATTCTGTGCTTTTACACTGAACTTGACCATTGTCACACATGCCTTCAGCCAGATTGTTAAGTAGCTAAAATTTGTAAAGGTCTGTTTCCCTTTTAGCTTAATCTGAGTTGGAAAGCAGTGTTACCTTAGCCTAGCGCACAGCCTTCTATTGAGGTTGTGGTCGGGTTGCTTCACTAAATTCATTATCTAGATATGCAGGTCTAACCTTAGAGTTGGAATTCTGGGCCCTTATTCCAGGACTATGTATATATACATATAGAAATTTAAAAAATTAAAATAACCTATATTTCTTTTGAATTGGAGGCTCCGAGGTTCTGAAATGTAAAATGAACGTAGCCTTCACAAACATGTTTCTCGGGGTAGGATGAGAAAAAAAAAAGAGGCAGATCTTTATCTTGTGATCATAGGAAGAGCAAAGCAAGTTAGCCTAGAACTTCAGAAATGGTATTGAGAGACTTAGAATTACAGAGTGATCTGTTAGCAGTTTGATATTCTGTAAGACATCTTACCTTAAAATTTCAAAAAAAATTTTTCCCTTCTTCCTGGACGACTGAATATTTTTCACACTCTGTAGGAATTGGTGAGGATAGGGTGGATGCAGGTATGAAGGAGAGGAGAAAGAGCAATTTACTGTATTTGCTGATGTCTTTAATTTTCACTTCTAGTGGGAGAATGAGATTTGGGAAGCCGCTAATGAGGTTCAGTCCACCAGGCTAGGTCTTAACAAAGCTGTCTTTATGGCTCTCACTAGTTTTCGGCAGGGACAAAGATGGGTTTCTAAGACAACCTTCATGGATGATTCACAGACTGCAGTGTAGACTATTATAAAATTAAGCCAGGCTCAAGCATGCAAGTGGGTGGACTGAATATATAAAGGGAATATGTGACTGGAGCCCTTTTCTGACCTTTATCAAGAGGAATGAAGGAGAAGTGCTGTGATCAGGAGGCCAAGGGCCAGGAGTTGAGACCAGTGTCCTCCTCCAGGCCCTGCATCCCTGTTCTGCAGAGCTTTTCTTTGCCTCAGTTAGGAGATGAGTGAGGATTTTTTCCCTGGGATCCCTTCTGAGCCAGGAAAAATTACTTGGATCTGTAGAAGCCAGCAGGATACCAGAGCCAGCAGAAGTGGGAGAGTGCCTAGTTCCAGCAACTGTTGCCTCTGGAGGCCAGGTTTCATCAGTTAAACAGTTTTGGTTCAAAAAAAAGCACAATGTTTTTCAGCATCAGTGACATTTTGTGTGTGAAATTTTGAAAAAACTCGCACTGACAGTGAAATGGTTTGTAAAGTGTACATCCTTTTGTGTTTTAATAAAAGTTTTTGACCCTGAAAGAAGAGATTTTGACAGGTGAGATAAAAAGTGGCTCAACACGTGAGTTTGGCTGTCTCCTGCCCCCGCCTTCCCCCCATAGGCTGCAAGCTGCAGGGAGAGCTTTGCTAATATGGCCTTTCCTGGCCTGCCATTTAGTGCAGGAATAGAAATGTATTGCTCCCACCAGATCTGTCATGGTTTATCCTTGTCTAATCTTGAGTGACCTTCACATTTCTTTCCTCTCTTGCTTGCCTCACAGTTACTTTGTCAAATTCTTTTTTTACATTTCTCCTGATCGGGCTCATTTATATATTTTGGAGTAGTTCTAATGATTTTAAGATCCAGCGTACCTCAGGGTCATCTGGGTTTTTTGCATTCTAAAGGTTTCTCACCTGATATTGCCTTTTTTTTTTTTTTTTTGTATTTTATGTGTTTTTCTACAAAATAATGTGAGTTAAATATGTGTAATTATATATGACTGCTGTTTTTACTTTGAAATTTAAATGCTACCAAGAAGAATGGAATAAACTTTTTTACAGGTAGCTGTAGGTGAATCCCAGCTTGCCCCTGTGTGTGCCCCTCCCTCCCTACTAATTTTAAAGGCGGAGAGAAGAAACAAATATGTTGAATGAAATAAAGTTATTTTAAAAAAAATTCCCCGAGCATCTGTAGCTCTCTTGACTTAATTTTTGTTTTTCATTCTTTTTTGGGAGGAAGTGGGTAAGTAGGTACTAAAACACCCCAAGAAGCTACTGTTTTCTTGAATCATGCATGGTATTTTGAAATCTTTGGTATTTGAACTGCGAATTCTCTCTGGCGGTGGGGTGTGGTGGGAAGAGCATTGTTTTAAGTGACATGTGAGCTGAGTTGTTGGTCTCAACTGAAGGTGTAATCTTAACATTCATTAATCTGGGTCCCCTGCAGTTCCCAACGGTTACCGGCTTCTGTCTTGTTTATTTGATTTTGAAAAGGAAAAAGCCTCTCCTTAGCATCAAGTTGTACCTTAAAATTTTTGGTACAAAAAGCTGAGGACACAAGTTTTCACTTTTGTTAGCTTTATTAAGGAATAAATTTTAAAAAAAAGTATGTTAGGATATAAGTTTCTAAAATTAAAAAAAATTTGGGGGGCCACACTGTGAATCATGAGGGATCGTAGTTCCCTGACCTGGGATTGAACCTGAGCCCCCTGCATTGGAAATGTGGAGTCTGAACCACTGGACCCCCCAGGGAGGTCCCAGGATACAATTCTCGACATTTTAAAAACTGCAGTGGTAAAGCTGAAGAGAGCAGAGTTGGTACCACTTCTGAGCAGAGCGGGGCCACCTTCCCTGGATGAGTCAGCCATCTCCTTGAGTGCTCTTGAAGCCTTCCAGCAGCACCCATCCCATCTCCACTGTTAGGGAGCAGAGTAGGGTCTCCTTGGCATTGGCAAGTGATGCCCGAACTTGTAGGCATTGAGTAGGACTTTGCACTTTCTCCAGGGTTGTTTTGTACAGAGGTTTTGTCTGGGAGATTTTTTTTCCTTCAACACCTTTCCTCCTGCTTCTGTTTTTAAATGAGTTATTGATTATCATGATTTTTTTCTTTTTAGGGGGTTTTCTGAAGTGTTTCTTACCTAAAAAATGGAATACATCTTAACTAATTTCCCTGTTCTGATGTTTCTTGTTTGGGAAGGAAAATGATATTTATTGTGAATGAATCTAACATGTTTTAGACTCATATAAAAAATGTGGATAAACATGGACAGCTGTAAGTAGAAATGATAACATTGGATTGGAAAATGAAAGCTTCGAGTCAAAGAAACAGTGGGGAACCATCAAAGGTGGCACCATCAGTTTTGTTTTGTTTTTTAATTTTAAATAAACCCTTCTAGTTTATTAATACCTAGTTTAATAAAACTGGTTTAAAAGACCTGCTTCTTTTATGACATTTCATTGAGCCACTCTTCATCATATTGTAAAACATGAGAAGTAATCTTTTGTCTTCACTGTTGATGAAATGGGAGCAGGAATTTTTTTCTGTCTGTGGGTGGTCCCTGTGTGATGAAGATCTGGGGAGGGGGGTCTTGGCTTGGTGGTCAGTTAACATTTTGGTAACATCTAGGTGATCATGAAATGTGACTCAGTGTGGAATCCATGTCCCTGGTTGAATTCTCCCCCAAGAGATTTACCTTTGACCAAGTGATGCTGCTGAATTGTGCCAGGGTTAAGACTGAACAGTGCTGCCTCAAGTCCAGGCCTGCCATGAAGTCTGGGTTTATAAGACCCTCGTGTTACACACAGGTCTCTTGTCACCTTCCTCTGTGTTGGAGCTTGGGATTTCCCTGGTGGTCCAGTGGTTAAGAATACTCCATGCAGTGCAGGGGACACAGGTTCAGTCCCTGATTGGGGAACTAAGATCCCACCTGCCACAGAACAACTCAACCCACGAGCCGCAACTCCTGGAGCCCTTGAGCTACGGTAACTGGAGCCCTCAAGCCACGACTAGAGAGTTGGTACGCTGCAACAAAAGATCCACCAGTGGCAATGAAGATCCCGCATGCTGCAACTAAGACCCAATGCAGCCAAATGAAGACTTGGAGCTTGTGCAGCTCATGTTAGAGGGCTGCTGTGCCTTCTACTGTCTCCCAACTGTGGGGCCAGTTGGCCTTCTGGATTTATCATTAGACTTGCTGGCATTTTCCATGGTTTCCATGGCAGGTGGGTTCTCTGTGCTGCCTTTGTCCTGTGTATTGTCCTCCACTCATATTTGTTCTGGCTCCAAGTACTGGAGCTCCTCCTGTTGACTGTCTGCTCTCGTTCAACTTCATCAATAACAAGAATGTCTCAGATTGGATGAAAAATGGCCGCATGGTAACGGTTTGTGGGATGGATTCTGACGTTCCATTTTGTGTTCTGCGTGTGGAATTCTGTCTCATTTTCCTGGTTCTAAGTGTGGCCAACTGGCCCCGCAGTCTGTGGAGTCCTTCGGAGTTCCACAGCGACTTCACAGAGGAGCCACTCTGGACTTGGGGGTGGCTGCCAAGATGTCTCAGTTGAGGAGGAAGTTGAAAGCCAATAAGTCTCTGTTAAATACAACGAGCAGTATTAACTGGGGAGAGCAGATTGGGTCAGGGTGAGTGAGAGTCTGGGGTTAGTCTCTAAAACACTGGACCCCTGGGCCCTAAGATCCAGTATTCAGTCGTTCAGTTGTGTCCAGCTCTGTTACCCCATGGACTGCAGCACACCAGGCTTCCCTGTCCTTCACCATCTCCCGGAGCTTGCCCAAACTCCTGACCATCCAGTCGGTGATGCCATCCAACTGTCTCGTCCTCTGTTGTTCCCTTCTCCTGCCTTCAATCTTTGCCAGCATCAGGGTCTTTTCTGATGAGTCAGTTTTGAGACTCAAGGCCAAACAGGAGAGCTGAGCCTCTCTCAGCTCGATTTCCAGGGCAGCTTTACTGCACTTGGTTTTCAGTCACATTCTGCTACAGATGCTTACAAACAGCAAACCAGTTTTTCTCCCATTGTCCGCCTGCTCCCCTAGTGGAAGTTCTAAGCTCTCTCTCTCGTTTCCAGGTTTGTAGCAACCGCCCCCCTCCCTCCCCGCCCCCCAACCCCAGCCTCCTTCCTCTCATCTGCTCTCATCCTACATGGGTATTTAACTCTCCCGCTGAATCTTCTTTTCCTGCCAGTACTTCTCTCTGCTTCTTGTGCTTTGCTCTTGGGTATCATTAATTGTCCTCCACCAGTATTTTTTCCCTTTTGTGGCCTCAGTCCTTGAACACAAACAGCTCCACTCTTCTGGTTAAACTCATATTTCTCTCATAAAACTTACAGTTTTGAAATAATAAAATTTTAAGTAGTTTTAAGAATAGTATAAAGAACTCCCCTTTGCCCAGATCTAATAAGCAGGAAACAACATCAGGATCACCTAAAAATGTAAAGGCATGTTTAAATTTCACTGATGGTCCTAATGGCCCCGCGACCTTTTGCTTCCGGAGTCTAGGATCCAGTTCAGATCACACATTGCCTGTAGTTGTTACCTCTCTTCAGCCACCTTCGATGTGCTTTAATCTTTGTCCTTCATGACACTAAGATTTTTAAGAGTGAAGCCCACTTACTTGGTAGAACGTCCTTCAACCTGGGATTGTCAGGTTATGGGTTTGTAGCGCAGAAGCAGTGGTCCAGAGTCCAGCACTCCGGGAGGCATGGCCTTTGGCTCCCTCATGAGTGATGTTGACTTTAGTTACCTGTTAACCCAGACTTTAAAGCAAAAGAGAATAGAGTCATTTTCTGAATACCTACACATGCTTGCCTTCTTAATATAAACGGGATGATATATGCGCCTTCTCTTAGTGCAGACTTTTTGTAGCTTGCCTTCTTAATATAAATGGGATGATATATGCGCCTTCTCTTAGTGCAGACTTTTTGTATTCCTTTATTCCTGGCCCACCTTTTTTGCCACACTGGACCCCTACTCACCATGATGCTGATAGTTTTGTGTGTACTGACAGTACAGGAGCCAGAAAGGCCCCTGCCCTGAGCCAGGCAACCTACTCTGTCCCCTGTCTGACTATGTCCCTTTCTACTAGATGAGGGAGGTCCCAGGGGCTAAGAGGATGGCTGGTCAGCCCTGCTGGTGCGCTGCCCCTGTTCCCGCACTGCTCTCAATATTGGAATTACCTGCCCAAATCCCTTTGAACCTGATTCCAGAGTCTGGGGGCCTATTCCTTAGTGCATCATTAAAACCTTTTTTAAAAATTCTTTTTATTTTTTGGCTGTTCCTTGCAGCATATGAGATCTTAGTTCTCCAACCAGGGATGGAACCTGCGCCCCCTGCAGTTGGATGTGCGGAGTCCTAACCGTTGGACCACCAGGGAAGTCGCTCAGTGCATGCCTTGAGGGCAGCCCTGCCTAGGCTTGCGGTGGCCACGGAGCCGTGGAGGCATGGGATGTGTGGGTGTACGGGTGACGGTGGCCGTCCACATGCCACCATTTACAAGCCCCCCGCCCACCCCCCCCACCCCCCCTGCAGGAGTGAGAGGGCAGCAGGACAGAGGGCTTGGAGGCCTTCCAGGTGGTTATGAAAAGTATTTGTGAAGGCACGTGAATGTGTTTTATTTAACAGTATATTGATCTATGAACATTTTAAGTAACTAGACTTGCTGTGTGGACCAGTATTTGTTCTTTTGCCCTTGGCCCGGTAACTATTAGGGGAGACCTGTTTACAGATGTGTGTACGTGTACACGCACATTCTGTGTATCAGCACTCACCTATTCATCATCCTTTTGTAAATATTGGCCTCATTCCGTGCACGCTTTTCTTTTGAGTGTCTCCTGGAAATTCCCCCTGGTCGTCTGCTGAAGGTCTGGTTCATCCTTTTGGCTCCTTGGGTGGCGTCCTGAGTGCAGGCGCGCTGACTTCCTCAGCGTTCGTCTACTGAGAGGCGTCCGCCGTACCTGATGCTGTGAACGACGCTGCCGCCAGCACTCCTGTCCTGTGAGCTTTCACAGATGGCTAAATTGTACCCACCATTCACTCTCTTTAAATCTTCAAGATTACCATGAATCTTTTCTGAATTAAAAAATAAAGAGAAATGCATGGTTTTATACTATAGACATTCTCTTTGATCTCACCTGCCAGAAATAGCTGCCATTACCTTTGGAGTATATTTTTCCAGGCTCTCTCTCTAGGCACGTGCCAACACCTCCATGGAATATTCTTAACAGAAATGGACTCATGAATACACCTCTGCAGCTTTCTCACTGGTAACCTTGCATCGCCATGTTCAGTGTCCTTCCATGGCTCACTCTGGAGCATCCCTGACTTCAGTTGACCCACCCTGCCTTTTGTGTGTTTTTCCTGCTCTCTCTATCCCCTCAGTGTAGCCATTTTTCAGTCCCCATATTTCTAGGAACTTGCTTTTTATTTCTAATCGTATAGCTCAGCATCACGTGCATTAAACCACTTTCCCTCATTATTTCCTTTCCTGGAAATGTTTCTGGCATTTCCCTCAGTTACTTGGTTCCTGGCTTCCAAGTCTCCTTTCCTTTGGCTCTTCTCTCCCCTTCGGTACTTATATCTGGGCTGTCACCGAGACACGGTTTAGGTTAGGACACCATTGGACGGACGGTCATCTAGTCTTCCTCCTCCTCACTCCCCACATCTTATGCTGGTGAGTTTTCATAACTGCCCTTCGTCCTGTTCAGACTTCCTGGTGAAGGTATTTAAGATTCTGCTTCCATTTTTCTCCTCCTTCCTCTTGCACTATTCCTCCCCTCCCACCCAGGAGGCCTTTGTCTAGCCAAACTGGCTCATTTGCTCTGTCCCCTGAGCCTGCCTGGGACTCATCTCTTTCGTGGCCATTCCCCTGCCATCCTGGAGTGCCCCTTGATTCCTGCTGGTGGCACTTGCTGATGGGGTGGATGGACGCTCCTATAACCCTAACACAACGCTGTCTTCCGCCCTCTGTGGACGTCCGTTGACCCAGGCAGTGTGCCCTTTGTATTCTCAGAGCAGAGCTCCATGGAACAGACCTCTCCCATGCACTCGCACCTGCCCCCATGCTGCGTGCGGGGAGTCCTGTCAGCTCCCTAAAGAAGTCCTGCCTCCAAGGACATCGAGGGCTGGGCGTGGGGGTGCCCGTCGTGGAGAGTCAGGGGCTCTTCCTGCCCCACCTTTGATGAATGGAAACCTTTGACCCTCTGGAGACATGCTTTCCTCAGACCTTATTTCCCTAATCTGTGGATTACAGTTGGACCCCCGCATGACCTTCTAAGCCTTTTCTACTTCTGTAAAATGGGTGACCCCCTTTAGGAAGCTGCTGGCATGAAGCCAGGAGTATAGTAACCTGAGAAGCCTCAGGTCATCAGGAAGACAGCTCTCCCATCAGCGGAAAGAAGGCTTGCAGGTATAAGCTCTGGAAAAGCTCTGTATTGGAGGAGCCCCAATGGGACGTGGGGTGCTTGTCAAATGCGAGTTGGGGGTCTATAGGCCTGGGGCAGCCACCTTCTCCCTTGACCTTAACTTCTTTTTCATCCTCCTGTGATTCAGCTAGGTCAGCCTCCGCATGATCCTTACAAAGATCAGAGTTAAAGCCACTATGATTCCCTATTCTAGGTCAAGAGCTGTGTCTTCTGAGGACTTAAGAGACAAGCCTCTGCCTCGAAAGGTAAGAAAATCATCAGAGTTGATAATGGGAGGGGTATTCCAGAGCTGCCAGACAGCATCCACGTTTGTTGATTATCAGGTCATCAGCCTCCGCACCAGGGGTTGCAAGCTTAGATATTTACAAAATGTTGATAACTTAAGTCTAAGCTGCAGTAGGCTGGTTTTGCCTTTTGAAGCACTTCATGGGCCAAATGCAATACATCTGAGGTCACCAATTTGTAGTATCTACTTGGACTCTACTTAATTTTGTCCAGCCATGTTGTGATAACGGTGGGGTGGGCTGTACAGAGTATTATCAAGTCAGATGAGTATTCAGTGTCCATTGTGTGCTTGGGGCTGGGAAAAGACCACTAAAGTAGATTAAATGAAGATAAAATTTAAAATGCCCTGGACTTCAAAGAGCCCACTTTGGTACTTTGCTGGGGGTATAGTGGTTAAGAATCCGCCTTTGAATGCAGGGGATGTGGGTTGGTTGGATCCCTGGTCGGGGAACTAAGATCCCATGTGTCATGGGGTAACTAAACCTGCATGTCACAACTACTGAGCCCATGCACCCAAGAGCTGGTGCTCCACAACTAGAGAGGCCCCTGTGCACCCAAACAAAGAGGCCGTGTGCAGCAGGGAAGACCCAGTGCAGCCAAAAATAAATAAATAGAGCTCACTGTGAGATGGAGAGAAATAACAGTTCTCATGGATTGTGTGATACAATGTGGTGGGGCTTCACGTGTGTTCAGATGTCATTTTGTCTCACTACAGCCCTGCAAGGTGGCTAATAGGGAGAGAGATTCTCTCTGTGGCTCAGAAAAGTGAGTTAATAAGCCCATGCTAAATGAGCCTGGGAGCCAGGCAGAATCTTAGTCCAGAGATCTGGGACTCTACCGTCATGTTTCCCACCATGCCTTGCTGCTACATGTATGGACAGGCACACACAGGAGTCATGTATGCACGGCAGATAGGAACAAAGAATTTGGGAGCACAGAGGTGGCGGTGATGACTCTCAACCTGAAAGTCACTGAGGAGCTCCTTGGAGGAGGTGCATTTAAGCCAGACTTTGAAGAATGGGTGGGACTTCACCTCTGGAGTTGATGGTCTGTGTCGCAGAGAGGGAAAGACGCGAGTAGATGTGGAATGTTGGCTGTGATTGTGGGGCAGTGGAGAGCAGTTGGTGTGCCTGGACCGGGGTGTGTGCAATGAAACTAGAAACAGGTCAGAGCTGCATGGCAAAGGGCTTTGAGTGCCATGCTCAGGAGTTGATGGGGATGATGGGAGTAATCTGGAAAGTGTCACCTGGGGTCAAGTCACGATCAGACTTGCCTTCCAGAAAGAAGATTGGCTCCAGTGTTGGGCAGTGGATTGGAAGGGAAGAACAAACTCTGGTCCCAGTTGGGGAAGGGCATGGCACTTGTCCCAGCAGAAGGCTAGGGCTTAAGTTGGGGCAGGGGTGGGGGAGAGGAAGGTTTAGATGTAGGAACTGGATTACAGTAAGAAGCAATATGAAGGTCAGTAAGAATGCAAGGGAGGCAGAGGGAGGAGCCAAAGTTGGTGCTGGGATGCCTAATCTGGGGGCTGCATGGCTGGTGAGAGAATTAACCAGCTCGTCTGCTGGGCTCCATGAAGGCAGGTCTCCACTCTGTTCACTGGTGTGTTCACAGTGTCTGGGACTCAACAAATGTGCATAGACCCTGAGTGAATGAGGGCAAGTTCACAGTTGGATTTGCAGGTGGATGAGCTCTGTGGTTGGTGCACTTGGCATAGTGAGAGTGAGTAATCCAACCTCTGCTTGTCTTTGACTTTCTGGACCGATGTCTCCTTGACTGCCCAGCACCCAAAGCAGTGTATTTCAGTGGGCAACACTCAACGGTTATCACATAGTCCACACCTGGAGTCTTCTGGGAGAGGCAGCCTTTGATGACCTGAGCCTCCAGTAACCTGAAACACTGTGCTAAGTGTCAAAATGAGTCTTGTGTAGGGGCTGCAGAGCAGAAGCGTCGTGGAGGGCTGGGGAAGGCTAGGTAGGGGATGTGGGAAGGTGAGCAGGAGGAGGAAGAAGCTGAGAGTCCCTGATGGCAGGGACTGCGTGAGCTGGGCTGTGTGCGCAGGTGATCTGATCTGACCTGGCGTGTCTGGTCTGGTCAGGACAAGATCGTGATAGCTGCGGAAGATGGAGCCGGACTCCTTGGGGTCTTGAATTCCGACCACTGAAGATGTGGAACTATATAGTTACCAAACTGAAGCACCTTATAAATTAGAGTCCTGTGATGTGTGAGGTGGGATCTTGGCTGTGGCCACTAACCTCTAAGTCTCAATCACAGCACATCTGTAAAAAAGGAGCAACAGTGTACTTCCCAGAGTCAGGGGATGCAGTCAGACCTTCCTTGGACTTCTTAGGGCTAAAAGTGGCTCAGACCTACTTGTTTGCATCAGTAAGTAACACACCATAACACTACGTACCCCACAGATGTTCTCTTTCAATAGATGTGCTTAAAACTGTTTGGCTCTGGAAGTCACCCCTCTCAGAGCCTGGTTCTTGTCTTCATCTGTGTTCCAGGTGTCCTTTGCAGGTGGACCCGGGAAGAGCAAAGAGGGTCTCAGCTCCCCAGCACCATCCATCTCTGTTAGCCAGACGTCTGACTTCCAGTATGAATCTCAGCTGTTCACTGAGGCACACCTGGCTGAGATGGAGAAGACATTTCAGAGCGAGGTCAACTCGACTGGAGGTGAGGCTATGTCATGGGCCCAGCCTTTGGCCTCTGCACAGGGTGGGACCCAGGACCCGGTCTGGGCAGAGGGTGCAGGCTGCATAGGCATTTTTGCATCCTGTATGTCCTTTAAAACTTTTCATCATTATGCTCTGTGAGTATTGTAAGCCCACTAGAGGCTATTTGGGACCGAGGGAAAAAATACCCCTAATCCAGACACTTAGGTAACCACTGTCAGCGTTTCAGCATGTTTGCAACTGAACAATTTCATATGCATGGCTTCCTGTCTATCGCTGTGTAACGGTATTTCTACAGAATTCATGGCTTAAAGCAGCACACGTTTACTATCTCACCATTTCAGTGGGTCAGGAGTCTGGGCAGAGTTTAGCTGGCTCCTCTGCTCAGGGTCTCACTAGGCTGTGATCAAGGAGTCAGCTGGGGCTGCAGTATCAACTAGGCTTGATTGGGAAGGATTCGCTTCTTTTTTTTTTGAATATTTATTTATTTATTAGGCTGTCCTGGGTCTTAGTTGTGGCATTTGGGATCTTTAGCTGAGGCGTGTGAACTCTCAGCTGCAGCACGTGAGATCTTTAGTTGGGACATGTGGGATCTAGTTCTCTGACCAGGGATCGAACCCAGGCCCCTGCCTTGGGAGGTATGGAGTCTTAGCCACTGAACTGTCAGGGAAGTCCTTGTGAAAGATCCACTTCTAAGTTTATGCAGGTTGTTGGCTGCATTCAGTTTCTTGAAGCTACAGGACGAAGGGCTCTCATTTTGTCCCGGCTATTGGAGGGCAACTGTCTTCAGCTCTTAGAGCTGCCCAGTTCCCGGCCCTCTGGGACTCACCAACAAGGCTGACTTCAACACTCAAGCCAGGCAGGGAGGTAGAAAATCAGCATGAGGTGCCCTGCCATCACAGAGTCCTGCACACACAGTCCCATACAGCCTGTCACCTTTGCCGTCTTCCGTCGGTCAGAAGCATAGGTTCCACCACACTCAGCGGGGCGTGAATGCTAGGAGGTCTGGGTCACCTTCAGTCTCTTTGCCCCAGATGACTACGTGTGTTTTCACATGTCTGTAACCATACTTTAATTCCCCACCCTCCTTGTTCTCTTAATGATAATTCCTTAAGGGTTTTTTTTTTCATATGTTATGTGATCTGCTGAACCATCATTAGCAGTGAATGCAAGGGCTCCACTGGTTGACTAAGCCATTTCCCTAAATGAAACATTTAGTTTTTCTTTAAACATTTGTTTATTTGTTGTGGCTCTTGGCGTCTCTGTTGCCTCATACGGGATCTTTCCTGGCGGTGCACGGACCCTCTAGTGGTGTGCGCTAGAGGGTCCGTGGAGTACACAGATCCTGCAGTACACAGTCTCAGCAGTCGCAGTGCATGGGCTTACGACATGCGGGATATCAGTTCCCTGACCACGCACTGAACCCATGTCCCCTGCATTGCAAGAACGATTCTTAACTGCTGGGCCACCAGGGAAGTCCCCAACTTTTAGATTTTTACCAAGTTTAAATAACATTGTGAAGAACATCCTTTGTACATAAGTTTTTTTTTTCTTTTTTCACTTCAGAGCTTGAATTTTCCCGTTGGGAAAATACACATAAAGTTTACTTATGGAGTTCTTTAAGGCATCTTTATTTCTATCCAGTAGACTCGGAGCACCAATGCTGGGGCCATGGCTACTCCCTGTCAATTTGAGTTTGACAGCCACACTGTGATGTGGGCAGGAAGGGTAACAAATGGCCTGTTTATAAAGAGGGGAGTGAGGCCGGGGAGGGGCGGTTTGTGTCTGACCTGAAGCTGAGATGCTTCCTCCTCTGAGCTCTTTGGGTGTTGGTGTTTGGAGGCCAGGAGGCGCCACCCCTGTCTTGGAGGACCTGGCAGTCACAGTTTTGGCCACAGTTTTTATTGCATTTTGTTTTGAACAGGTGATATATTCACACAGGTCAAAATTTATAAAGTGCCATCACCTCTCCCTCTTTTTGAAGTAGACCACTATTTTTTTTTTTTTAACAACAACAGTAAAAATAACAGTATTTTTACAATGCTGATCCTAGGGAATGTATTAAGGGTAGCCAGGCTTCCCTGGTGGCTCAGATGGTAAAGAATCTGCCTGCAATGCAGGAGACCTGTGTTCGACCCCTGAGTCAGGAAGATCCCCTGGAGAAGGAAATGGCAACCCACTTCAGTATTCTTGTCTGGGCAGAAGAAACTGGCAGGCTACATACAATCCATAGGGTTGCAAAGAGTTGGACATGACTGAGCGACTCTCACTCCCTCCCTCCCTGCCTCCTCAGGGACATAATATTTTCACTTTTGTGCTCCAAGAGCTATTTTTAAAAATTGTGTATTTAATTGGCTGTGTCAGGTCTTAGTTGCATCATGCGGGATCTTTCTGGCGGTGCACAGACTCTCTCAGGTGGTGTCACATGGGCTTCAGAGCACGCGGCCTTCAGGAGTTGCAGCACGTGGGCCTTGTTGCTCCTCGGCTGGTGGAATCTTAGTTCCCCAACCAAGGATTGAACCCATGTCCCCTGTGTTGCAAGGTAGATTCTTGACCACTGGACCACAAGAGCTATTAATGAACCATTTGTTCATTATACGTGTGAGCTTGGGTGAGTGTTTCTTTTTAGCAGCAATGTGCAGGGGACCTGACTGGTTCCCACAGTGTACCCATCCTTTCCAGGACACCTTTGTGTCTAGTCTCTTCTTATACTCAACAGTTTTTTTCAGTTCAGTTCAGTCGCTCAGTCATGTCCCACTCTTTGCGACCCCATGAACCGCAGCACGCCAGGCCTGCCTGTCCATCACCAATTCCCGGAGTCCACCCAAACCCATGTCCATTGAGTCAGTGATGTCATCCAACCATCTCATCCTCTGTCGTCCCCTTCTCCTCCTGCCCTCACTCTTTCCCAGCATCAGGGTCTTTTCAAATGAGTCAACTCTTCGCATCAGGTGGCCAAAGTATTGGAGTTTCAGCTTCAACATCAGTCCTTCCAATGAACGCCCAGGACTGATCTCTTTTAGAATGGACTGGTTGGATCTCCTTACAGTCCAAGGGACTCTCAAGAGTCTTCTCCAACACCACGGTTCAAAAGCATCAATTCTTCAGCACTCAGTCCAATTCTTCTATTATAGTCTTCTATTATAATTCTTCTATTCTTCTTTATAGTCCAACTCTCACATCCATACATGACCACTGGAAACACCATAGCCTTGACCAGACGGACCTTTGTTAACAAAGTAATGTCTTTTTAATATGCTGTCTAGGTTGGTCATAACCTTCCTTCCAAGGAGTAAGTGTCTTTTAATTTCATGGCTGCAATCACCATCTGCAGTGATTTTGGAGCCCAGAAAAATAAAGTCTGACACCATTTCCACTGTTTCCCCATCTATTTCCCATGAAGTGATGGGACTGGATGCCATGATCTTAGTTTTCTGAATGTTAGCTGTTTTTAAGAAGAAGAATACGAAAATAATACGGCAGTGAACAATATATATAGGTCCTTAACCAGCGGTGAAAGGCCTCTCCCTGTAGTGCTGTCAAGAGGAGTTTGTTCATTAATTCTGCACAAAGGCATTTTGACTGCCAGCTCTTCCCCGAGGGGACGGCTCTGAGCTCGTGGGCTGACGTCCGTCTGATACACAGAGGGACCGTTACGTGTCACTCAAACGTATAAAGCTCTTGGCTATCACTTCAGATGAGCAGGCTGCATCTCTCTTTAAGCAGGGCGCCTTTCGTTCAGCCTTTCATCTGTTCCTCAGTGCAGCCGTGAGCGATGAGAGTTGTCACTGTGGCACAGAGCCGGTTGTGTGATGAGGAGCACGGAGCAGGGTGAGAGCGTGACCCCAGATCGCTGGGAATGGCCCGGTGCCGCCACTCACCAGCTACGTGACCTTGGGCTCACAGCCCACCTCTTTGTGTCACAGTTTCCTCATGCCCCGCCCCCCAGCCCCCCGCCACCATCAGCCAGTCAGTGTGAATAAACTCAGATGATACTGGTACTCAGTCATCATCATCACATCCCCCAGGGCTGAAGGAAACACTCAGGGAACAAACATCTGCTTCAAACAAACAAACATCCATGAGGACTCGGTCATGCAGGGATCAGGCTTAACCCTGTACTCCCTGAGCTCACGGCCAGGGTGGTAATGAGGAAGGTTAGGGGGCAGCAGAACCAGGCAGGGTGGTGTGCTGTCTCCTTAGGGAGTCTCTGGGAAAAGGCTTCCCTGTGGAGGAACCAGGCAGCGCAAAGGCCTTGAGGTGACACGGTGGCTGCAGCCAAGAATGAAGGGGACAGTGGTGGGAGGTGAGGTCCTAGAGAAGAGCCTTCAGGCCTAGGTGAGAGTTCCACCTCGGCCTGAAGTGCTTTTTTAAGTGCTTTTTAGAAGCACTTAAATAAATGTTTCTATTTATTTTTTTGGCTGCAGTGGGTCTTAGTTGTGGCACTGGGTATCTTTACTTGCGGTATGTGGGATCTAGTTCCCTGACCAGTGATCAGATCGAGGCCCCCTGCACTGGGAGCATGGACCAGCAGGGAGCACCCCATAGAGTGCGCTTTTTAAAGACCGTGATTATTTTTTAAAAACCTAGACAGGAGTAATTGACCCGTCTGCAGACAGATTTCCTTGTAGCCACAAAACCCAGCAGGGGAAAAGGATTTGGTTCTTGTCCTTCTGTTCCTTGCTCCTCTCCCCTTCCCATCTTTCTCTCCAGCCCAAGGTTGCATTTTAATTGCCTCTAAAAGATGCACATCTCTTCTCCCTCTATAGCTTTGGATTTATTTATGTCTCTTTGTTGCCATTGTTGAAGTTTTTCTCCTTTCCTATTTATTTATTTATGAGTTTTCATCAGTTTTCTTTGTCTCAGTGCCTGGTCTGTCTTATTGGCTCAGAAATGGGATCTGATCTTGCATCTGATCTTTTTTAGTACCCGTCCCCCATCACTGCTCTGGGGCCACCACAGTGCTCTCATGCAGCAGGTGTGGAGCCAGGATTTGTGGGTGATCGAATGTTGAACAGATAAGATGGAAAAGATGACCCAGCAGCGTGACCCTGTGTGCCCAACCCCCCGTCCCCCAACACCCAGAAGTCCAGGAACACTGTGGCTGGTGATGGGGCCAGGGGACTTGCGATGAAGAGGATGGTGTTCTCCCTTCTCTCTCTTGAAGCCCTGGACATGAAAACTTTCATTAAGGCTGTGAAGAAGATTCTGAGCAATACGTCAGAAGAGATGCTGGAGGCACTGTTTTTGAAGGTGGACTTGAACTGTAACGGCTTCATCACCTGGGTGAGGAGGGCGCCCCTGCTGCCTCCGAGAGCTGGGGGAGGCTGGGAGGCATGGGCCGTGGCTGGTCAGAGGGGCACAAGGAGGGCTGAGGATCTGGGGGACAGATTCTGGGGGACTTTCTGGGTAGAGGGAACACTTGGAGTCTTCAAGGGGGCCCTGTTGAGACTCCTGAGAGCTGGACTCGTTGCAGCTTGTTCCCCTCGGGGGACAGGAGAGTGTGTAACAAAGGCTGGTGACCCCTGCATGAGGCCGGCTGTGCCCTAGCTGTGAGCAGCAGAGGCCTCCAGCTGTCATGTGACGCTCCTGCACACCGGCCTCCCGTTTGGCTAAGCGGGTTCCCGCCAGTGCCACAACCATCTCCTGGCCCTTGATGCTCACTCATTTAACAGTGTCTGTTAAATCACAAAATGTCAGGGTTTTAGAGCATATTAATAATAACGCTACCCCCTGCCCCAATTTTAAATGTTCTACAATGAGCATATACAACATTTAACAATGCAGAACACAGTAAAGTACAGAAAAAAAATCAGTCTGATGTATTGATGTAGCCATGCTGACAATGCCACCTGGCATTAATAGCAGATATTGACCTAAGCAGTCTAAATATCATTATACTCAAACCTCGCAGGAACCCTATGGGGTAGGTGCTGGTAATGTACCTCTATTTGACAGACTGGGAAACTGAGGCAAGAGAAGAATAAACTGGCCCAAGCTTACAGAGTTACTTTAGCTGAGTCAGTCTTCAGACCTAGGGATTTTCCTTCAAGAGTCCATGTGTAGACAGCTCTGTCACACCTCCCCCCAAGCATGGATGTGCATTCTGTTTTTATATGTGGTTTTTGCTTTCATTTCTTTTTTTAAATTTACTTTTAATTGGAAGATAATTGCTTTACAACGTTGTGTTGGTTTCTGCCACACAACAATGTGAATCAGTCATGAGTATACATATGTCCCTTCCTTCTTGAACCTCCACTGCCCATTTCTCTTAATATTCTATAACAAACATGTTCCTAGCACTCTGTCATCTACACCATGATCTTTCTTCAGAGCTCCCTGTCTCTTGTTATGGCTTCACCTGGTGGTCCGCTCTGGCCTTGGCCGTATTTTCAGGAGGCTGGTCAATAGAGCCTAGAAGTGCCCTTGTGGCGTATGGGTGCTTCTCTGCTATTGACTTGATATATGAGCTGGGGCAACGCATCTGTACTTATGTGGGCCTCAGTCTTATTATCTGTACAGTGGGAGGAATAAAGGGACTCCGAGGAGATGCCAGCTGTGGAGCGAGGTGAGGATCATTTGCTTACAGACATGAGATAAGGTGGGAGGTACTGTTGTGCCATCTTCACTTACATGTGCAAATAGGCCCTCTGCACAATGTAGATCCAAGAACAGCACGGTGCTTGGTGGCCTCCCTCCACCAGAGCCTCCGGGGGCTCCCAGAGACCCTTGGAAGGGGCTGGGGGAGAAGGGGAAGAAACTGGAAGCCGGTGCTTGGTTTGGCCGACACCCACCCTGCTGGCGCTTCTTCCCGAGGCAGCAGGAGTACGTGGACTACGTGATGCGCGAGTTCCAGGGGCAGGAGAAAATGATGAGGGGCCAGTACCGCCTACGCTTCCACCTTCCCATGAGGATCATCCCCCTGTAAGGAGCCTCTCCCTGGGCTGAAGGGTGTGTCTGGACAAGGCTGGGGCCGGCCTGTACCTGTGCCCCTTCCTGAGTCCCCTCTCCATCTCTAAGCACTAGAGTTGTGGCTGGATACACTTTTATTTTGCAGTTTTCATCAGAAGTCCACTCTACTTGCCTTCCGTGGGCCGTTTTTCCCTTAAAAGAACGTCTATTCCCTATCTTGTCTGGCCCTTCCCATCATGAGGAAGCTGACTCGCTATTTCACGGGTTAAACTTATGACTCTGGGATCCCCGCGTCACCCCAGCGTCATTCATGGGTCTCTTCTCTTTCTGCCCACCATTGTTAGTGGTGACAGTCCCCTGGGGGAGAGGCAGAGTCCGCATCTCAAGGAGAGAGCTTCTCGGGGTACGGGTGTGGGAAGCTTGTCTGTCCTCTGGGCATTTTTCCGCTTTGGCCTGGGCTCCCCTCTCATCACCTTCCACAGGAATCATGGGTGTGAGATCGTGAAAGTGGAGTTCTTAGTCCAGCGGCTCAAGAAGATTGGCCATTTCCTGACTGTCACCAAGGATGGCATCCTGCAGTTCTGGTCGGAATCCTTCACGCTGACCAGCTCCTTCAGGGTGAGCAGGGCCCACACGGGTGGTTGAAAAGCCTCTGCCTTCACGCCCAGCAAGCTGCTTCTCTGGGCCTGTGGGCTAGGCTTGCTCTTGGGGGCAGGTCTGGCTTCCCTGTGGGGCCATGAGCCTCACACTTCTCTTCTGAGACTAGGATTCCACCTGGATGTCCACTGCACTTGTATGCCCAACAGACACCCTAAACCCACGTGGTCCAAATTGACTGTAATTGTAGCCTACCTTGTCCACCAGACTTCCTTGTCCTGTGCCCCCCAAGGCAGTGAATGGCATCGCCATCCACCAAGGTTCTTGTGATCAACCTCCTGTCCCTGTCCCACCCGCTCCACCACCAAGTCCTGCTGGTTCAAATCTTCTGCTTGGACCAGGGAGGAAGTCACAGTGACTATGAGCATGGGCCTTGGAGCCCAACTGCCAGGCGTAGATGCTGCCTGACTGCAGCATCTCTCAGCTGTGTGACCCCGGAAGTGACTACAGCGCCCTCCGTGTAGCAGTTTCCCCATCTGTCAAGTAGGCTTAGTAGTAGTACCCCCTACACACAGGGCTGCCAGGAGGATTTCATGACATAACCCATGCGTGGTGCTTGGAGTAGGGCAAGGCACACAGTAAGCACCCGACCAGCATAAGCCGACATTGTCATCATCACGGTCGTCTGAGCCGTCGGCTCCCAGCCCAGTGCGGTGAATGATAAAATGCTCAGGAACACCCGCTGTGGACTTGGCGTTGCCAGGCCAGTCCAGCCTCCTCCAGCAGATGAGGAAGGCTGCTCTTCAGGGGAGGCTGAGTGAGCATGCTGTGTGCCTGCAGAGCGTTTCCTGGTTGCGTTGGGGGTCACATCATCCTTTGGGCTGGGAGGATTCTGGGTCATCCCCCATCCCCAGTGGCTGATGGAGGGACCCGAGGCCTGAAGTTCCAGGAACTCGCTCAGCTGCTCCTGATAATTCATCTCTGTGTTCCTGAGGCTGGGGTTTCTGGCTCATTCCACCCTCTTTTTCTCTTGTGTGCTTATTGGGGGAACACATTATAGCCTGAGATTCTGCTTGTGGCTCCTACGTGGTCACCTCGGCGCTCCCGAGGGCCATAGCCTGGGAGGGCCAAAGAGGACAGAGGGAGGCTCCTGTAGAGGGCCGCAGATGTGGGCCTCCTTCCCTGAGGGGCTGCCTGGGCAAGTGGATGTTGGCAAGAATGAGCCACCAAGCACCAGCCTCACACACTCACTGTAGGTCCACAGTCGTCCAGACTGAAAGCCCCAGAGTCTGGGCTTCACTTACCACCTGTACAAGCTTGGGCAAGTCTCTGAGACTTCCCAGGGGTCCATTTCTAGTCTGAACACCAGCATGTGTGTGTGTGTGTGTTGGGGGGCGGTAGAGGGGGTGATGGGCGTTACCATCACCTCCATTGTGTGTGGGTGAGACCCTAGCCTGGTGCCAGAGAGGGGCTTCTGGGGCCCTGGTCCATTGTCCTCACTGCCTCTGCTGTCAGTGCAGGCCCCTGCTCTTGGTGCTCTGGGTTCTGATGGGACAGTTCAGAGCCTGCGTGGCATTATTCAGAGAGTAAAATGCAAGTTCCTCCTCTTCCCTGGACAGTGCAGCTCATTTCTGCTGACCCATCTTTGCACGGGTGTCCCCCGCCGGGAATGCCAGCTCAGGTTCTGTCTGTGTAAGAGTTGTGCGAGGCTGGCACCAGGGCGGGAGGCACCCCTGCCTGGCCCAGCTCCCCCTGATGCCAGGCAGCACTCAGATGCTTTATTTGTCATGGTTCCATTCATTCCTCACAACCTGGCAGGTCGGTTTCTCGTTAATAAGCCAGGTGACACTGGCAGATGGGAAACAAGATTCAGGCAAAACAAACAGAATGAATACCGATGTTAGGTGTCAATTATATCTCAGTAAAAATTGGAGAAAAAAGATTCAGGCATAGAGGGGCAGGTGTGGAAAAGTCAGTTTCCCTGTCTCTCTCTGACTCTAATTCTGTTCACTGGAAGCAACTGCTGTGACCAGTTAGGGGGTGCTCCTCCATGGACAGCCTGTACACACACCCCACCTTTCTTTTTAAATACACAAATGGTAGCACAATAGAATGCTGCTTTTCACCTCACTTTTTCACTTAATAATAGATCTTGGTAACTATTCTGCCTTGTATGTACACAGCTCCCTCGCTCCTAATGTCTGGGCAGCGGTTGGCGTGCGGGTTTATGTCGGGCGTCCTTTCCAGGCAGGCTCCTAACATCTGGGCAGCGGTTGGCGTGCGGGTTTATGTCGGGCGTCCTTTCCAGGCAGGCTCCTAACGTCTGGGCAGCGGTTGGCGTGCGGGTTTATGTCGGGCGTCCTTTCCAGGCACGCTCCTAATGTCTGGGCAGCGGTTGGCGTGTGGGTTTATGTCGGGCGTCCTTTCCAGGCAACGTCTGGCCTGTTGCTGTTGTAGCTGGGCAGCAGTGCCCGTTCCTGCTTACGCTTCTCTGTGAATACCTGCAGACACATCCATAGATGCCTCTTGGAAATGGATCCCAGGATCACAAACTGCACATTTAAAACTTGGATGAGCTTGTCAAACTGCTCTAAAAAGGGGTTGTGAGGCTGAGTGTTCTGTAAGCCCAATTTGTTTTTCTGTTGTTCAGTTACTCAGTCATGTCTGACTCTTTGTGACCCTATGGACTCAGCATGCCAGGTTTCTCTGTCCTTCACTATCTCCCTGAGTTTGCTCAGACTCATGTTCACTGAGTTGGTGATGCCATCCAACCATCTTATCCCCTGTCATCCCCTTCTCCTCCTGCTTCAGTCTCTCCCAGCATCAGGCTCTTTTCCAACAAGTTGGCTTTTTACATCAGATGGCCAAAGTATTGGAGCTTTAGCTTCAGCATCAGTCCTACCAATAAATATTCAGGGTTAATTTCTTTTAGGATGACTGACTGGATCTCCTTGCAGTCCAAGGGACTCTCAGGAGTCTTCTCCAACACCACAGTTCAAAAGCATCAATTCTTCGGCACTCAACCTTCTTTATGGTCCGACTCTCACATCCATACATGACTACTGGAAAAACCATAGCTTTGACTAGACGGACCTTTGTCGGCGCAGTGATGTCTCTGCTTTTTAATACACTACCTAGGTTTGTCATAGCTTTTCTTCCAAGGAGCAAGCATTTTACAGACATGGAAATTGGTTTTTAAATTGGAAGCTTATCCAAGGCCCACCATTGTAGTTGGTGGTAAGGCTGGGCTCATCAGGTCTGCGCCCGGCTCTGGGGCCTCAGGGGACAGGAGAGGGTTTGTGGGGACCCTGTGCTCCTGTGCTCTCCCGGGCGAGCTGCCCCAGACCAGGTCTCCTCTGTCCCCCTCTGGCAGCTTTACCAGATCCACCCGTCCCACAGCCAGCAGATGTGGGTCATCGACATGGTGTGTCTGCACAACATGAACCTGGTGGCCATTGCGTCCACGGACCAGAAGATAGGTGAGTCCCCGCCGCCCCACAGGCCCGCACCCGGCCGCTGGCAGCCATGCATTTGCACTGGGAGAGATCTGTCGCTCAGCCAACCATGAGCTGGACTGGAGGCCCCTGGGAGGATTGCTGGGTGGTGACTAGTGAGGCTGCTCACTGTCACCAGAGACGACCATCCCCCGCCTCCGGCCTAGGACACGGGTTTGGGTTCCCATGCGGGCCTACTCCTCTGTCTCTTCCCCAGAGTTCTTTGATATCAGTAGCCACAAATGTGCCCGGGTCTTCACCTTCACTGATCTGGACAGCTGCGTCCTGACCATGAACTACTGGTGAGTCTCCTGGGAGAGTGCTGCAGGGTCTTGGCAGCAGCTGCATCACTCAGTGGGGCTGGGGTCTCCAGAAAACCTCTCTGGAAGCGGCTCTGGAGTGACCCCACCCTCTGCGCCTGTGTCCTCTTTCCCCCAAGCCGCTCCTCTTTGAGGCCCCTCTTCGCGGTCACTCAGACCGCAGAGTCGTCATCGGCTCCTCTTCCTTTCCCTCTCACACTGGGTCAGCCGTCAAACTGGCCTGTCCTGCTTGGCCTAAGGGCTCTGAGCACGTCATGGTCCATTGGTAGGGTGACCTGGCAAAGAGCAGCCAAAGGAGCAGGGAGCCATTTATTTTGCTTTTTTAAAAATGTGCTGATTTCTCTTGGACCTGGTTCCCTGATGGTCTGGATCCGGGTGGCTGGGCCCATGTTTGTCGGTTGTTGGGGTCCAGGCTGGAAAGCTGTGTGGGCTCTGCCCTTACTTCTGAGGTGGAGGAGGGCCTCGGGAGCCAGGGAGGGGTGGGCGGTGCTGCCGGACGTGCCCAGCTGCTCCATGGTCTCCTCTGTCTCCCCGTTTCCAGGTCAGACTACCACAGGGCTGTGTTCTGCTACGGGGACACCAAAGGTAATGTCATCATCTTCACCTCTGATGATGTGACCACCGGGCTCTTCAACCCCCGAGTCCTCCCCAGGACCTCCAAATGGGGTAGGGAGACGCGGGGAGTCGGAGGAGACGGTCCTGTCCTGGGAGCTCCTCCCCGTCCCATCCCTGGGGATGTGGCACACTAGTGTGCTCAGCTCAGAACCACTATAGGGGTAGGGGATGGGTGACCGCGGGGCAGGGACAGGGCTGAGGAGACGGGCAGTCCCTCTGAAGGTGGGAAATTGTGCCTGTGAGGGCTGGTTCGGGGGCTGAAGCAGGGAGTCTTCAGAACCCTCCTCATCCTAGGGAGAAAAAACCTGTGGCAGCTGAATGACCCCTCTGGGCTCTGGGACAAGGGCATGCTTCCTTCATCATGTGAGCAGAGTTCTGCTCCCTATGGCTGGGAGCTGCCTGTAGGTGGGGAGTAGGGTGGAGCTGAGGGGCTGCCCTGAAGGTGGGCTCTGCAGGGCCTGGAGGAAAGCCCAGCTCCACAGCATGAATCAGCACGTGACCTTCACCGAGCCCTCGGGGGCTGAGCACGTCACCTCCTGCAGTTCACCTGTGCCAGGAGGGACTGATGTTGTCACAGTCTGTTAAGGGAGGAGCAGGGGAGGGTAAAGGGGGTGAAGGCGCGCACAGGCCCCACAGTGATGACTGAGATCCCAGACAGGCAGTCTGCCCCAGAGCTGGCACCTGAACCTCTTGCTGGGCTGTGTCTCAAGCTGACTAAATGCTGGAGGGTGCTGTTTGGGGATGCTCTGCCAAGCGGCAAGGGATCCCACGGCCTCGGAGCCTGGGGCTGTCCGGGCTTGTCTGAACTGGACCCTGCCCAGGATCGAGGCTTCGACCCGCAGTGGCAGTCCTCCAGGCCGCTCCACATCCATCTAGAGGAGGCGGAGGCCACTAGGGGCCCCAGCCCCCAGGAACACTGACTCCCCTCCATCCAGGATTCCAGAGTGGCCACTTGGGCTTCCAGAGTTTCTGAGCAGGACTCTCTCCAGGGGCTCCCAGGCCTTGGTAACACCTCCTGCCTAGCTTGTTGGGCAGCATTCACTACCAGCCAGGCAGAAGATGGGTCCTGCCCTGGACGCAGCAGGGGTCTGGCACCCCATGTGCCTGCCTCATCAGCCTCTACCCCTGGTGCCCACCCTGCCCTGAGCCAGCCCACCCTGGCCACTGTGCCACCCTGCAGATTGGCACAGGAGGCTGTGGTGGTCTTTGAGCTGAGTGGTGGACAGGAAATTGGAAGGGAGGCAGATGAGGCTGGAGTGTTGGATGGGAGTCCTTCCACGCCACATGCTGCCTGAAGGCCGGGGACAAACAAGAAGGGGCGTCCAGCAGTGTGCTGACTTGGGAGGGGCTGGACAGACCAGCTCTGTGTGACCTGGACCCCGTGGCTGAACCTCTCTGTGCCTCAGTTCCCTTATTCAAATGGGAATGAGCACATTCAGTTCATGGATTTGCTAGAAGGTGGAAGGAGAGAAAGTGGAGGGCAGGGCTGTGCTTACCATGCAGGCTCCAGACATGCTTGCTTTACTACGCATGCATGCAACTTCTTGGAACTTGTATTTGCCAGACAAGATGGGGCATGTAGTTTGAAGCAGAATGACAAACTCCCAAATGACTGTTTTCAGAATGAATAAGAGCCCAGGATCTCAGTTCATTCTCTGCTCCTGCAGAGTCTGAGCTCTCTAATGGAGACTCAACAGGGGAGAGTTGAGTCTCTAAAATGTGGCTCCAGCTCTGCCAGGGGCTGACGGGGGAACTCTGAGCAGCAGTGTTTATTGGCTCAGGTCTGTTTCCTGGGTGCCAAGTTCAGTGTCTGCACTGAACTTGCCAGGACACAGGGAAGCTTGAGCGAGCATTTGTATGGGAAAGCCTTTTGAGATGCATGGGAGTTGCAAACCAGCTCAAGGGGTCTTGCTCTTGAGGTCTTGTTTGTCCTGCAAGTGGGAAGACCTGGTGACCTGGGCCTTGATTTTCTCCCCTATCAGATAACTGGATCAGCGTTTCTACCCGGAGGCTTCTAAGTGAGAAGTCCCCTATGTATAGAAGTTACCGGCTGAAGGTAAGGGGGCTCTTTCCTTGGCTGTTTCCATGGTAACTAGCTGTACACATGTACCACTCAGAAATAAATACAGCAGGTGGATCTGCCCTTGGGTCTGTGGCATTGGGCACTGGTCCCCGGGGAAGGGGGTGGAGGCACCTGCTGGATCCCGCCGGCTCTTTCTGCAGAATCCCCAGGCGAGGCTGGTCTCTCTCAACACCTTCCTTGCGGCCCCTCCTGGGTGGCTTCTCACCATTGCCCAATTCCTTTCTCCATATGGTGCTTTCTGCATTCAGCAACTTAAAGAATCATGAGCTAGAAATACAGTCAGGTCACTCCTTTGCTCAAAATCCCAGTAGCTGTCCTGTTTGAACAAAGTCTCAAGTGCACCCCACGACCATCAGGACGGGAAGGGCTCTGGACCCTGGATTGTTTCTGGTCTTGCTTTCTACCTTGCTTCTCCTCACTCTGCCACAGAAATGCCAGCAAACTGCTGTTCTCTGAGTGCGAAGCCCTTGGCACGGCAGGGCCTTGGCACGTGCCATTCCTTTAGGCTACTGTGTTCTCCCCCCACTTACTGTACACACCCCTCTACTTGCTTTGGGTCCTAAGCAGCCAGCCTAGCACAGCCCTGCTTGCCATCCACCTCTGCCTTCATCCCTGCACTGCAGCGCTGATAACAGTGGTCCCCAACCTGGCATGAGGGAATGGTTTCATGGAAGACAGTTTTTCCATTGACTGGGGTGGGGGATGGGGTCAGGGTGATTGAAGTGCATTTCATTTATTGTGCACCTTATTTCTATTATTATTACATCAGCTCCACCTCAGATCATCAGGCATTAGGTCCTGGAGGTCGGGTACCCCCTGGCATATAGGACTGTGGCGCCTGTCACAATGACTGTTTTTCTCCCATGCCTCTGAGCTGTTCTCTGACATGAGCTGGCTTTCCTACAATTCAGCTCAATCCTAACACTGTGTACCCAAAGACAGCCTCAGACCCTGCGGGTTAAGGGTCCCACGAGACTGCCCTCCACTTCCGAAGCAAAGTGCAAGTTCAGGTTGTCACCTGTGCTTCTGACCCACTGGCATAAACGAGGTTTCCATGACTCCCCTCCTTGGGTTCGATTAATTTGCCAGAGTAGCTCATGGAACTTCGAGAAACATTTTACTTCACTAGATCACTATTGTTTTTGTTTTAAATAAAAAGATGTAATTTAGGAACAGCCAGGTGGCAGAGATGCAGAAGGCACGGCAGAAGTGGGGGTGGAGCTTCCATCCCTGTCTGGGTCCCCACTCTCCCTGTACGCGTTCTCCAGCCCAGAAGCTTTCTGAATCCCATCCTTTTGGGTTTCTATGGTGGCTTCGTTACACAGGCATGACTGATCACTTCGTCAGCCATTGGTAATCAAATCATCCTCCAGCCTTCACCGTGACAGGCACTTGGTGAAACAGCGCACGTGAGACCCAGCTCAGTGCCTGACGACCCCTCCAGTCACCTTGTCCATTCTTGTCCTGGAGAGGAAAATCTCCCGACTGGAAGGCCAAGCGTAGGGCCAGACCTCAGAGTGCATCCAGCCAGGCCATGCCCTTGGCCTGTGGGTTGCAGCCTTTTTTCCA
This sequence comes from Bubalus kerabau, assembly GCF_029407905.1. NCBI lineage: Eukaryota > Metazoa > Chordata > Mammalia > Artiodactyla > Bovidae > Bubalus > Bubalus kerabau. Next base: position 62,848,324 of record NC_073636.1, read on the forward strand.
CCCAAGTTGCACCAGATGACATCCTCGTGTTCTGCATACCTCATCCTGACAAACACGAGGCGGGTGTGGGGGAGCCGGGAAGCACTGGCTCCCTGTCGACTAGGGATGAGGGTGGATGACAGGGACTGTGGACTAGGCAGACTTGGACCCATCCTGCCTCCCACCTTGGGATGGGGCCACAGAGAATGGTATTAGTATGCACTTGACCTAGCCTGTCCTCTGATCTATAAACAAGAGTTCACATGACAGGAGATTTCAGTGCTTCTCACCTGTTCCATTGACAACTGGTGGCCATACTGTCCTGGTCACATTACCTGGGCTAGAACTGCGGGGCCGGAGCCCTTTGCCAGAGCCTTGATCACTAGCAGTAGACGCGGGATCTCCTGGCCCTTCCAGCCCCCGATCTCTGCCACTTTCTGGGAGCTGGGCCTGGACGAGGTGGGGCTGGGCCTGGACGACTGTGCTTGGGTTGGGTCTCCCACCACCATCGCTCTCTTTCCAGGCTCTCCACCTCAACTGGTGTCAACAGGTCAAGTTCATCCCCCAGCTGAACCTGGTGGCCTCCTGTTCAGCCATTGACAAGTCATCTCTGGTGCTGACAGTGTTGCCATCCAGAGTCCCAGACAGCCTCAAGTAAGGGGCGCCCATCTCCAGGTGGAGGTGGCGGGCCTGGAGAGGGTGGGTGGTGACACTGTCTCTGGCGTGCCGGCTTCACTTCAGCCACACGTGGCCGTCCCTGCTGAGAGGGGCCTGCCTCTAGCACGGTGGCATCTCCTGTGGGCAGTACAGAGGCCTGTGGATCAGGCTGGGTACAAAGAATCACTGTATGTCCTGAGAGCCAACAGTGGGCTGTGGTGGCTGGAATATGGGCTCTGGAGTCTGTTTTTCGTTTTTTAAATTTGAGATTGTCAGTTTTGAAAATTGACATATAATATTATATTAAGTTTCAGGTATGCAATAGAATGATTTGATACTCATATATAATTTGTGAGGGCTTCCCTGGTGGCTCAGTTGGTAAAGAATCCACCTGCAATGTGGGAGACCTGGGTTCGACTCCTGGGTTGGGAAGATGCCCTGGAGGAGGGCATGGCAACCCATTCCAGTACTCTTGCCTGGAGAATCCCATGGACAGAGGAGCCTGGCGGGCTACAGTCCATGGGGTCCCAAAGAATCGCACATGACTGAGTGACTAAACACATGTATTGTGAAATGATCACAGTAAGTCTAGTTAACATCTATCACCACACACAGTTACACGTTCCTTTTTTCCTTTCTTGCGATGAGAACTTTTATGGAGTCTGGTTTTAATCATTCTGGTATTGCCACCAGCAGCAAAAATATAAGGTCTCTTTTATCCACCAATCTATACACAAAATTCAGCACAAAGGCTGGCACATAGTATGAGACAGTCAGAAAAATGTTTTCTGAGTGAAGGGATGAATGTGGGTTGCTTTACTTCTGTGAACCTCAGTTTCCTCCTGTTCTCAAAGGGGACGATAACAGCCCTTCACTTACCTCAAAGCTTAGGTGAGCGAGCGCCGTATGTGGCCTGTGTTCGGCAGTTGGCCACACTAATTCTTTGGAGATGGTTCTAATATATTTCCTTCATGTTTGATTCCTTTACCCCGGAGGGATATTTTCTTCTGTTGCCTGTTTTTTTTTTTTGAAAATCAACTGATGGGAATTCCCTCGTGGTCCAGTGGTTCCTGCTGCTGCTAAGTCGCTTTAGTCGTGTCCGACTCTGTGCGACCCCATAGACAGTAGCCCACCAGGCTTCCCCGTCCCTGGGATTCTCCAGGCAAGCACACTGGAGTGGGTTGCCATTTCCTTCTCCAATGCATGAAAGTGAAAAGTGAAAGTGAAGTCGCTCAGTCGTGTCTGACTCTTAGCGAGCCCATGGACTGCAGCCTACCAGTCTCCTCCATCCATGGGATTTTCCAGGCAAGAGTACTGGAGTGGGGTGCCATTGCCTTCTCCACGATTTTGCTACTGAGGGCCCAGGTTTCATCCATGATTGGACAGCTAAGATCCCACAAGCTGCGTTGTGCAGCCAAGAAAATAAAATCAGCTGTTAGTCATACAGGTATATGTATATATGTAAAGAAGATTCAAACATCTGGAATCTTGTGGGGCCCCCTCCCCTCCCCGCTCCCTTATCCAGTCCTCAAGTCCTCGAACTAACTCTAGGCTGGAGGAGGGGAGCATATGCCTGAGGTGGTGGGGCGGCTTCCATCTTGCTTTTGTGCTTTGAGTGGAGTGGTGTGGTGGCATTTTTCTTGGAGCTGGTTTGTCGGTTTGGTTCCTCTGATTTGGTGGGAGTATTACCTCATGTTGGTGATGTGTCTTTCATTCAGCTTCTTGTTTTATTGGGTCTCAGTGGCAGGAGGCTGTCATGGGGATTACTGCGTTGTGGCCACGAGGGCCTCGGTGGCTGGCCCTGCTGCCTTCCCACTCTAGCCACACTGGCCCCCTCGTGGTTCAAGCATGTTCCTGCCCCCAGGCCTTTGCATTGCTCCTCTCTGCCTGTTTTTTTTTTTTTGAAACATTTTTCCTTTTATGAAAGATTTTAAACAAATAGAAGTAGAGACATAGTATAATGCTTTCTAAGTTTGATCCCTAGGTTAAGAAGATTCCCCTTAAGAAGGGAATGGCTACCCACTCCAGTATTCTTGCCTGGAAAATCTCATAGACAGAGGAGCCTGGTGGGCTACAGTCCATGGGGTTGCAAAGCGTTGGACACAACTGAGCAACTAACACTTTAATATTCCTAGTACTACCCAAGTTAATCTTTACCCAAGTGTCTCAAAAACATCTTTTTATTATTATTTGGAATTAGATATGGGCAAGGTTTCTAGGATGGTTCTGGGCAGAGGAATGGTGTGGTCTGACATGCGGAGCATCTTTCTGGCTGCTCTGTTGCAAGTGATGGTCGTGGTGGTATTAGTCGCTAAGTTGTGTCCAACTCTTTTTTTTTTTTAATTTTATTTTATTTTAAAATTTTACATAATTGTATTAGTTTTGCCAAATATCAAAACGAATCCGCCACAGGTATACATGTGAACACATAGACTGCAGCCCGCCAGGCTCCTCTGTTCATGGGATTCTCTAGGCACGAATACTGGAGTGGGTTGCTGTCTCCTTCTCCAGGGGATCTTCCTGACCCAGGAATTAACCCGGGTCTCCTTCATTGCAGGCAGGTTCTTTACCCACTGAGCTAAGAGGGAAGCTGTATATGGGCAGGAGGGGAAATAAGGACACCAGTAAGGATGCCGCTGTATTAATTCAGGGCACACACAATGGTGGCCTGGAGTCCCCCAGGAGTGGACATCAAGATTTATTTTAGGGGTGGGTTGCAGAATATATATAGTTATACACATGTGCACATACCCACTTTCTTCATGTGTGAGTGCAGTACACACCCTGGCCAGCAGGTGACACCATTGACTGCTCTTGTTCAGTCTCTCAGTTGAGTCCAATGCTGCGAGCCCACGGACTGCAGCACGCCAGGCTTCCCTGCCCATCACCAACTCCCGGAACTTGCTCAAACTCGTGTCCATTGAGTCCGTGATGCCTTCCAATCATCTCATCCTCTGTCATCCTCTTCTCTTCCTGCTTTAATCTTTCCCAGCATCAGGGTCTTTTCCAGTGAGTTAGGTGATGCCCTCTGCAGGTGGGGCCGGCACTGTCAACCCAAATTCTGCCTCTGGAGTGGCCTTGTGGACTTCTCCCCTGAGTCGCACCCTGACCTTCCAATTTCTTCTCCACACAGAAGTCTCCTGCAGATCTGGTCTCCTCCAGCGGTCTGTTTATTTCCCTGCAGGACTTGCCATGATGTGTACATGCCCATTTCCTTGTCTCTCTATTCTTTACTCTCTCAGGTGGTTTTCCTCTAGAAGGGAAGCTCCAGTGAAGGCAGGAGCATCCTGTCTGCTCATCCTGGAAGGGCACAGGAACTGGGAAACCTTCCTTGAATAGATGGGTGAATCAGCCTGAAATAATTTCTAGTAATATTTTGTGACAGTTCTTCCAGAATATTTCTTTGCACACATTCAGTGTGGAGGGAGACATATCTGGTTTGACAACACAGATATTTCATATGCTTTTCTTGAACTTCTGAGTTTTAGAGGAATCCTTCTGGCTGTGGAGTGGGGAGCACAGGGAAGTGGCAGAAAGGCAGGAGGTTAAGAGCCTCCCACCCCAGGAGGCTGATACAGAAGTGAAGGGGGCTTGGGCCCTGGTGGGATGTGGGCAAAGAGGATTTGGGGCTCAGCTGAATAATGGGAATTCAGGAGAGGGAGCCTCTACAGTGATAACCAGGCTTAGGCCCCCAGTGGCAGAGGAGCAGTTCAGGGCCAAGTTTGGTTGAGAACATGCTGGAGTTGAGTTCATTTACTTATGGCTGTGCTGGGTCTTCGTTGCTATGTGCGGGCTTTCTCTAGTTGCTGTGAGTGGGGGCTACTCTTCAGTGCAGTGCGGGAGCATCTCGTTGCAGGGGCTTCTCTTATTGCAGAGTACAAGCTGTAGGTACACGGGCCTCAGTAGTTGCAGTGCACGGGCTTAGTTGTTCCACAGCATGTGGAATCTTCCTGGACTGGGGATCGACCCATCCCCCCTGCGTTGTCAGGATGATTCTTATCCACTGTGCCACCAGTAAAGGCCTAGAGTTGAGTTTTGAAGGGAGAGTTTGAGTAGAAAGAGTTGGTGGGGCAGGATGTGTGGACATGAGGGAACAGCACACGCAAAGGCACAGAGCTTCTAGGGCGCTGGGGCCTGTGAGGCCATTGGGCTTGACTTTCTCCCTGACCTTCCCGGAACCCCTGCCTCCTTTGCTGTTGTAGGGTGTCAGTGCTGAATTTGAGAAAAGGCATTCTTTGCTTTGATTACTGCCCAGACAAGAACGTCCTGGGTAAGTAACCTTTGTATCACGTGGAAGGTGCTGGTCTGGCAGAACGAGGGTGAGGGCTGCTGAGGCTGTGGGACCTATCAGAGTTGAGGGGGAGGCCTCGTGGCATCTGGCCTCTGGCCGCTCTGGTGCCTGCTCATGGGCACCTGGGGTGGAGTGGTGACACGGGCTTGCTTGGCTTGGTGGTAGAGGGGATGGGGGTGGGGAGGGCAGTCTGAGGCCTGTCCAGGACAAGGTCCCAGCACAAGCCCCTAGTGGCTGATACCCGGTTTTCAACTCCAGTGACTGGGGGCTATGACCCCCTCATCCGCCTGTGGAACCCCTTCTTCTCAAGAAAGCCCGTGTGGATGATGAGGGGGCATCAGACTTCGGTGACACACATCGTTGTGAACAGCAAGGACAGCAGCATCCTCCTCAGCGTCTCCAAGGACAAGGTGTCACCCTGGGGGAGCCCAGCCCTGATGCCCCCCCCGGCCCATAAGTTCCCGTTTCCCAAAGATCCTGGCCCATTGATAATGAGCTAGCTCAGCCAGCCAGGGGGCTGCTAGTTGGAGAGGCTCAGGGAGTGGTGGGACCTCCCTGCCCATGGTCTCACCCCTGCCCAAAGGCCTAGAGGGGGGTACCCCAGGTGGCACCATGGGTCTCTGACCACCTCACCCCCCCACCACAATAGAAGCCTGAGCCCAGCTCTGAGCAGCCCACTAGAGCTGCTTTCCATGTAGCCCAGCCTGGCTACGTGGTTTGTGGTCCTGGCCGGGGCCCTTTGCTTAACTGGGTCTCAGTCTCCTCACCCAGAGAATGGCTGTTGAGTGGTTTAGAGAAGGGCAGGTGGTAAAGGAGCAGTGGCCTGACTGACACATTGTAGGTGTACAACACAGGTGAGCCTTTCCCCTCCCCCAGACCCAGACTTGCTGCTCTCAGCTCTCCCAGTGACCTCTCTTGTCTGCCCTGGCTGGACCTTTCTCAAATGCCCGAGCTCCTCTGCTCAGGTCCGTTACTCTGCTCCTCTGAGCTATGGGTTCAGGATCTCTCCCCACCCACTGGGGATTGCACGTCAACAGTCCGAGGTGTCTTCCTGCAGGGGACAAGTTTGTGTCTTCTGGGACTCGGTAGATCAGGAGCAGGCAGGGCCCTTGGGTCACCAGGACATGCTCCCCAGCACACCCCATACTTGTTATTGTCTGGAATGCTGCTGGCAGCACCAGGAGCTGGGCATCGTCCCTTCTGGTGAAGACTCTGAGACTGGAGGGGTGGGGAGACAGAAACAGACGCTCATGGTCAGTGATAAGTGGAGCCAGGATGTGGATGGGGCCTGTGGATTCAAGCCCCTGCCCTGTCCGGTTTGCTGCTGATGCCCCCAGGTGAGGAGTGTCCTGCAGGGACTTCCATGGGCCCCTCTGGGGACACTTCCTCAACTTGGGAGGAACCCAGGGGGACAGGCTGGCCTTTTGGGCAACTAAGTTGGCAGTTCTGTCTCTGCCCTGCCTGGCTTTACTGGAGGGATGCCGGGGTGGGAGCTGAGTGTCTGGGGGGCGTGGGCTGCCTGATGAGGTCTCCATCCTCAGCTGATGAGCAGCAGGTGCTCAAGCAGGGTAGACGCCTTGGGAGGAGGAGACTGGGAGTGGTGTGTATGGCTCAGTTGCCTTATGTGACCATAAGCAAGGACTGATGCTGAAGCTGAAACTCCAATACTTTGGCCACCTGATGCCAAGAACCAACTCATTTGAAGAGACCCTGATGCTGGGAATGATTGAAGGCAGGAAGAGAAGGGGACGACAGAGGATGAGATGGTTGGATGGCATTACTGACTCAATGGACATGAGTTTGAGTAAACTTCGGGAGTTGGTGGTGGACAGGGAAGCCTGGCATGCTGCAGTCCATGGGGTTGCAAAAAGTCAGACACAACTGAGCAATTGAACTGAATGACTGAACTGAACCTGAACTGAACGATGTGTCTGGGCTTCCCAGGTGGAGCTAGTGGTAAAGAACCTGCCTGCCAATGCAGGAGATGTAAGGGATGTGGGTTCGATCCCTAGATAGGGAAGGTCCCACAGAGGAAGGCATGGCAATCCACTCCAGTATTCTTGCCTGGGAAATCCAATGGACAGAGGAGCCTGGCAGGCTACAGTCCATGGGGTCGTGCAGAGTCAGACATGACTGAGCAACCAGGCATACATGCATGGTGTCTCTGTCATGGGCTTGTGGTCTGTGGCCGTGACAGCACGGTGGCTGTGCTCCCAGGAGCACCCCCAGGTCTTGGGCCAGCCGCATCCCTGAGAACCCACTCTTGACCTCTCTGCTGATTTCCCACCCCCAGAATATTCGCGTGTGGGACATGCAAGACTACCAGTGTCTTCAGTCCTTCTGCGGGAAGCATTTTGCCCTGGGACATTGCCCCATCACCAGCGTCTACTTCCACAAAGAGGACAACTCGCTCATCTGCAGCACCTATTCAGTGAGTGCTGTGCGGGAGGGAGGCGGGCCATGGCTGCACGAGGAGGGGAGGGGCCATGGTCTGCTGACCCATGGGACACTGAGGGGTGGTCACATCCTGTCCTGACCGAGACTGCTTTCTGCCATGAGGACAAAGCTGCTGGGCTCTGTGGCCTGGCCCTCAAAGTGCTATCCCCTGCAATTTCCTGGAGGACTGCTTTAGGCCCCCGTGGTCACCCTCTATGTTGCTCTTGCTGCTCTCTTGACCTTTGCCTCCTCCAGTCCCTCCTTCTGGAAGCCCACCTTGACCCCCAGGCTAGGTTAGAAGCCTTCACTCCAAGCTCCTTTGCCTGGCCTGGATCACAGCCCTTCTGACTCTGTCCTGTCATGGTTACATGATTGTCTTTCCTGCCAAATCATGAACCCCAGGAGGGCAGGGCCCACACCCACACTCGAGCAGTCCCTGTGAAGGAAAGAACCTGGGGGGACCTGCCGTGAAGCCTGCCTGTGAGCCGTGACTCAGCTGGTGCCCATGTGAGGTCTGCCCTGAACCCCTCAGGGTGGGATAGCCTGGGAGAAGCACAAAGGGCTGACTGTCCACGGTGCCAGTGGAGGGGGGTGATGTGACAAGTTAGGGGGCTACAGGGATGCTTGGCAGCCAGTAGAAGAGGTTCGATCCAGAAAGGGAGACGAGGGTATCATCTGTGGTTGAGAGGAAGTGGTAGCCCTACATGGCTCTTCTTCCCTCTGTTGGCCAGCTGACACGCTCAGTGTCCTTGTGCCGTTGGCTGACTCTCCCAGACGGCAGGTGTCCTGAGAAGGGAGTTGGTGGGTTCCTTCCCCTCTGCTGACTGTCAGGACGGCTGTCAGTGCTTGTTGAATTCAACAGACCTTGGAAGTCCATTTCAAAGCAGAGAGTATATTAATTAGGCACTGGCCCATCCCGCAAGGAACTCATGGGGGAGTAGCATAAGAGATAATTTTAATAGAAAATGCTGTGTGTTATGATGTAGATGTGTGCTGGGTGCCTCATGGAGCACAGAGAAAGGATACTGAGCCTGGCTGGAGGCTAAGGCAGTCAGGGAAGGCTTCCTGGAGGAGGGGACACCAGATCGAGGCCTTATGCTTTTCAGAAGTTATAAAAGGGACTTGGACTTGTGCTTTGGGGTTGTAGGAGCTCTAGGGTTTGGAAGCTCTGATCTCAGGAAGTAGGGGCATGGAGTTGGGGTGAGGTGTCAGAAAATCTGCATGCGGTTGAGGATGTCTTGGTGTCTTGGTTTACTGGAAGTTTCTCCCTGGGGCCAGTCCCTGATAGCGGGCCCTTCTGACTGCCCAACTCTCTGCCCCTTCTCCCCTACAGATTGGAATCCTGAAAGGGTACCTAGAGACGCAGGGGCCTGGGAGAGCAGAGGAGAAGACCACGACTTACAGCACGCCCCTGTGCGCCGTCCTCTACAGCAAGGTTTTCAAGCAGGTCAGTGGGCAGCAGCTTATCTCTAGGGCTGGCAGCAGTCACAGGGGGCGGGGTGGGGCAGGACTCTCAGAGCTTGGGTGGTGGTACGGGGCAGCGGGAGGTCGGCGAGCAGCTGTCTTGCACAACGGTTGCTCTGGGGGAGACCAGAGCTCCACCAAGTGGCCACTGGGTCACCAAACTCCTCTGAGCCTGTGTGCCCCTGGCTACCACCCCAGGTCAGCTCTGGGCAGCCTTCTTTCCACTGTGTGTGATGGAACACGGGGTGTGACATGCTCTTTGAGGATCCTGGGGTGGGTGTTGCCCCTGGAGGTCATTTCCAGGGAAACCGCAGTTCAACTTTGTTATGGAAGGGGAGGGAGGCCCAGGCTGTGGTCCTGAGCAGGGATCTCTGCATTGGGCAGAGCAACTAGGCATGTAGATCCTGAAGTGTGCGGACAGCAGGGCTCCTGGGCCTCTGCCCTGGTACCCATTTCCTGGCTGGGGCTCTGGGTAGGGCGGCTCTGTCTGCTGCAACGTGGCCTTGGCGGTGGGAGGCCAGCACTTACCTCTTTGGGTTTCCCTCTTGTTCTGGCTCCTGGCACCACCACTCCTCATACCTTAAGGCTCCTCAATGCCCTTAACCAGTTTAAAAAAAATCCCCCTTATCCAGCTTTTCTAGATGTTCTCAATGGGAAGGTTAGTCTGAAGGAACATCCCCTGTTGCTGTTTCATCGTCACAGTTGTGATGTTGCTTCAGGTGGGGTGACCTATCTTTATCCAACATTTCCCTGCTTAGGGGGCTGTTAGTGTATTTCCTGTTGTTTTTTTCCTATCCTCCATGTTAATGCTTTTTCAGTAAGTGTCTTTTCTGGATTCGATATGATTTTCTCTGGAAAGAGTCTGATAAATTCCATTTAAGAGTTAAAGGGGATTTCACCAAGCGGTTCCTTCTAAAAGAACTGTGCCAGTTTGCACAGGGCAGAGGAAGGCCTGTTTTCGAGAGTGGGTTGTCCTGCAGCAGGAGGGCCCAGAGTGCCTGTCTTCTTGGTACACTGAGTGGTGGCTGGGCTACCAGCAGTCATGCCAGCTGGCGGCTGCCCTTGGGAGTGGGGGCCTTCCCCTCCCCAGGAGCCCCGGCTGTGTGCGCCCCCACAGGTGGTGAGCGGCTGTCTGAGCGGCATGGTGAGTGTGTGGGAGGTCGTGACGGGCAGGAGGCTGATGGAGTTCTCAGTGACGGGTGACCAGCAAGTGGAACTGACCGCCATGTCCCTGGATGAGTCAGAGGGGTGCCTGCTCACGGGTCTGCGTGATGGCACCGTGAAGATGTGGAACTACAGCGTTGGCCAATGCCTGCTGACCTTCCCCAACGCGGACCAGTTAGAGGTCAGTCTGGCCCATCGGCTGGGGCCTGGGGGCCCCGCACAGCTCCTGTGACCCCAGCATGGGCTATTTCTCATGTCTCCCTGAAAGGCTGTGCACACAGACTCCCTGGCTTTGTGCCTTCCTGAGCCTTTGTGCATAAAATGAAGCTAGTTGAGACTTTCCTGAAGGTCTAGTGGTTAAGACTTCACCTTCCATTGCAGGGGGTGGAGGTTTGATCCTTGGTCAGAGAGCCAAGATCCCACATGCCTTGAGGCCAAAAAAAAAAAAAAAACCAACGCATAAAACAGAAGCAATATGGTAACAAATTCAATAAAGACAAATGGTCCACATAAAAAAAATCTTAATAAATAAAATGAAGATAGATAATAGGGCCTGTCCTCCACAAATGTTCTTCAGATGTCAGCTGCTCTTGCTCTTTTAGTGTGTTAGCACTTCTCATCTTATATCTTGGGAGAATTTTCCCAGGTGGCTCAGGTGGTAAGGAATCCACCTGCCAATGCAGGAGACTCAGGAAGTCCTGAGTTAGTGGGTTCGATCCCTGAGTCAGGAAGATCCCCTGAAATAGAAAAGGGCGAACTGCTCCAGTATTTTTGCTTGGGGAATTTCACGGACAGAGGAGCCTGGTGGGCTGCAGTCCATAGCGTCGCAAAGAGACACGACTGAGCGATTGAGCACACAGGCGCCCTACATCTTAGGGCTTTAGGTGGCATCGTTGGCAGTGGGGTCCTGTGATTCAGAGCCACCCATACCCCTGTTTGGGAAATGCCTGCCAGGGTTGTGAGGAAGATCTGTGGGTGTGGCAAAGTGCAAAGCCAGCAGTTCCTCTTTGGGACTTGAGCCTATTACAAACTTGTGACACAGTTCTTTAAAAAACTCAGAAGGAGCACTTGGCCAAGAAGCCAGGGATTAGGGACTGGTCCAGATCCTATGACTCAGTTGTGTGACCTTAGCCAGGCTTGACCTTGGCTTCCCTCCTGTCCCCTATGAGATGGACATGGACACTTACCCGATCTGCCACCTCCAAGTCCATCACATGGATAATGGGATGTGAGAGCACTCTGAAAAAAAATATGGTGGTTTCACTGCTAGGGGAAGTCTCATTATCATGGAGAGTTTGGATTTCCTGCTTGGTATGGTTAGGAAGACATTTGGGGCCTGGGCCCATTTTCTCTGAGGTACCTTAGTGTTCTGTTTCCTTTCCTCTTCAATAGATTAGTGGGATTGTCCACATGAACAAAGTGTTCTACACGACTGGATGGAGTAAGAGAATCACTTATTACACGTGAGTAGCCAGGGTGCAGGGCTTCCCTGATTTGGCTCAGACAGTAAAGAATCTGCCTGCAACATAGGAGACCCGAGTTCAATCCCTTGGATGGGAAGATCCTCTGGAGAAGGAAATGGCAACCCACTCCAGTATTCTCGCCTGGAGAATTCCATGGACAGAGGAGCCTGGCGTGCTACAGTCCACAGGGTTGCAAAGAGTCGGACATGCCTGAGTGAGGAAATCACTGCCACCAGCCAGGGCACACGTGGGAGGTGCGGGCAGCTGGCCCTTCTCTCTTTACTAAAGATGGTCTCCTCCATCCCTAACGTTGCTGGTGGCTGGAACACCAAGCAGGAAGTTAGTGCAGGGTGAGGTTTACTGCTTCGTCCTCTCATCTGTCCACTTATTCATCACTCCATGAGGCCAACAGGCTTTGTACTAGGTCCTGGGAATGGATATAAGCAAGAACATGAAGTCTCCATCCTCCTGGAACTCAGACACTAATCAAATAACTTAATTTATAATGATAGTCTGTTCAGTGCTATGAAAAAAACAATACAGGTTTCTATGGGGAGGGGAAGAAATCTGATCTAGTGTCAGGGGCCATCAGAAAAGGGTCATCTGAGGTGTCATGAGTGGAGTGGGATCTGAAGAGTGAGCAGGAGAGGTCTTAGTGAAGCAGTGAGGGGCTGGGGACAGGAGCGACATTATAGGCAGAGGAATAGCAAGTGTAGGGTCCCGTCCTCTTCAGAGAGCCTTTCTAGGGTCATGATTTCCCCTTCTTTCAGCCTGAGGTCTTACTCAGGTGTCTGAATGGGGCGAATCTGTAAGATTAGTGTATGTGAAGCCCCTAGGACAGGCTTTTAGAGCAGGCACATCGCAGATGCTCAGTTAATGCAGTCAGCCGGGCAGAACTCCAACTCTGCTCTACGCCTCCTCTGGAGGGGTCCTCCTCTGGGTCAGAGCTTGGAATCCCGGAGGCTTGGATGTTCTTCTCCCAGGATACCAATAAGGCTGAGCGCTCCACCCTCCTGCCTCCGGGCATGTGTGCAGGTTCCACAAGATCAAGCCGGTGCTCTTATGCTACCACTGGCAGACCTTCCACACGGAGGATGTCCTGAGCATGGCCAAGTACCAGAACCAGTTCATCGCCACCTCCTCCTACAACGGGGACATCCTGTTCTGGAACATCGGCACCTTCAGGCCCATCCTCAATTTCAACGCCTCTCAGAGCCCCTTGCCCTTGCTGCCCAAGAGGGTACGGTCAGCAGAAGCATGCTGTCTTCTTCGTGCTCTCTTAGCTGTGGGCCAGAACCATGTAGGGCTGGGGAGTGGGTCAGGGACACCCTGGGAGGTGGAAGGGAGTGATGGTGACTTGTTCTGAAGGAGTTTGGGAGCTAGGGAGGTAGGTGGTAGTTCTTATAATTATTCTTATTTGACAGATGAGGAAACAGGCACAGAGAGGTTAAGTATCTCTCCTGAGGTCACACAGCCATCAAGTAATAGATCCAAATCCAGGCTGTCTGACTCCAGAGCCTTGTGGCTCTAGTCCTGGTCTCCCGAGGAGATTACTATCTCTTTGAAGGTGGCTCACATTGACCCATCGCTACTACAGATTACTGCTCTGGGCTCACTGGGCTCTTGGTAGGACTTGGGAAGCCCCCACAGTCTCTGAATGACTGTATCTTTGTGGATTAAAGCTGGAAGGGGCCTTCGGGGTCACCCAGTCCAGTAGTTTTCCAAACTTGTGGAGAGAGGCTTAGAGGCTATTACAGCAGCTTCTCCAGGATGCTTCAGCTTTTTGTCTATTTTACACTTTGGAGTTTCCCTTCAGGCTAAAAACTACTTCAAAAATACTTGGGAAGCACTGTCCACTTACAGCTAGGGAGACCGAGTCCTTCCTGGGCGCTGTCCCCTGCCTGTGGGTGCCCCGGGGACAGGCTTCTAAGCTCTGGTTCAATGCCGTTAAGGGTACAGGGTTTTTGGGAAGCAAGCCCAATGCACCCGGAGGGCCCCGTGGTGTTGGCATTGGGCGGGGAGGCCTCCCTTCCATCCGGGACACGGCAACACCTCACGGGACTCCCTCCCACGCACAGGTGAAGGATGTGGACGCCTGTGTGTTCGATAGCCACAGGCCCAGCAAGCCCTGCATCGAGCAGGAGAAGTGGGCTTACAAACCGCACCTACAACCCCCAGGCCTCAGCACGAGGGCCACGGTCGATGCCAACCTGCGACGGAACCTGATGTCGGCGCCTCCAGTGATGAGACACCCCAGAGACAAGGAGCTGGCAAAGCCGGTGCCCCTGAAGGTGGCTGCCCCATGTCCCCACCACCCGAGGAGGCGCCTTGGCCAGGCCCGGGTAGGGTACCTTCCAATTAGGCCCATGGCTGCCTCGGGCCTGGGCCCAGTCTCTTCCAGGAGCACGGCCAGTACAGACCTAGTGTCTGCAGGCTCGAGGGTCAAGGGTACAGCTGAAGTTCAAGCCTTTCTCTGTTCTTGGGCTCCCATCACCCAGGCAGAGATGAGCCACCATGCCTCCTGCCCCAGAGAATGAACTGTGGGGGTCTGAAGCCCAGAGGCAGCCACCACTTCCCTCCTCCTCTGACTCCTGGCCTCTGCCCCAGGTTAACCTCCCCAGGCTTGTCTGACAGCCCTGTTCTGGAGCGGGGGAGTTGGAAGGAAGAGCAGGGGGTAGCTACTGTCTCCTGCTGACCCAGTATGCATTGGCCTCTGACCCTTAGCCACGAAGACTGTGATCTCCAGTGAGAGGCTTGAGGGACCAGTCAGATTGTCTCAGCACCTGCAGTCTAATTCCCATTCTGGGGAGCTGGGCCTCAATGAGAAACCCCACCTTCCCCAGACACAGAGGGCTTGTGAGGCATAGGGCAGTCTGCACCTCAACCCACATGACCTGCTGGATACATGCACGCCTGTCACTCTGAGGCTCTCAGACCTTGAAGTGTCTGGGTTGCATAACTACATACACACCCCTTGATCCTCACCTCTAGCCAGAGTGTCTTTCCCAGGATGAAGGAATGGGCTTCCCCAAAAGCCAACTGTGCTCTCTGCCCTGAAAGCAGAAGCTGCCAGTAAATTAAACCAGAGATGCTCCAGCGTTGGAGTGTATTTATGCCCAGGATCCTTTGGACACCCAGCTGTATCTTTTGGGGGGAAGTGTCCACTCTTTCAGCATTTGCCTCTGTCTCTGTTCCCCAGAGATTGTCTCAAGCTAAACTGGGAGGCCCATTTTTTTTTTTTTTCCCCCAGAAACCTCTCAGTGCTAGCAGCCTCAGTCAGTCAAGATTATCCCTTGACAGACACTCAACTCTCAAAGAGGCTGAAAGGAAAAAAGCAGACTTCCAGAAGAAGCTGTTGCTGCAGTCCAATGCATCAGTGGAGAAGGTTGGCCATGTTCAGGCAGGGGCTGGGTTGTGAGCCAGGGGCTGGACAGTTGGGATGCAGACTGGAGATGTAGCACCTGGGGGTCTGGGAGCCCAGCCTCGTTCTCCCAGGACCTGGAGAAGCCTGTTGGACACGATGGCAGTGCTCAGGATCTTGGCTACAGGGCTGCCATTTGGGGGGTGTCCCCAGTGTGTGGGGCTGTCTAGGGAGGGGAGCAGTGTTCCTTCCTGGTTGGGGGGCTGGACTGGGAGGTAGGAGATGTGGCATGTTCAGAACCCACTGGTGAAATGCCCTTCTGAATTCTGCGTGACTCGTGAGTGGGGATTGGGTTATCTCTGTTCTTCCTCCTCCTGTACCTTCCCCCTTTCTGAGCTTGGACACGTCTCCCTCTGCTGTCACCCCTGGGTAAGGTGACCTCTAAGTCCCCTTCCAGGTTTAATCTGAAATAATAGGGTAATTCTATATGGGTCTCCTAGGCTCCTACCATGAGCCCAATGAGAATATAATTAATAGCTGTAGGTTGCAGGAGGGCTGCTCCATGGCCCAGTTTCTGGGACTCAAGAACAGGGGAGCAGTGTCCTGGGGGACTGGGTCCTGTGGAATGGAGCAGAGAGCTACCAGTGGCTGGACCTTCTCTCCTTCAGGTTTTGAATGTGCTTTCCTCTGTTTTTAAAAAAATGGCTTAAAAAAACCCTCCAAAACTTAAAAAAGTAGTATTGGTTAAAAAAAATAGAAATAGGTGTAAAGCAAAAAATAAAAGGTCCGTGTTTCTCACTGTGTACTCTGTCTCATCCCCCAACGACAGTGGTCACAATCACTATGAACAGGTTGGTTTGGCTTTGTTTTTTTTTTTTTTAGGGGAGTGATGTTAAATTATATAGCTACGTGCATTTGCTTTTAAAATTTAACTATACTATATTATGGGTATGTTTTCTCATTAGTGATTTGGATTCAGCTTATTCCTTTGTTATGTTAAAAAATTATTTTCTTAAATCTACATTTCTTTAATAGTACATGAGTCTGCCTTTGTCCTCACACTAAGCCAGTCCTAGACATCAGCCTTGTCTTCATTTCTGCCAGTCTGGTAGGTGGAAAATATTGTCTTTTGATATTTCTTTGGTTATCTGTGATGTTGAGCTTTTTGTATTTTTGTTAGACAGTTGCATTTCTTCAGTGGAATAAATGCATATTCATATCCTTTTCCATTCTTTTTTGTGTTAATTTCTTGGAGCTGTCTATATGTTCTGAAAATGAATCCTTTGCCTGTTGTGTCTTGGAGATATTTTCACCTCATCAGCCTTCAGGGTGTCACACTGAGGTTTTAACTTTTTTTTAAATTAGTTAATTAGTTTTATTTTTGGTTGCTCTGGGTCTCCATTGCTGTGCACAGGCCTTTCTCTAGATGCAGTAAGCAGAGGCTACTCTTGGGTGAGGTGCACAGGCTTCTCACTGCATAGGCTTCTCTTGTTGCACAGCTTGGGCTCTAGGGCACGCAGCTTCAGTGGTTCTGACTCCTGGGGACTAGAGCGTGGGCTGAGTGGTTGTGGCGTGTGGTGAGTTGCTTCACGGCATGTTGAATCTTCCTGGACTAGGGACCGAACCCTGGCATCTCACTGTACAAATATATCAAGGGGAACGAGTTTGTTTTCTGCATCATTCTGAGTTGAGTACAGGTCTTTAGAAAAATCTTGTTTGAGCCTTCAGTTCAGTTCAGTTGCTCAGTCGTGTCCGACTCTTTGTGACCCCATGAATTGCAGCACGCCAGGCCTCCCTGTCCATCACCAACTCCCGGAGTTCACCCAGACTCACGTCCATTGAGTCAGTGATGCCATCCAGCCATCTCATCCTGTTGTCCCCTTCTCCTCCTGCCCCCAATCCTTCTCAGCATCAGAGTCTTTTCCAATGAGTCAACTCTTTGCATGAGGTGGCCAAAGTACTGGAGTTTCAGCTTTAGCATCATTCCTTCCAAAGAAATCCCAGGGCTGATCTCCTTCAGAAAGGACTGGTTGGATCTCCTTGCAGTCCAAGGGACTCTCAAGAGTCTTCTCCAACACCACAGTTCAAAAGCATCAATTCTTCAGCGCTCAGCCTTCTTCACAGTCCAACTCTCACATCCATACATGACCACAGGAAAAACCATAGCCTTGACTAGACGAACTTTTGTTGGCAAAGTAATGTCTTTGCTTTTGAATATGCTATCTCGTTGGTCATAATTTTCCTTCCAAGGAGTAAGCGTCTTTTAATTTCATGGCTGCAGTCACCATCTGCAGTGATTTTGGAGCCCAGAAAAATAAAGTCTGACGCTGTTTCCACTGTTTCCCCATCTATTTCCCATGAAGTGATGGGACCGGATGCCATGATCTTCGTTTTCTGAATGTTGAGCTTTAAGCCAACTTTTTCACTCCCCAATTTCACTTTCATCAAGAGGCTTTTTAGTTCCTCTTCACTTTCTCCATGGAGAAGGCAATGGCACCCGACTCCAGTACTCTTGCCTGAAGAATCCCAGGGACGGGGAAGCCTGGTGGGCTGCCGTCTATGGGGTCGCACAGAGTCGGACACGACTAAAGCGACTTAGCAGCAGCAGCACTTTCTGCCATAAGGGTGGTGTCATCTGCATATCTGAGGTTATTTATATTTCTCCCGGCAATCTTGATTCCAGCTTGTGTTTCTTCCAGTCCAGCGTTTCTCATGATGTACTCTGCATATAAGTTAAATGAGCAGGGTGACAATATACAGCCTTGACGTACTCCTTTTCCTATTTGGAACCAGTCTGTTGTTCCATGTCCAGTTCTAACTGTTGCTTCCTGACCTGCATATAAATTTCTCAAGAGGCAGGTCAGGTGGTCTGGTATTCCTGTCTTCATTTGGTAGCCGTTCATTGATCTATTATGATGTGTCAGGCAGTGTCATATGGGATAAAGTCATGAACAAAAAAGATACAAATCCCAGTCCTTGGGGAGCTCATAGTCTGGCCAAACGTTCCTAGTCACCAACTGGGTAGGTAAGGTGGTATTCCATCACTGTTCTCACTGGGCGTCTAGGAAACTGGGGGACCAGGTGGGTGTGGCTCCTTGCCCAGGCATCTCAGCACTGTGCCACAGGGGAGCTCCGGCTCCCAGCACCCCTGAGCAGGTTCGCCTCTCTCGCACAGATAATCTTCTTACAGACCAGGCCTCGGCTGCCACACTCGGCTGCCTTGCTGAGCAGCTGCATGGACGGTTACATCTATGCCTGGTCCATCCACGGGAGCGGAGGCCTGCTGGGCAAGTTCCCTGTGGACTCTGTAGACGAGGGGGACGTGGTTGTGGGTGCCATGGCCACGGATCAAAATGACTGGATTCTTGTCACAGGGGATTGCAAAGGGTGCATCAAGGTG
The DNA here is from genome assembly GCF_029407905.1 of Bubalus kerabau. Classification (NCBI taxonomy): domain Eukaryota; kingdom Metazoa; phylum Chordata; class Mammalia; order Artiodactyla; family Bovidae; genus Bubalus; species Bubalus kerabau. Next base: position 62,866,539 of record NC_073636.1, read on the forward strand.
AGGAAGAACTGGCCCTGGGATCGAGGGGCTGGCCTGAGCCGTGCTCTGGCCTCCTCTTTGCCGTCGGTGGTCCTCGCCCCATCCCTATGTCCTCTGGGCACTTGCTTCACTTGTAACACAGTGGGTGGTGGGGTGAGTTCCCTCAGAGTCCTCTCCTGCCCTCGTGGGCCCAGGGAAGTGAAGGAGGGCTTGGTCAGGGGGTCCCCCGCCCAGAAGCCTTCCTGTGGGTCCTGTGCTTTAGAATTCTCTTCCTGCTACTCCCTCACCCCCAGCTGTGCATCTGATCTGTGATCAGCTGTCTCAGGAGCTGATTTTGTGCTTTGTGGTGATGTGAGGTGTGAATGTCCCGTCCTTGGGTCTGTCACACTCTCCCTGTATGCTAGCTAAAGGTCTGGCCTAGAAGATGCCATGGTCCCCTCGGGGGTGTGGGTAAGAACCAGCCCCCTGAGGTGAAGAGAAATGGTCTGCGGGGGGACCCTCAGAGTGAGTCGGTGTTGGGGGTCAGGGAGTGCTGGGCTACTAATCCATGCTTTGTGTCTAGATCTGGGACATCAAGGATTACTGCGCACATTCTGACAAGCAGACACACCATCCTAGTGAGATCAACAAGTTTCGGTTCTTAATTTCTGAACGGATTCAGGTCAGCCTCCCAAACTACAGTCCCCCGGAGGAGAAGAAGGTAGGATGATTACTGGGCAATTGCTGAGAAAAGTGCTTCTGAGCCCCGCCAATGAGTCGGGACCATGGTTCCCACACTGAGATTCGGAATCTTCCATGTTTTCTGTCCAAGGTTGTCTGATTGATGTGGAAAAGGTTTTCTGCTCACCAGAAGTCACTGTTAACCAGTGAAACATAAGTATGCACACACCAAATACACTCACATGTATACACATACACACATATGCACACCTTCCATGGGCTTTGATCTTTGCAATGAAGGCCCTGAGGTCATAAATTCCTTTAAAAAGTAATGAAAATATTTATGTATTTTCTTGAGTAGGTAATGCATTTGCGTGTGTGCTAAGTCGCTTCACATGCCCTCCTGCAGGAGATCTTCTCAACCCAGGGATTGAACCCACGTGTCTTATGTCTCCTGGCGGGTTCTTTACCAATAAGGCCATGTTGGGAAGCCCAGATACTGCATCTAAGTAGTTCAGAAATCACTGGATATTTCCCTGATGACTAGTGAATTTGAGCACCTTTTCCTTAGTTGTCAGGAAAATGCAAATTAAAACCCAAAGGTGATATCACTGCTTATCTACCAGAATGACTAAAACTGAAATGACAGGCAATGCCAAATATTGGCAAGAATATAGGTCAACTGGTGATAAACCATCTAAAATTGCTTATGTTGATGGTTGCAACTCTGAATATATGAAAAGCCACTGAAGCCAGCACTTTAAATAGGTACATTGTATGTGAATTGTATTTCAATAAAACTGTGTTTAAAAGCTATAGAAACAATAGGACAAATATTCTTTTTTGGTTTTGTTTTTTTTTTTTACAAATCTTTGTTTGTAGTTGTTTATCTACACATCCGGTAATTTATCCCAAGGAAGTAGTATGTAAAAGGACGTCAATCTAAGGCCTTTAATGCTACTGCCATACCGCATTCCAGAAAGTTTATGTAGGTTTTCACTTTATTAGTTTGTTTTGCTTTATCCTTGACAGCATAAAGTTTTTATCATTAACAGTATTTATCTGAGTGAGAGCCCCCTGATAGATATAGAAGGCATTCAATAAATAAATGTTTAAAGTGAAAAAAAAAACCTTTTAGCTGATTTTTAGATATAAATAGTTTCTTTTGATTTTATGAAAATATCTTTGCTTATATTGACATCTGTCCTTATTTTATTGGCTATATATATTTTGTGAATTACCTCTTCATGTCCTTGGTCCAGTTTTCTTTTGTGGTGACCATCTTTTATAAATGATGTACAATCATCTTAAAACATATTAAAAGACATTAACTCATTGCCTGTCATATGTATTACAAACATCCCCTCCCCCCAGGTTGTCATTTGCCTTTTAATTTATGATGAGTTTTAAATTACAACATATTTTTTGGTGGTCAATTTTTCTTCCCATTGTGATATTTCCTGTCGCTTATCACTTCCTTATCAGAGATAATAGTCATTCTTTATCTTCAATATTTTATGGTTTCATTAAAAAGGATTCTTCAACCCTTCTAGTGTTTACTTATAAGATATAAGACAATGATTTAAGTTTCACTACTTAGTTTATCAGGAATTCCAACACTGTTGATTGAATCCTGTTCTCTATTACCACCAATTTCCCACCATTCTTGTTATCAATGTTTTAAATATGTCTTTGGGTTGGTTTCTGAGATATTGTCTTCCATCGTCTAGTTTTTATTACTGTGATGTAACATACTCGAGTATGATAAAACATGTCCTCCATTAATTTTGTTTTATTTGAAAGTAGTCTTGGATATTTACACTCATTTTCCAATTAAGTAGGATTTTATTCTTTCATAGTACATTGTGATATATCACTCCATTTCTCACCCTATTCCATGCCTGATGCCCAACTAAATATCTTAAAAAAAAAGACCTGGGTTTTTGTCTAGCCCCATCACTTTCTAGCTGTGTGGTTCTGGGCTGGTTACTGAATGTTTCTGACCCTCACTTCTCTCCTCTCTGCAGTGGTGAGACTCATACACATCCCATAAGGTTATTCTGATGCGCAAATGAAATAATCTGTACACAGGAAGTGGGCAAGCAATACAACAATATGCAATTTTTTTTTAAATGATCTTACTGAAGGGAACAGTGAGGGCCAGAGAAGTGCTTGGATTTACCTAAGGTCTCCAGAAAGTTCATGTGGGGGTGTATCTAGAACTAGAACCGTGGCCCATGTCTCAGCTCCTTCCAAAAGCCTCTTCTACCTCCAGCCCTGGGTGCCCTCTGCGAGCCAGTGTCTTGGGAGTTTAAATTCTCTTGCACTGTCCCCTGTAGGTGGAGGCCGGCCAGACCATTTCCCTGATTCCACCCCAGCTTCTGATTACCTGGAAGGCCCATTTGGATAGTGTGGCAGACATCCTATATGTGGACAGCCTCCAGCTGGTTATCAGTGCTGGCCAGGACAGGGACGTCAAGGCTTGGAAACTCTCTGGTGACGCCATTGGTACGGACGGTCCTGCTGAAGCTCAGTCATGCCCCATGGCCCTTCCTGGCCCTAACCTTGTTAGAACACAAGCTGGGATAAACCTCATATCCCATGGGGTGGGAGTTTCAGACCACAGCAGCTGTCTTTCCTCAAATAGTATCACAAGGTGTGAGTCTGTCCAGTTGTCCATTCAGCAGTCTGTCCATCCGCTCATTCACTCATCTGCTCAACACTATCTGTCTTTGCATATTAGATCATATATCTGATAAGGTACAGTCCATTCTCTTTTTAAAAATAAACTTAATTCTTGAGGTATAACATATGTAATGAAAAGCACACAAACCAAAAGTATTCTCAGCTTAGTGAATTTTCAGAAAGTAAACATATAGCCATATAACCACCATTGTATCAAGAAACAGAACATCACCAGGACTCAGGGCTTCCCTCACCTCCTGACCCACTGACTCTACCTACACCTTTCCAAAAGTAACCACTGTTCTGATTCATAAATCCAAAGCTTATGTTAGTCTGGCTTTGAACTTTGTCTAAATGGAATCATCTGATAGTTTCTCCTTTGTGTCTGGCTTCTTTCTCTCAAACACCATATGTTTGTGCCATTCAGCCATTCATTGACTGTAGCAGCTCATTCATTCTTACTGCTGAGTGGTATTCTGTTGTTGATACCGTACTTTATCTATCTGTGCTATTGTTGTTGGGCATTAGGGCTATTTTAGGCTATTAAAAACAAACACTGCTATGAACACCCTCATGCAGGTTTTTTTTTTGAACAAGTGTGTATGCCTTTCTGTTAGATATGTATTTATAATGGAATTGCTGAACCACAGAGTATACACGTTCAGTCTCAGTAGATGCTGCTAAACTATCTTTCAAAGTGCTCACCAGTTTTCACTCTTTCACCAACTGCATACAGTGGCTCTTACTGTGTCATAACTTTGTGACCACTTGATATCGTCATTGCATTAAATTTTAGCCATTTTGGTGAATATGTAGTGGCATTTTATTGTGGTTTTAATTTGAATCCCTGATGAATAGAGGTTGAATATCTATTTATGTATTTATTGATCATATGTTTATTGATCAATTGTGTATTTTATAGTTGTCCCATGTCTCTCATTCTCTCTTCTGTTCTTTACATTTTTTTTTCCTGTTTCTGCATTCCATTTTGGATATTTTCTACTGACCTGCCTTCCAGTTCATTAATCTTGTCTCCTATGTGCAGTCTGCTATTAAATCCATCCAGATACTGTATTTTTTAGTTCTAGAACACTCATTTGATTTTTTCCTACAAATTTTGATTAATGGTTGAAATTCTGCTTCTTTTCCTCCATTCTATTCATATTTTCCTTTATTTTATTAAAAATTTTTACAACAGTTGTTTTAAAGTATTTACCTATTAACTCCAATGTCTGAATTATCTGTGAGTCTGATTCTAACGCCTATTTCTTCTTTTGATTATTGGTTATATTTTCCTGCCTTTTCACGTGTCATGTATAGAAAAACTCCAATGAAACCAAACCAAACAAAAACCCAACCCAAATCAAGCTGAACTTTCCTGAACTTTGTAGAAAAGAAACTGCAAAGACTGAAGCTGACATGATTTTCCTCCAGTGCGTTGCTCTTTGCTCTGCATAGCGCTTCTTGTCTCAGTGCGGTTAGGAAGTGAGCTGGGTTGGGGCTGGACTGCAGCTCCAGGAGGCCTAGTTTACTTCTGGGTTCAGTTGATTCCAGGGTAAAGCCTGTTGTGTTTGCTGTTGGCTTCTTCCTCCAGTGAGACTCTTGACTTCTAGTGAGCTCATTCTGTCTTTCTAGCCCAACCCTCAGAACTTAAGCAATTGCAGGTCCTGATCTTCTTTCCACGTGGCGACCGCTCATTTGTCCTATGATCTCTAAGTCTCTTTTTGTTTGTTTCATTTGTCTGTTTCATTTTTTAGATTATATAACTGAGATCACGAGGCATTTGTCTTTAACTTGTTTTATTTAACACAGTACTTTCCAGAGCCACCCGGGTTGTCACAAATGGCAAGATTTATCTTTTTTTATGACTGAGTCATATTCTCTAAGCTCTCCTGTAGGGAAAACAACCATGCCTTTGGGACTCCACTAGACTTAATCTGTCATGCCAGCCATATTGGCTCTTAGAAACTCTGCTGGTTTCCCTGTCTTTGGGTATCTTTCTTCTGCTAAACGGAGCCTGATTCTCACTCACCATGTGTCCATACTCAGAAAATTGCTCCCAGAGAAAAAAGCAGTTCCCAATTTTAGTTCTTCTGGGAAGGACTCTTTCCTTTCTGTAATTTGGTTTGTCTAGTCTTCTTTGCTTCTATAGCTCTCCAGTGATTTTTTTTAATACAGTTTTTAGAAGTTACTTTCCATTTACAGTTATTACAAAATATTGGCTGAATTCCCTGTGTTGGGCAGCGTACATTCTTGAGCCTGTCTTACACCCTATGGTTTGTACCTCCCCGCTGGTAATCACTAGTTTGTTCTCTGTATCTGTGAGTCTGCTTATTTTTTATTATATTCATCAATTTGTTCTATTTTTTAGATTCCACTTATAAGTGATATAATGTTTGTCTTTGACTGACTGATTTATTTCACTTAGCATATAGCCTTCAGGGTTCATTCTTGTTGCCACAAATGGTGAAATTCTGTTTTTTCTTTATGACTGAGTAGCTTTCAGTCATAAAGTAGCTTTTTACATATTAATTATATGTATTGATATACATACCACATCTTCTTAGGTTGCTTCTGTATCTTGGCAATTATAAATAAAGCTGCTATGAGCATTGGGCTGTATCTTTTTTATTTTTTTTTGCATGTATACCCAGGAGTGGAGTTGTTGGATTGTATGGTAGTCCTATTTTTAGTTTTGGAGAACCCCCTATGCTGTTTTTCACAGCGGCTGCACTCATTTACATTCCCACAAATAGTGTACATGGTTCCTTTTGTTCCAGATGCTCACCAACATTCATTATCTGTGTTCTTTTTGATGATCGCCATTCTCAATGGTGTGAGGTGATATCTTATTCTTCTCCAGTGATTTGTAAAAATATGACTTTGTAACACATCTGCTTTGGTTTTCTTAATTAAAAAGAATTCTGCAGCATGAAAATGGCCTACAACTCACTATGCCCTGCCCAGAAGTAGGACTCATATTTCTCTATTCTTACTACCTACTTTCTACCCCAGCCCTGATCCTCCACAGACCCATTCCTAATCTCACATCTGATAGGTGGCTGATAGATGCCTGTAATCTTGTACCATTGCCATTTTATGTGTGAGCCACTTAAAGCCTGTCTGAGGACTATTCAGTCATTGCCATAGAACCTTCTCCATCTTAGCCTATATGTGGGGCAGGATGCTTTTTTAGGCCTGAACTCCAAGTATATCCTAGGGTTAGGGTCTGACTCCTCCAGATATTTGCCAAGTAGCTAGCATAATGCCTGGGATGTGTTGGGCATAGTCAGGTGTAGGCCAGGAATAAGGGATTGCTGGCTGCCTCTTGAGGGTGGATGGTGAGGGACAGAGTGTTTAGAGGAGGGAGTGGCTGGCCAGTCCTTGCTACTGAACTGGGTCTGGTTAAATCACAGGGACGTTTGGCCTGAGTGTTTGGAAAAGGCTGCAGGATACCCCAATGATGACTGATGGCGAACTAAATGAAAGATTAAAGAAGGAGGGTGACTTCTTCGACCCCAATGAGAAGACCTTCCATCTAGAGCTGCAGTGAGTTATCACAATGGTCATTGGTCATTGGTCAACTGGTTAACTCTGGTCTGGATCCCAGGAGCCCTCCCTTGTAGGGTAGTGCAGGGCATATTCAGGCAGGGCCTTCAGAATGTCTCAGGCATGGGAATTGCAGGTAACTTGACTCTACAGGTGGTGGCTGTGGCCTCAGAGCCCGAGGCTCTGTTCTAGCCCAGATCAGCTGTAAGACTGAGCAGTGAAAACCAGAAAATATAAAACCCCAAGTCCTTAGATGGGGACCCTGCTCCAGAATCAGGGCCCCTGCTGGGAGAGCCCAGGGTTCTGGTCTTGACATATGTGTTATGTCTCTGAGTTGGGGGAGGCAGGTTGCTTGCTACGTGTTCTTTCCTCTACAGGTTCCTCCTCCACCTGTGCTCTATCCCTATTCCTGACCAAGTCTCAGATGAATTTTTTGTTGTTCAGTTGCTAAGTCATGTCCAACTCTTTGCAACCCCATGAACTGAAGCACACCAGGCTTCCCAGTTCTTCACTATCTTCCAGAGTTTGCTCAAACTCATGTCCATTGAGTCAGTGATGCCATCCAACCATCTCATCCTCTGTTGTCCATTTCTCCTCCTGCCTTCCATCTTTCCCAGCATCAGGGTCTTTTCCAATGAGTCAGCTCTTTGCATCAAGTGGCCAAAATATTGGAGCTTGAGCTTCAGTATTAGTCCTTCAATGAATATTCAGGGCTGATTTCCTTTAGGATTGACTGGTTTGATCTCCTTGCATCCAAGGGACTCTCAAGAGTCTTCTCCAGCACCACAGTTTGAAAGCATCAATTCTTTGGCACTCAGCCTTCTGAGAGATGGTCCAACTCTCACATCTGTACATGACTACTGGAAAAACCACAGCTTTGGGTCATTCAAAAAATATTTATTGAGGTCCTGCTGACTGCTAGGTTGTGCTAGGTCTGGACATCCAAAACTATCCAGACATAGGTCCTGCCTCAGAGAACTCCCAGTCCACTGAGGGAGATGAATATGTAACCCATGGCTACAGTTCTATGTGGTAAACAATAGGACTATTAAGAGAGGCTTGGCTCAGAGGATAATCACCTGACTGGGTGGAGCAAGTAAGGAAGGCTTCATAGAAGAGAGATTTTGGAGTTGGGTTTTGACATGTAAGTAAGAATTTGTCAGGCACCATAGAGTCCTCGTGGCTCCTATGCTCCTGTCAAGGCTTAGGCTTTTACAGTCCTGTCAGGATATATCAACAAGACAGAGGCAAGGCTCCCCTTGCAGGAGAGGAAGTTTAGGAGTTCTGCAAGGGGAGGCCCAGGGGAAGTCTGGATGGGGTGTCAGGCCTCCATAGAAGAGGATGTCGGGTGGTGGGAGGTGTCGCAGGACTTGTTGGAGACCAGGATAAGCAGGGCTTTGTTAGTGTTAACTGAACACTTGCCCACTGATGCGCCTGGGCTGTACAGCCTCAGGGGAGGGATGAGAAGGTTGGAGAGGATCCAGCCCAGAAAGGAGAAACCTGCCTGGGGAGGGATGTCCCACCACGTGGTACAGAGGGCATCTTGTGAAGGAAAGCCCCTCACATCAGGGAGGAGCGAGATCTTGCTGAGGCCCTGAAGTACCAGCAGCGGGAACAGGTAGTCCTCTTGGATCTGCTGAATGGGAAAGCAGACACGGAGGCTAAAGCCTGGGCCAGGCTGCAAAAGATAACCCCGATGTCCCCATGGACTGGAAAGCACTCCCCGGAAGACATTGAGGATACCTGGTGCAAGTGGGAATCCAAGGGCAAGCAGGTGAGGCTGGTGGGGCACTGAGTGGGTAGGGAAGCCCTCAACCCTCAGCCCCGAGCCTTCGCCCTTGCCTGGGACCTCTGCAGGAGAGCAAAGTCCTGGGAGCAGCATACAAGCCCAAGGAGCGGTCGCGGAGCCCTGGACTCCTGTTCACCAACGTGCAGTATGGCTGGATGAAGCACCAGGTGAGTCAGGGTGGGGTTAGCTCCCTTTGATGCTGGGCCTAGAGGCTGGGGGTCCCACCTCCATCATGCCCACATGGCCCTCCAGTGGGAGTGAGGGGCGCACCTTTCCTTAACAGGATTCTGGGCCATAGGCAGCTCTGGGATGAAGCTGGTCTGGCTGGTTTGTTTGCCAAGGCCCTGCTTGAGGCCATGGACACAGTTTTTGTCCCTGAGGACAAACCTCATCAAGCCTATGGGAGGAAGTTGTTTGTGGACCTGAAACCTGTTGATCGCCTTCAAAGCATTTCCCAGAGTCTGCTTGTTTGTTGGGCTTCCCTTGTAGCTTAGTTGGTAAAGAATCTGCCTGCAGTGCAGGAGACCCCAGTTCAATCCCTGGGTTGGGAAGATCCCCTGGAGAAGGAAATGGCAACCCACTCCAGCATTCTCCCCTGGAAAATCCCATGGACAGAGGAGCCTGGTGGGCTGCAGTCCATGGGGTCGCAATGGGTACCATTCTGGAGCAGACACAGGGCCTCACGGTGCTAGGCACACAGTCAGCAAGAGACAGAGGGAGTGGAACAGGCCTGTCCTTAGGGAGAGAAAGGGACCAGGGACTTTGGACAGACCAGCCTAGAGTCCCATCCTGCCTCTTGCTTGGGCAGATCCCAGCCTCTCTCAACCTTTTTCTCCTCCTCGGGGGAGCTCCCATCCTCTGGGGTGTGGACTCAAAGGCAACCCCCTGGCCCCAGGCTGGGGAGGGGCCAGTGCCAAAAAGGAACTTGGCTTCCTTGCCCTTTCCTGGAGATGGGCCTCCCAGCACAGTGTAGCAAGTGCTGCTGGGAGAGGTGGGGGCATGTCTGGAGAGTTCCTTGCATTCGAGCCCTACTCGGGGTCCAGCTCGAGGCCTCATGGTGAGATGGGGACGGTCCAGCACTGACCTCACAGGACTGTTGGCAGCACCAAGAGGAGGGCCGGGGGCTGGGCCTGGTGCCCAGTGGGCTCACTGCTCGGCCGAGTGTGGTCATCACTAATGTTGCTGTTCAGTCGCTAAGTCACGTCCTATTCTTTGTGGCCCCAACAACTGCAGCATTCCAGGCCTCCCTGTCCCTCCCAGGTCATCAGCAATAGGCGTGCAACTCTGGGGATGGCTCCTCTCTCAAAGGAAGCCCTCAGAGTCCGTCCTCCCTGGGAACCTGCTCTTGGCCCCTGCTGTTCTCCACGCTCCCCTGCTCTGTTCCCTGCAGATCTCACCTCAGATCTACCAGAGCCTGCACTTCAATGAGCTGGCGTCCACCCAGAATCCTGCCTTCAAGACGCAAAAAGTCCTGGACCAGCAGAGCTGGCTCACCCTCCTGGTGACCCAGCGCATCCGGAAGGACCTGGGTCCCTACAGGGAGACCGTGCCTGAGTACCCGGCCAGCTCGCCCACCACCACGGCCTCCTCGCCTTCCTCACCCTCGCTGTCAGCCTCGGGCTCCGGGCTCCTGGCGTCTGGCCTGGCCCCTTCCTCATGGTCCCAGCCCTCCCGATCCTTTTTGTAGCCCCCATCCGCCCCTGCACCCTGTCCTGCCCCTTGGACCTGTCCCAGGTATCCGGGCACATCCTGCAGAGGCCGGTGTCTTCCCTGCCCCACGGCCCCTCCCTCAGGCTGCTCCCCAGGCCTCTGAAGGCCCACCTTCCATCCTCCCACATTAGGCTCTGAGGTGGCCCATCCTCTCTCCAGTCCGCCAGCAGGGCCACCAGGCTCATGAGGTCCTGTCTGTCCCTGGCTTACCCTCTGCCAGGCCCAGAGGGTACAGACCTCGCCCTGGCTCTCCCCACTCTGCCATCTGGTGAAGCCAACCTTCTTCGCCAGAGTCCTGGGGAGGAAAAATAAATGTTCTCAGATGTGGAAGCCCCACCGGCCTTGGCATTGGGCTGTGTGTCCCTCACCCCTTAGGCGCCGGCCTGTGTCTCTGATTCGGGGTTGTGCTCCCCTAGGCAAGGGGACGTGGGGAGGAGAGTCCCTCCTCTCAGGACACCTGGTGTGGCTGGCTGGCAAGTGACAGGCCAAAGCAGGGGCAGGGGCTTCACAAGCCCTGGAGGTGCTGTGGTGGGTGGTGCGAGTGAGCGGGGAGGGGGAAGCAGTGGAGGAGAGGAGGGGAGGTCAGCCAGGCGGGTGGGACCTTGAAGACCAGGAAAACGCATCTGGAGTGACTCTGAGTGAGACGGGAGCCATTGCAGGGCCTGGAGCCAGAGTGCAACGTGATGGGACTGAAGCGGAGCCGAGAGGAGGCTGCTCTGAGCAGCGATGGTGGAGCTGGTCAGAGGGCGAGGGGGATGGCCAGGAGGTGAAGGTGGGGGGTGCCAATGTGCAGAGCAGACTGTGGGGGAGAGAGTGTCTTGCCCGACTTGGCTGGTTTTTGTCCTGAGGCCCTATACACGGCAAGTCCTACTGAACTCCCAGGAAGGTAGTCATCTTCTCCCCATTTTAAAGAAGGGAACAGAGACTCAGAGAGGGGAAGTAACTTGCCCGGGGTCATCCAGCATGGAAGCCAGAGTGGGATCCGCACCCAGGCCAGGCTGACGCTTGAGCCCGGCTTCCCTCTCCTGGGTGCCTTTGTGTTCTCGCCCCACACTGGCTGGGTGACCATCTGCCAGGACTAAATCTCTCCCAGTCCCATCTGGAAAGCTAGGCAGACCCTCCTGGTGATTTAAAAGATTAGAATAAAAGACAGTGTTCTCAGTGGGTGACACTGGATAGATAGTCTAGGGCTGAAGACCTCTCAGAGTGGAGGAGGAAAGAGATACCTCTAAAGCCTGGTGAGAGAATCCAGAAAATCCAGATCTCTCAATCCTAGTCTCTCAACTCTATCCCACCTGGCTTGCATACCTCCTGGGACAAGGGGCTCAGTCCTTGCAGAGTTGGGAACTGTTAGAACATCCTTCCTTGGGTGGCATCCACGTTTGCTTCCTGCTCTGGCCCAGTTCTGTCCAGGAAGGTGATGAGGAGGGAGGCAGGGGGGATGCCAGACCGTGTGCCCCCAGCTTCTCACAGGGGCCACAGGAGAGACCTAGTGCCCACTACGGACCCCTATCACCAGCCCTTCCTTTCCTGGACACCCCGTCAGCAGTGACTGCAGAGCTAGATAGCCAGGCTGGAATTCCTGCCCTGAAACTCTTGAGCTGCGTGACCACATGCAGGCCACATCCCTCTCGTTTCCCAAAGTTGTGCCTCTTTCTAGGGGCTGCCAGGAGAAGAGGACAGGGGGCGGTACAGTGAGTTCCCATCTACAGGTCCAGCAGGGCAAGCCCTCCATGAAGGGTGCTTATTAGGGTGATTTTTATTTCTCCCCTCCCTTGCGAAGCCCAGGTCTCAGGTATCCTAGGATGCTGCCTGATGTGTCTGTGCTCTTTTGAAGGGTCACCTGAGACCTTCCTTCCTGTCACAGAGGGACTTTCTGGAGGGGATGTCCTCACTTGGCCACATGGTGGGTTGGTAGCATTGATGGGAGACAAACTGGCAGGTTAAGAAGGGAGAGGGCGCCGGGAGGTCTGCTGTTCTGAGCTCTGGCGGTGAACGAGGCCTCCCTTTCCTCCCCTTTCTGACTCCAGAACCACTGCCCAAACTGAGGGACTCAAAGGACTTGGGGCTGAGTGTTGGGGACAGACCCCTCCTGGAGCCCAGCCCCAGGGAACTGCCCCAGAGCCAGTGTCTGAGAACTGAACAGAGCAGGAGGCTCTTTACCAGAGAGGCAGGACCAGGTGGTGTCCACACACCCAGGATGGAGGGGATTCTAGGACCCCAGAGTCTGGGCCAGCCTTCCAGGCTACCTAGAGCTTCCCATAAGCCTGTAGGCCCCATGGTGGGGAAGAGGGGTGGATAGGGGCACTCCAGTTTATGCTCCCTGACCTTGACCATGACACATGGTAACCAGCAGTCTCAATCCCTCCTCTGTAGAGATGAGTCATCCCCAGAGCCCTGGGAGGGTGAAAGTGGCCTGAGAAACCACTGTGACCACTGTAGGGCTTCCCACTGGCCAAGCTGCGTGCTTCCTCAGAGCTGGCTCTGGTTTGGAGAAGTAAAGGCTGTATTACTTCCTCCACTTGTGTGAAGGGCTCATAGCCATCACCACAATCGACAAGGGCCTTCCACGCCAGGATCTGCGGGCCTCAGTTCACTCTGGCCTCTGGGAGGAGGTGAGGACTAGCGTCTCCTGGGCGCATATGGGGAAATTAAGGCTAAGAGGGAGACTTTGTCCAGGTCGTAGGGTGAGGGAGCTCAGGGCAGGGGCAGGGCCTAGGATTTTGCCTCATCGCTGGTTCAGGCAGCTCTGAGTCTTGCAGAAGGGAGGCTCTGCCCATCAGCCCCAGGCCTACCTGGCCTGGCATTCATGGATTAGTAGGATTAATGAAAATCCTGGGGCTTGAGCTAGGCTTACCGGAGGCGCCACTCTGGGGACCGTGGGGGATGACTTGGCGCTCTGTACCTCCGGTTCTGTCTTGGTCACTGCAGAGAGTTAACTCCCACCCTGGCTGGCCGCCTGCTTCTCTGTTCCTGTCTAGTGGGTGGGCCAGGTGGTGGGAGGGCGGCCAGCCTTGTGCATTGTGGGCTGGAATGGGTGTGGGGAATGGGGGTGGGCCGCGAGACCCCTTTGTTTTCCTGCAGGATGCTGCCCCAGAGCCAACCCCCTTCTGACCAGAGCAGGCCTATGTTGTGGGCCTAGGATGGCTCTGGGTCCCTCTAGGGGTCCATCATGACAAATAGATGGGGAAAAAATGGAAACAGTGATAGACTTTATTTTCTTGGGCTCCAAAATCACTGTGAATGGTGACTGCAGCCATGAAATTAAAAGACGTTTGCTCCTTGGAAGAAAAGCTATGACAAACTTAGCATATTAAAAAGCAGAGACATCACTTTGCAGACAAAGCTCTGTCTAGTCAAAGCTATGGTTTTTCCAGTAGTCACGTATGGATGTGAGAGTTGGACCATAAAGAAGGCTGAGTGCTGAAGAATTGATGCTTTCGAATTGCGGTGTTGGAGAAGACTCTTATCCCCTTGCACTGCAAGGAGATCCAACCAGTTCATCCTAAAGGAGATCAGTCCTGGGTGTTCATTGGAAGGACTGATGTTGAAGCTGAAGGTCCAATTTGGCCACCTAATGTGAAGAGGTGACTCATTGGAAAAGCCCCTGATGTTGGGAAAGATTGAGGGCAGGAGAAGAAGGGGACAACAGAGGATGAGATGGTTGGATGGCATCACCAATTCAATGCACATGAGTTTGAGCAAACCCCAGGAGATTGTGAGGGACAGAGGAGCCTGGCATGCTGCAGCCGATGTGGTTGCAAAGTGTCAGACACAACTTGGCGACAGAACAACAAGGGGCCCGTCTCCTTGTCTATGCAGTGGGGTTGTTCAAAGGCTCTGGGGACTGCAATGCCCAACCCAGGGTCTAGTGATTTTGAAGGACGGGTGCGGTGGGGCATGGAAGGGACACTTCTGGGGCAGGTGAAGGGAGGACAGTGGTGAGTAAGGAGGACCTGAATAAAGCAAAGGGCTGAGCTGCCTGCAGTGAGGGGTCCTGGTGAAGAGCAGCCCCACCCCCTCCCCGTGGATGAGAGCCCCCTGGCTGTGCCCTTCCCTGCAGTCTGTGCGCCGACTCAGCAGCCTGGGGTGGGCGGGACAGGCAGGCTGCTCTCTGGGGCACAGTGGGGACAGACCCAGGAATCCTGCCCTCCCTTCCGCTTCCATAATCAGTCCACCTGAACCGACTAGAATTTGAAATGATGTGAGAGGGCTTGGGTGGGTGAGCAAGCACTTTGGGCCAGGAAGGTCTGGGTTGGTGTTGCAGCTCCACCACGGCCCCTTCCGTAACCTTAGGAAATGACTCCACCTCTTGGTGCCTCAGTTGCCTTGTCTGTAGGGAGGCTTCGTCCCTGTGGTGAGGAGGAGGTGGGGAGACGAGTGTGAGCACACCTGTGCATTATGGAATGTTTGTGGACGATATGCTTGTCCATCTAGAAAACTCAAGAGGGAGAGGACCATGGCAGAGTGAGGTTGCATGATTTTCTTCCACAGCAGCTGTGACCATAGAGAATGTCCCTGAGGGTAAAGATCCCATTTACAATCAGCCTAAAACTGATTAAAATATCTGGAACTAAAATCTGACCAGAAAGGCAGAGAATTCATATGAAGAAAGCAATGGCACTTCACTAAAGGTGTTGAAGTAGGATCCCATGTTCCGGAAGGAGAAGAGCTGACGTGTGGCCAAGACACTTAGTTTTCATCCACGAATTCATAAAACCAGTGCAAGTTTAGCTGTTAAAAAAATGCAACTTGACAAGCTGATTCTAAAGTTTGCCTTGACAGACTTCCCTGGTTGTCCAGTGGTTAGGACTATCTTCCAACGGAGGGGATGTGGGTCCGATCCCTGGCCAGAGAAATAAGATCTCACATGCTGAGAGGCAACCAAGCCTGCATCCTGTAACTACTGAGTCCACATGCATCAACTAGAGAGAAGTCTGCAGGCTGCAACTAAGACCTATTGCTGCCAAAAAAAGAAAAAAAGGTTTGCCTTGAAAGAGAAGTGTATGCAAAGCAGAAATAAAGAGAATGGTACTCAGTATAGCTCCTGGAGGAGGAAATGGCAACCCAGTCCAATATTCTTGCCAGGATAATCCCATGGACAGAGGAGGGGACAGTCCATGGGGTTGCAGAGTCAGACACAACTGAGCCACTGAGCATGCGTGCACACACTCAGTATAGCACATACCAACAGACATTCCAAAGCTGGAGTAACTTCAAGAGTGTGGTTTCGTACAGGACAAAGCAGGGAAGCCAATGAAGTGATGAAGCCCAGAGGCTCTGCACTGACTCTGTTTCCAAGCTACAGATGGAAGATGGATCATTTAATACAGTATTGTGGTTTCTAGGAAGCAATTTAGTTTTAAAATTAAACTAGATCTCTACCTCACACCAGGCACAAAAATAAATTTCAGATGCATTATAAAGCTTGTACACATTTAAATCTTATGTGTGTGCACCAAAGAGCTCATATCTATATCTACAGTGTGTAGGTATGTATATACATCATATATAAATTATAAAATTACTAGAAGGAAGTATAGGAATATATTGTCATAATCTTGGAACTGGGCAGAACCTTCCTAGCAACACATACATCTTTGAAGCTACAAAGGAAAAGACTGATTTGACTTTGCACATAATATTTTCTAAAAAATAAAATACTTTGAATAAAGTTAAAAGACAAATTTTTGGAAGAAAGTTGTAGGATGACTGGAAGAGTGAGATTGGGAGAGGCATTTAGGGGAGGGAGTGGGGTGTCTCTGGGTTCACTTTTCCTCAAACCTTAATATGGTGTGTTAATAACATTCTTACTAATAACAAGAATAATTTTCATAGAAACTGTGGGATAATACCAGGTTGGATATGTGTGGCTCCCAGGTCCACGGAGTCCTGGGAGGGACAGGGAGTGTCAGGATGCTGTGACCCCTTGAAGCCCCCTCTGACCATGGAGACCATCAAAGGACAGGCCCTGGGGCCATGTGCTGGAGGGTCCCCAGGGGCTGGTGAGGAGCCTGGCTGATGGCCAGAGGGGCGGCTTCTGCAGCAGGACAGAGGCTTGTCCAGGGTGATCTCTCAGGAGACAAGTATGTTTCCGATTTACATACGTTTCTAACACCCAGTTGAGCCCTTGCCAGCCTCTCCATCTGCCTGTCTCTGGCTTTATGAAGTCCCTCCCTTGAAGACTTCCTGTGCCCTTTCCAACTGGACCAGCCTGCCCCCATCTCGGACAGCATCACCTTGTCCCCAAGGACTGGGCCTCTTATCACCTGCCTGGGGCCAGAGGTTGACAGTGGTCATTTAACCATCATTCACCCAGCACCTACTGTGTGCTATACTCTGTGCTGAGAGCTCCATGGGAGGTCCATGGCGTTTTTTCCACGGATACTCACAGTAGACACTGGCTTTAGCACTTCTGTCAGCTCTTAAGTAAATACCAGAACAGGTGGGACTCAGCTATGGCAAAGATTACACACATAAACTATGAGTGACTGGTTAGGGAACAGAAACAAAAAGCAATTTACATCTGCCTTTCTAATAGTATACCGAGATGACCTGCTATCAGAATTTATAGAATTTCCTTACAATGTTTTCAAAGTATCCCAGAGTTTCTCCTTTACGGGATTTAAAATATCTTATAACTTTTTTCAATTTTCAAAATCATAGTAATATAGTAATATATATAATATATTAATATATAATATAATATATTGATGATATAATATATGATAATATATTATATATAATATTATAATATATACAAATATATACATAATATATATATAAAATGTAAAGTTTATCATCTTAACCTTTTCAAAGTGTATAGTTCACTGGTATTAAATATATTCATAACATTGTTGCAACCATCACCAACATCCATCTTCATAGCTCTTTCCATGTAAAACTGAAGCTGTGTACCCATTTAACACCGACTCCCCATTCTCCCATACCTCAACTGCTGGCAACCCATCTACTTTCTGCCTCTATGCATTTGACAGAATAAGTATCTCATATAAGTAGAATATAGCACATTTGTCTTTTTGTGACTGGCTCATTTCATTTAGCATCATGTCCTCAAGGTTCATCCATGTTGCGGCATATTGCAGAACTTTTTCCTTTTAAAGACTGAATAGTATTCCATTGTATGTATAGAACACATCTGGCTTATTCATTCATCTGTTGATGAAAACTTGTGTTGCTTCCTGCTGTTACGAATAATGCTGCTATGAATTTGGGTGTACAAATACCTCTTTGAGACCCTGCTTTTAATTCTTTTTGGTAAATATCCAGAGTGGGATTGTTCAGTCAAATGGTGTTTCTATTTTAAATCTATTTTTTTGGTAAAATGCCTTACTATTTTCCACAGTGGCTCTACATAAAGTCCCACCGATAGTACACAAATTCCGATTTCTCTATATCCTCATCCACACTTTTTATTTTTTTTATAATAGCCTAATGGGTGTGAAGTAGTAGATCTCATAGAATTTTTTTTTATTAATAAATTCTTTAATCCCATATTCTTTGTCAATCTCTTTTGACAGTGATTCCCTTCATTATAGATTTTTTAAAAGTCTTTTTAAAAAGGTGTTTATTTTTGGCTGCATTGGATCTTAGTTATGGCACACGGGATCTTCCCTTGTGGCGCTTAGGCTTCTCTCTAGTTGTGGCATGCGGGCTCCAGAGTGTGTGGGCTCTGTATTTTGAGGAATGTGGGCTTAGTTGCCCTATGGTATGTGGGAGCTTAGTTCCCTGACCAGGGATTGAACCCATGTCCCCTGCATTGGCAGGTGGATCCTTAACCACTGGACCACAGAGGAAATCCCTCATTGTAGTTTTGATTTGCATTTCCCTAATGATGAGTGATGTTGAATAAGTTGTCAATGTACTTATTGACCATTCGTATATCTTTTTCAGAGAAATGTCTGTTCAAATGCTTTGCCCATTTTTGAATTGAGTTTTTTTTTTGTGGTTGAATTTTAGGAGTTCTCCATATATTCTGAATATTAATCTCTTATCAGATATGTGATTTGCAAATACTCTCTCCCATCCTGTGGGTTACCTTTTTTACTTTGTTGATATTGTCTTTCAATGCACACAATGGACTAGAAATGTTCACACCTGGAAAAACAGAGGTCCAGAGAGGATGTGTGTTTTGTCTAATGTTACACTGAATCATCTGTGTGATGTTGAAACACTCTGTGATGGTCACAGGAAGGATTTCTCATCTCCCACCTCATCTGATACAACAGCCATGATCCTGTCTCTGTTGTAGACGGGGAAACTGAAAGGGCTGGGTCTTGCCCAGGGTCACACTCGGGTCAGTGGCAGAGTTTGACTTGACACCAGAAGATGAGTCACGTATGGGTGTCAGGCAGCTTGGAGTTGAATCCTGGTGCTGCCATTTGCTAACTGACTCCTGGCAAGTCAGTTTTTTTGCCTGGAGACTTCACTGTCCCCATGTATGAAATGGGGCCTCATGGGGCTGTTGTGCAGGTGCCTGGGTACCCAGGATGGGATTGATAATTGCTACACTGAATTTCAGACATCAAGCCCTAGGCCACTCTCACTTTTGGGGGCCAAAAGACACGTGGAATTGGACATGAAGAATAAACTTTAATCTCTCTTGGGGTGGGGGCTCTAGTTAGGCTGCTCTCTGGGTAGAGTCACAGAGCCATGCACACGTACTCGGTACAGGCAGGTGAAGCGTGGGTTCCCCCAGTTGCTGGATATCTTCACCTTGACGGCCCCAAACGTCCTGGGAGGCTGGTTCTGAAGGAGAGCCACAGACAGGGGCCATCTCACTCATAGCCCCTGATCTGGCCTGTCCAGAGGAATATTTGGGAGTGGAAGGAAACCCTCCAATTCCTTAGGTGGGGAAACTGAGGCTCTGAGAGGGAAATGTCCCAAAACCATATGGCAGGTCACTCAGGGGCTGGGATGCAAGGGGCTGAGGCCGGAAGATAGCTCGACGGTGATGGGGAACGCATCCCAGCCTTGGGGCCCTGGCACATGTGTGCTCTGGCACCCTGGGCAAACCACACCCTCTCTGGGCTTCAGTTTCTGGTCTATAAGAGGAAGAGGGGTAATGTCTGCTTCCCAGGGTTGCCGTGAGCACTGAAGTAAGATCTTGGGGCCAGATGGCTTACCAGCCCTGGGCATACAGTAGGTGGTATGTAAATGCAGCCCCCTCCCCTTTCTCCCCGTAACCCAGAGGGGATGGAGCCCAGTGGCCTGTGAGATCTCACTGGATGGTCTCAACCTCCCAGGAAATTACACCAGGGGAAACTGAGGCCCAGAGAGGAAGAGAATGGTCTGTGATCACATAGAACTTATGGTTGGGTCAGGATTTGGGCCAGGGTCAGTCTGATTTCCAAGCCTGAACATTTTCTCGAGTCTCAGGGCCATTCCAGCAGCCACCTTCTGGTCCTGCTTCTGTTTCCAACTCCCTCCCCTCCAGGCCTCAGCTTCCCCACCTGTAGTTGGACCAGGTGTTGATCACGTGGTTTCCCAGTATGGAGACATTAAGTTCAAAGCCAGTGACCCTGGCCTGACGGCCCTACCAGCTCACCACCTGCTGTCCATGGGAGGAACCACAGCAGGAGGGCTCCTCAGTGGGTCAGGGAAATGGAGGTAGATGAGTCTCCTCAGGGTTTCACTCTAGGCCCTAGGCAGTGGCTCCATCACTCTGGCCTCAGTTTCCTCATCTGTCAAGTCAGTTAGTGACAACTGTGTGCCATCTCGGGCTGCTGGGGCATGAAGTGGGGTCCCCTGTAAAGCCCTGCCCACCGTGTGTGTTCAGTAGGTGCCCAACATGGGCAGGGTTTCTCACGTACCTGGAGCTGGAACGTCTGAATGATATTTTCTGGCTGAAACTGAAATGCCCCCAGGAACACCTCCTCCTTGGGGGAGCCTTCCATGCCCTGGAGAATCAGAACCAAGAATAAAGCATCAGGTACAGGCAGGAACTCCAGGAGGTGCTGCCTTTTCCAGTCGAGACTCTCAGGATGAGGAGCTGTCTACCTCTTTGGGCACTGTTCCATTGCAGCACAGGTAAAGGATAGGAAAGAGCATTGGACTGGAAGCCAGAAGGTTAAGGGTCCACTTCTAACACTGCTGTTGACTCTAGGGTTTGATGTATCCCTGCCCTTTCTCTGAACCTGTTTCCTTTTCAGTAAAATGGGGGCTCAATTATCTTTGAAGACTCAATTGGCTCTGAAAAACTTGGGTTGTAATAGAGTGCCGTTTACCCCTTAATCCCAGAAGGCTGTGATCTGACCCTGACCCTGACGATCCCCAGCCTTAACATCCAGTCCCTCTAGGCTTCGTAGATTGTATGGTTTATCACAGTGCTGCGAAAGCTGCCATTACGAGCTGTCCCCTCAGCTAAGCATTGCTGCCAGCTGGGGCGTGCTCACGTAGATGACGAAGTCCTTGGGGGCGGTGTCCAGGCTGCCTGACAGTGAGATGGTCTTTGGGATGTGCTGCAGGGTCAGGTTGGACAGGTAGACCTTCTGGGCCAGTCGGATGGTCACCTGGCCACGGTCACCCGAGAAGGCCCAGCAGTTGCCAGGTGTCACATTGGGCTGGAAGCGGCAGATGTAGTGAAGGTAGATGGTTAAAGAACAGATTCCTTATCCCTGCCTGGCTTCCCTAGACCTTCTCGGCCTTCCTGGACAAGCCCAGTCCTTCCTGTCTACAAAGCTCGGTTCGAGTACCACCAACTCCATCCAGGAAGCCTCCCTGACAGTAGGCAGCAAGGATGACCCCTCCCCTCAGCCCAGCGCAGTGAGGGTTCCCTGACATGCAAGACTTGAGGGTCGGGGGAGGGGCCTCCTCCAGTGCCAAAGCAGGCTGTCCCTGCCCCTGGGCCTGTCCCCTATTCCTGCCCAGCACCCCAGCTTCTCCCCAGACTACCACCCCCCACCCCATCAATTGTGCCCCTTTTCTGCCTCGGCTCCTCCCTTTCTCTCGTTCCTACTCTGCCCCAGGCCCCCACCCTCTGCACTCTCACCCCAACCTCTGCCTTCAGCTCCTGCCCCCAGGCCCCTGGCCACACCCCTGCCACTCTCCCCCATCCCGCCATTCCTCCTGCCTCGAGGATCACGTCCGGAGGCTGTGCATAGTTCCACAGCCGGATCCAGTTCCAGTAGGAGCAGGCCTTGTCGTGGTTGTACGTGGCTGACGTCTGCTCAAAGTCGATGGAGGCCCCTGTGTGGGAGGTGATGGCAGCAGAGGGGTCGGGGCGGGGGATGGGAGGAGGGGGAAGAGTCTCAGCTGAGCAGCCCTGGCATCTGCCTGGTGGAAGGGAGTCTCACTAGGTGCCAGGGGAACACTTCAGAAGAGTCACTGGTCCTCTCTGGACCTCAGCGTTGTCCTCCGGGATATGGGAGTAACAAAAGTAATAATAATAGTAGTAATGAGAGCATCCATTTCATGGCGTTGTTGTGAGGTTGAAAGGAGTTAATACAGTAAACTTTTTCCAGCAGTGCCTGGTGCGATGTAGGCGCTCACTCACTTACGTCAGCCTAGTTATTATAACCCAGTTAGTATCACTGTGGCCCTTATTATAGCCATTTCTCAGAGGAAGAGACTCCAGGTCTGAGAGCTTAGACCGAAGCCCTCTGACACTGCGTCTCCTTGGGCCTAGGGGTGCTGGGGTGAGCTGGTGCTGTCTACACCAGGCAGCCCGCCCTGCCTGGCCACCTCACCCCCTCCCATGCAGCCCCCCACAGGGGCACCTTTCATATCAGTTCCTGTGGTTTGATACGAAAGACACTTTATCCTCCTTACCAGACCTCAACCCAGCATGCTCCTCCCTACCCCTGTATTGCAGCCACTGCTTAATTTTTCAAAGGCGTGATTCCTGACTGTAATTAGGCCTGTGGCCAGTCTCCCCTGCACAGACAGGGACAACTCTGTGGACCCCTACATTTGGAGGGGGACGGGTGGGTGATGGCCTCCCCTTCCCACCTCAGCCTCTGTGGGAGAAAATGGAAAACCCTAACAAGAGCACCAGCCAAGCGGGTGAGGTTAGCAGGATATGCCCCCGACCAGAGCTGAAATCCAGCCTCTGAAGAGTTTCTCAGGAAACTTGGGCTGGGCTGGTTGGTGAGGCAAGGTGGTGGGAAGTCACTCACCTATCGACTTCAGGGCAAAGTCCGGCTTCTCGATGTAATCTCCTTGGATCATCTTTATTATTTTCTGGGTCATTTTTTGCTGTGAAGGCAGAAAACCCAAGCTGTGCAGTGGTATGTTCTTACAGATCACAGTCCACAGCTCTGTTCACACCAGGTGACGAGTGGCCTCAGGACACCTTTTCGTCCCTGCCTGCTGGCCCCTGCCTGGTCCACACACAGGGCTGTCACATGCTGTGCTGTGAGGAGGTCCAGAGCCGCCCCCGTCCCATCCATGGGGTTTCCTCGGTGCTTTCACACCCTCTGGGATGCACTGTCATACATGCAGGACCAGGAGTCTCAGTCAAGTCCAGGGCAGGGGGCCTGGAGTCAGACAGACCTTTCCTGCTAATGGTCCCTAGGCTAGTTACTGCCCCCGTGTGCCCCCCTGCCCCCGAATCTTGATTTTCTCACTTTATGAAGTGAACGTGTTAGTCACTCAGTCCTGTCTGACTCTTTGTGCCCCCATATAGCCTGGCCAAACCCCTCTGTCCTTGGGATTTTACAGGCAAGAATACTGGAGTGAGTTGCCATTCCCTCTTCCAGGGGATCTTCCCGACTCAGGGATCGAACCCCGGTCTCCTGCATTGCAGGCAGATTCTTTACAGTGTGAGCCACCAGAGAAGCTGGAACAATAATCACATCCACTCCCTACTCTTGTGAGGATTAGAGCTAAGACTCATAAAGCTGTGACTATATGTCAGGACTGTCTTCAGTATGTTCATACTTATCCCCTCTCAGCAACCCTAGGAAGTATGTACTATTATTGCCCCCATTTTAAAGAGGAGAATATTGAGGCACAAAAAGGTAACTTGTCCAAGGTCACATAGCTAGTGAGAGGCAGACCCGGAAACTCTGGTTCCAGAGTTCAGGTTCTTAACCTCTACATTGCCAGATAAAGATTGCAAAGCATTGAGCACAGTTGGTGCTCAATAAATCACTGGCCACTATTTGATTAGATTTTTCACAAGAGTGTTGCTCAGTCACTAAGTTGTATCTAACTCTTTGTAACCACATGAACTGCAGCATGCCAGGCTCCTCTGTCCTTCACTATCTCCGCGAGTTTGCTCTAATTCTTGTCCATTGATTCGACATTGCTACTTAACCATCTCATCCTCTGCTACCCCCATTCTCCTTTTGCCTTCAATCTTTCCCAGCATCAGGGTCTTTTCCATGAGTTGGTTCTTTGCATCAGGTGGCCAAAGTATTGGAGTTTCAGCTTCAGCATCAATCTGTCCAATGAATATTCAGGTTTGATTTCCTTTAGGACGGACTGGTTGGATCTCCTTGCAGTCTAAGGGACTCTCAAGAGTTCTCCAATACCACAATTCGAAAGCATCAGTTCTCCAGAGCTTATCTTTCTTTATGGTCCAACTCTCATATCCGTACATGACTACTGTAAAAACCATAGCTTTGACTAGATGGACCTTTGTCAGCAAAGTGCTGACTCTACTTTTTAATATGTTGTCTTGGTTTGTCATGGCCTTTCCTGCTGGCTTAGAGGGTAAAGGATCTGCCTGCAATGTGGGAGATGGGTTTGATCCCTGGGTTGGAAACATTCCCTGGAGGAGGGCTTGGCAACCCACTCCAGTATTCTTGCCTGGAAAATCCCCATGGACAGAGGAGCCTGGCGGGCTGTAGTCCATAGGACATGACTGAGCAACTGACACACTTTCATTTTAGGTATGTCACAGCTTTCCTGCCAAGGAGCTAGTTGCAGTCACTGCCTGCAGTGATTTTGGAGCCCAAGAAAATAAAAGCTGTGCCTGCTTCCACTTTTTCCCCTTCTATTTCCCATAAGGGGATAAGACCAGATGCTGTGATCTTAGTTTTTTGAATGCTGAGTTTCAAGCCAGTTTTTTCACTCTTCTCTTTTCACCCTCTTCAAATTCTCTTTAGTTCGTCTTCACTTTCTGCCATTACAGTGGTATCATCTGCATTTCTGAGGCTGCTGATATTTCTGCCGGCAGTCTTGATCCAGCTTGGGATTCATCTAGCCTGGCATTGCACATGATGTACTCTACATATAAATTAAATAAGCAGGGTGACAATATACAGCCTTGTTATACTCCTTTCCCAATTTTTAACCAGTCAGTTGTTCCATGTCCAGTTCTAACTGTTGCTTCTTTATCTCTGTAGAGGTTTCTCAGGAAACAAGTAAGGTGGTCTGGTATTACCATCTCTTTAATAATTTTCCACAGTTTGTGATCCACATAGTCAAAGGCTTTAGCATAGTCAATGAAGCAGAAATAGATATTTTTCTGGAATTCCCTTGCTTTCTCTATGACCTAATGAACGTTGGTAATTTGATCTTGGTTCCTGTGCCTTCACGGAGTTCAGTTCAGTTCAGTCACTCAGTTGTGTCTAGCTCTTTGTGACCCCATGGGCTGCAGCACACCAGGCTTCCTTGTACATTACCAACTCCCAGAGCTTACTCAAACTCATGTCCATCGAGTCAGTGATGCCATCCAACCATCTCATCCTCTGCCGTCCCCTTCTCCTCCCACCTTCAATCTTTCCCAGCATCAGGGTCTTTTCTAACGAGTCAGTTCTTTGCATCAGGTGGCCAAAGTATTGGAGTTTCAGCTTCAGCATCAGTCCTTCCAATGAATATTCAGGACTGATTTCCTTTAGGATTGACTGGTTGGATTTCCTTGTAGTCCAGGGGACTCTCAAGAGTCTTCTCCAGCATCACAATTTGAAAATATTGATTCTTTGGTGCTAAGCCTTCTTTATGGTCCAACTCTCACATCCATACATGAATACTGGAAAAACCATAGCTTTGACTAGACGGACCTTTGTTGGCAAAGTAATGATGTCTCTGCTTTTTAATATGCTGTCTAGGTTGGTCATAACCTTTCTTCCAAGGAGCAAACGTCTTTTAATTTCATGGCTGTAGTCAAAATTTGCAGTGATTTTGGAGCCCAAGAAAATAAAGTTTCACAGAGTAGCAGATTGTATTTTCTTAAAATGATTGCACACAGGTCTCTTGTTCCTTGCTCTTCCTTCTGTGTGACTTTGACACCCTTCTCATGGACACATGGGACTTCAGTTCCCTCCCTATCCATCTGGATGAGCCTGTGACTGATGGGAGTGATGCTATATGACCTGTGGGCTCAGTCCTAAAAGGTGAACCATCTGCTTTTGGGGGGATGTTCACCTTCTGAAGCCAGTTGCTGTGTTGTAAGAAAGGCCATGCCATACAAAGGGATCACCTATGGGCACTTTAGTCAACAGCCCTCAGTTCCCAGCTGACAGCCAGCATCAACCTCCATACAAGTGAATAAATATTCCTCTAGATGATTCCAGACCCAGATATTGGGTCATCTCCAGCCTTCATGTCTTCCCAGCTGAGGCCCCTGACGTCATGAAGCAGTGACAAACCATCTCCACTGCATTCTGTCTGAATTCTTGAGTCACAGAATCTTTGGACATAATAAAATGGTTGTTCTGCACTACTAAGTTTTAGGATGGTAACTGGGTAACTAGCATAGTAAATAGAGTGTTGCTGCTGCTGCTGCTGCTAAGTTGCTTCAGTCGTGTCCGACTCTGTGTGACCCCCATAGACGGCAGCCCACCAGGCTCCCCCGTCCCTGGGATTTTCCAGGCAAGAACACTGGAGTGGGTTGCCATTTCCTTCTCCAATGCATGAAAGTGAAAAGTGAAAGGGAAGTCGCTCAGTCGTGTCCAACTCTTCGCGACCCCATGGACTGCAGCCTACCAGGCTCCTCCATCCATGGGATTTTCCAGGCAAGAGTACTGGAGTGGGGTGCCATTGCCTTCTCCAGATAGAGTGTTACAGGGCAGTAATTATACTCTATTTGTTGATGTGGAAACAGACTCAGAGAGGTAAGAACTGAGCTCCTAAAGCTAAGAAAAGACTAAGAAAAGCTAAGAAAATTCTACATATAAGTGATATCATATGATATTTATCTTTCTTAAAGAACATTTCTTAAATGTGTTCTTAAAGAACACGTTTCCACATTGAAAGGGTTTCCACATTGAAAGCCAAGTGTGGCTAACTCATAGGTACATTATTATGACATTTTAGATGTAAGGTAAGATGATGTAGGGCTTCTAGGTTAGATGTAG
Source organism: Bubalus kerabau (assembly GCF_029407905.1). Classification (NCBI taxonomy): domain Eukaryota; kingdom Metazoa; phylum Chordata; class Mammalia; order Artiodactyla; family Bovidae; genus Bubalus; species Bubalus kerabau. Next base: position 62,893,176 of record NC_073636.1, read on the forward strand.
TAAGTTACCGAGAACCGATGGTCCCACTAAAAACAACTAGAAAAAGCCAGATGCTTTGCTAAATCATGTTTTAATACCATCATTGAGCTATGAAAGAAACAGGACCAGATGGACTAAAATTCTAGACAGGGGACAACCAATCTGAAATATGCTGACATTCTTAATCTGTGGGGCATTTGATGATTCTGTGCATGGGTTGAGGATCTGGGGGCAGGGGCTGCTACTGACAAAAGAGAAAGCAGCAAAGTTGTTAGCATTTACATAGAGCAGGTAGGACAGAATTGGACACTTAAGGAGCCTTGACCATGGCTTATTTCCCTCATTAGATGTTAACTGAAATCCAAGACTATGTAAGAAACTAAAGGGCTGCTTTAAAAGCTTCTGAAAAGCAGAATAAAATTTCCCAGTCTCACAGCGCTTAATAAACAAAGTCCCTCTGAGGAAGGAGACGCCAAAACAAAGCAAGCAAGAGATTAAAGACTCAGCACAGTGATTCTCCTTATTATTTGTCAGAATCACTGAAGGACTTGTTGAAACACAGAAAAGTTGGTTCCCATCCTTAGAGTATGTGATTCAGTAGGTCTGGGTGGGGTCCATTAATTTGAATTTCTAACATTTTTCCAGGTAATGCTGATGCTACTGAAATGGAGGCCACACTTTGAGAACTGCTGTCCTAGAGGAAATGCTGAGTCAGTACTGAGTAGCTATATCTGCTCTTCACTCGAGGGCACTAAACCAATTACAATTACAATGAGAGACTGAGAATCCAAGCTTGCCCCCGGCAGAGAAGACTGCCAATGGGGTCAGAGATTTTGTACCCAAAATTGGAAATTCAAAGTCCAGAAATAAATCCATATGCCCACAGTCAATTAATCTTTGACAAAGTAGGCAAGGATATACAATAGAGAAAAGAGGTCTCTTCAGCAAGTGATTTTGGAGAAGCCTCATTAAATCAATGAAATTAGAACACACTTTCACACCACTCAAAAATAAAGTCAAGATGGTTTAGACTTAAATCTAAGACATGACACCATAAAACTCTTAGGAGAGAACATAGACAAAACATTCTTTGACATAAATCATGCCAATCATTTCCTTAGATCAGTCTCCCAAGGCAATAGAAATAAAAAGGAAAAAAAAAAAACCACAAAAAACCAAAACCCCACAAAACCCAAAAGAAAATCCCCTCAAAGCAAATAGAACCTAATCAAATTTATGAGCTTCTGTACATCAAAAGAAACCACATACAAAATGAAAAAACAACCTACAGGTTGGGAGAAAATATTTGTAAATAATATGACCAAGAAGGTCTTACTTTCCAAAATATGCAAATAGCACATACAACTCAACAACAAAAAACAACCCAATTGGAAAATGAGCAGAAGGCCTAAAGAGGCATTTCTTCGAAGAGGACATACAGATGACCAACAGACTCATGAAATTATGCTCAGCATCACTAATTATTAGAGAAATGCAAATCAAAACTACAATGAGGTACCACCTCACACCAGTCAGAATGACCATCATCAAAAAGTAAAAAGTCTATAAACAACAAATGCTGGTGAAGGTGTGAAGAAAAGGGGATCTTCTTACACATTCATGGGAATGTAAACTGGTGCAACTTTTATGGAAAAAAAGTTCCTCAAAAAACTAAAAATAGAGTTGCCATAGGATCCTACAATCCCAATCCTGGGCATATATCTGGCAAAACTATAATTCAAAAAGAAACATGCACTCCAACATTCGTTGAAGCACTGTTTATAATAGCCAAGACATGGAATCAAGCTAAATGTCCATTGGCAGATAAATGGATAAATAAATGTGGTAAGTATATACAATGGAATACTACTCAACCATAAAAGGATGAAACTATGCCATTTGCAGCAACATGGATGGACCTAGAGATTATCATACTAAGTGAAGTCAGAAAGACAAATACCATATAATGTCATTTATATGTTGAATCTAAAGTATGACACAAATGAACTTATCTACAAAACAGAAGCAGACTCACAGACATAAAGAACAGACTGTGGTTGCTAAGCGGGTGGGGGAGTTGGGGAAGGAGTTTGGGATTAGTGAATGCAAACCGTTATATATAAAATGGATAAACAATGAGTTCCTACTGTAAAGCACAGGAAACTATATTCAATATTTTCTGACAAACATACTGGGAAAGTTTGAAAAGAGTGTATATATGTGCAACTGAATCACTTTCTTGTAGAGTAGAAATCAACACAACATTGTACATCAACTATACCTCAATAAAAATTTGAAAACTCAAGAGGCCTCAAACATATGTTCAGTCTTTCCCATCAAGACATTTATCAATTTTTGAAACTGCATAGGCAGGAGGCTAGAAGGCTAAGCCAAAAACCTTTGAATAAATCCTATAAAAATTACAATCTAGGTCTGAACCAGTTCAATGCATGTTTGCATAGAAGTGATCAGTATACTTCATCCTCCTTACAAAGAAAAGGGAGAACTCTACCTAGTTGAAATTATAATTTCAACTGGAACATCTAGTTTTTTGGTAAAAGATTGTCCAGAAAACACTAAAAAATTACCAGATATGAAAAGACAAAACTATAAGATTGATACACCAAAGAAAAACCAGGCAATAGGAGATCATAAACGATCCAAGTATTAGATTTAGCAGACAAGGATTTAAAAATAACTGTGACCAATATTTTAAATAAAATAAAGGAAAAGATGGACAATATAGATGAAATGTTGGAGAATTCCACTATAGAATTAAAATCTATGAAAAATAATCAAATGTATATTCTAGAACTGGACAATGCAATATATGAAATTAAGAACTTAATGGAAATGCTTAGCAGTAGATTGGATAGAGCAGACTATAGGATTATTAGTGAACCTGAAGAAATATGAAGAGAAAGCATCACAACTTAAGCACATAGAGAAAAAGAATGAAAAAACAAGTAAACAAAGAAAAAATACAAGAATAATATGGAAAACACTCCAGAGATTAGGATAGTTATAATTGGTGTCTCAGGAGAGGTGATAGATAATGGGTTAAAAACAATGCTTTAAGGAATAATAGCTAATAATTTTCTGAAACTACTGAAAAAGATCAACTCATAGAGTCAGTAAGTTCAGGAATCCCCCAAGCAGATTAAATATAGAACACTGGAGATAAAAAGAATATCCTGCAGACTTAGGGATGGAAACAGACCACACTCAAAGGACAAATAATAAGAGTGATATTAGACTTCTCTAAAGCAACAGTATAAACGAGAACACAAGAGTGGAATTCTTTCAAAGTCCTCAGGGGAAATTTTTCCTATCTATAATTCTATACCCAACCAAACGATCAACAAGTGCAAGGGTAGAATAAAGATGTTTTCAAACATACGTGTTCTAAAAAAAAATTAATACATACCTCTTATTTTACTCTTTCCCAGGAAGTTATTTGGGCATATGATCCACTAAAACTTGGGATATGAGGAGCTGGACATCAAACAGAGAAGTCAGGTGTTTCGGGGCAGGATGGCTAGCAACTCACCTCATCGGACATGGCTTCCATCTCTTGGAGCTTGGCAATGAGCTGGTTCAAGTGGCCTCGGAGGTCCTGGATTTCCCCAGTATGATGCCGCACCTTCTCTTGGTACATCCTTATGGGGAAGGAGTGAGAACAGAGAGCGACTGACTTGTGATGCTGCTACTATCACCGTCAGCGTCTACCTCTGCCAGTCAGCACACAGAGAGCTAGCTTCTCATCTTCCCACTCTCATGGGCCCATCCCTGGACCTACCCCCCAGATTCCTATCTCTAAGAATTTCGAGCAATGAGCATTACTCATGCCCTTACTTCTGCATGGACTGTCTGACTATCCTTAAACCCAACTCATTCCTTCTGAATATTTGAGTATTTTTTTTCATTTAAGGATGCTGCCATGGGTGTATCTTGGTTAAAATTTCTTCTCAGCTACCATTTGCTGGGGCTTTCCCAAGTGGCTCAGTGGTAAAGAATCCAGCTGCCAAGCAGGAGACATGAGTTCTTTCCCTGGATTGGGAAGATCCCCTGGAGAAGGAAATGGCAACTCACTCCAGTGTTCTTGCTTGGGAAATCCAATGGACAGAGGCAGGTTATAGTCCATGAGGTTGCAAAGAGCTGGACAGGACTTTTTACTAAACAACAATAACAACCAAAACCATCTGCTGAACACTAACTATGGGTCAGGAACTATTCATGACATTTTCTTTAATATCCATAATTACCAAGAACAAGCTGGGTGTTATGCTTTATTTCATAAAGGAGGAGAAGTGAAGTGACTTGCATAAGTTTAGCCAGGTAGGAGGTATGGGAGCTGGGATTTAAGCCCAAGTTGTTCTGGCAGACCCCATATTCTTAGCCAGTAGATCTTGGCTATAGCTCTGGTTTTTAGGTAACAATAGGACTATTTAGCAGATTCTTCTTACCTCAAGCTCTGCAGTGGACTATCTATGCTGTCTTCCTGGTGGGATATTGAGGAAAGCAAGGGATCTCCTTCAGATGGCCTAATCTGGGCCCAGTAGAATTTCATCAATCCATTCTCCCACAATCATAAATCCAGCCATTCATCCACTTTCCTATTTTTTCCCACCTGCCATCCATTCAAAATCCAATTTACCCTCCTTTTTGTTCATTCATCTGCATACACTTCCATCAAACCTCCCACCCATCTACCATCCTATTCATCCCCCTTTCCCATCCATCTGCTCCTTCATTTATCCAATCTTTCTTATCCATCCACCTTACCTTATCCATCGACCCTTTCATCAGTCCATGCATGCATGCATCCATCTACCCTCCTATCTATCCACTGTCCCACTCAGCTATCCATTCATCTATCTATCCATCCATCCATTTACTCACCCTTATCCCATCTGCCCTCCCATCCATCCACTCTCTCATCTGTACCTTCTTCCATTCATTCATCCATCTATCCCACTATCCATTTCCCACATCCTTACATCCATCACTTCCATCCCGCCTCCAATCACACCCCGTCTGGCCATCTAAATGTCCAGAATTGATCATGTTCACCTTGTACCAGGTGTTGAGGTGGACATTGCTGGAGTGAATCAGATCTGACTCTGTCTTCAAGGACTCTCAATACAGTTGGGAAAGCAGTTATGATTACAGAAAATTGTGGAAGAATAGAGGGGAATGTGACTACCTCTGCTTAGGTATTTCTGGAGGAGAGGGAAGCATATGATGGAGTTCATAAGGGGAGAAGAAGTGAGGGAAGGACAGGTTCATCAGATCCCTTCTCTCGAGGCCTTCTGAGACTCTGCTGTCCTCAGACAGGGAGCTCTGGCCACTGATTTCTCCTCCTTCTTCTCCAGGAACCACAAAGTAAAGGTCTCATCTCATTTGAGCAAAAGAACTAACTGCCTTGAATAGAGAGATAAATGTGTTCTTTGGCCACACCATCCCATTGTAGGTGGGGGCCTTGATAAAGGAAAGATGGGTCATCTCTGGGAAACAGTGACAGGAGAGGATCCTGGAGGAGGAACTATGCATCTGGTCCTTGAAAGTCACATTTTGACAGGAGAGATGGTTCCAGGTGGGGAACAAGACAAAGGCAGAGATTTGTATCTGGAATAAGTCAGCAACTGAGTAGGGTCCAGAAGTGGTAAGAGGGAAAGGAACTTATGAAGGTGACATTGACCGGTTAGGGTGAGGCCAGTCAGGGGTGGGGCCTGAAGAGAGTATGCACTTACCTGCCAGATGTCCATTTTGGATGGTAAGTGCACAGAAAACATCCAAAATCCTGTGGGCATGGGGGAACAAGAATGAGCATTTAGGATGAAAGCTTATGAGCTTACATCTTAGGCTTTGGAGTTAAGACTTCTAGATTCAAATCCAAGCCTTGCCACTTCCTAGCACTGTGCAGTTTTGGGAGAAGTTACTTAATCCCTCTATGCATTAGTTTACTCCTCTGTAAAATGGGAATAACAGTAAAATCCACTTTATGATCCAGTGATATCATATATGCAAATCAGCTCACATAAACCAAGTAATCTATGTTTCCTCTTCCTCTCCAGTCTTAATCCCGCTGGGGATAATTGGCAAAAAGAAGGAAAAGGGGTGGTCCCCCTTGCATTTTATGATTTCTGTGCTGTCTGAAATCTCATTATTCAAGTCATTATTAAATTCCTTTAAAATATATTTGTTGTTTTTAAATAGAACAGAATGGAACTTCAAAGAAAAGAATGGAACTTCCTCAATCTGATAAAAGTTGTTTATGAGCCACAGCTAACATCATGCTTAATGGTGAAATACTGGAAGTTTTCTTCCTAAGATCAGGAGTAAGACAAGGTGTCTGCTCTTAAATTTTCTTTTCTTTTTTTTGATCCTATGAAGCTTGCAGGATCTTAGTTCCCTGACCAGGGATTGAACCCAGGCCCTGGCAGCAAAAGCACTGAGTCCTAACCACTGGACCACCAAAGAATTCCCTGCTCTTGCTATTTCTATTTAACACTATTCTGGGGATTTGAGCCTGGTCAATTAGTTAAGAAAAAGAAATAAAAGGCAGATAACATGATGTTGCATATAGAAATCTTAAAGTATTCAAGACTGGGTGTCTTGCCCAGTGTTAGCAGTAACACATGAGTTCAGCAAGGTTGCAGGATACAAGATCAGTACACAAAAGTCAGTTGTACAATTGACCTTTGACATTATTTTAAAAAGTCTTATCTGTTGGATTATGTTGTCCAGGAATTTCTAATTTCTTAGGAAATTCTCTTCCTTCTCTTTCCCTCAGCCCCCACCTGGTGGTGTATTTAAGTAGAAGGAGGAGATTTCTTTGCTTGAGAAAGCAAAGCTGTAATGTGAGAGGTGGTGGTGTTGGCTGGAAGGAAGCCACAAAAACTGAGAGAGAAAGACAGAGGGAGAAAGAGGGAGGGAGGGAGGGAGAGGGAAAAGAAGAAGCGGAAGAACAAGAATATTATATAATACAGTTTGGGGAGAACCTTACAGTTTTCAAAGTTTTTCTTAGCTTTCAAACATTTTCCTTGGACATCATTTTATCCTCACAGCAACACTCATTAGACAGATGAGGATACTGGGGTTCCCAGAGGGACAGTGTCGGGCACAGTGTCACATAGTTGGTGCCACAGCTCTTTCCCTCCCCAGGATGGGCACGAGCCCAGGGTTAGGTACCTCCATCTGGAATGGGACAGGGCCCTGGACACGTACCAAAAGCACAGAGGATCAGAACGCCTGCTTTTTCTATCAGCTTGTGGATGAACAGCTTGTATCTGCAAGACAGAGAAGTGATGGTCAAGGTGAGGCAGGGCTTTGCACAGGCTGGACAGTCTCAGCCTGGCCCTTGCCCTGAACGCACCCCGAGAAGCACATTCCTATCTGGGCCATGACACTCTCTCCAAGATGCTGGCCATGTCCTGTGGCTCCACAGCATCTCTGAGGAAAGAAAGCCCTTAGCCCAATATCTCTGGCCATCAGAGATCAACTCATAGTGTTCACCCACATCCTCCTCACTCTCTCCCTCCATTTACATACTGTTTGCCCCTTTCCAGCTTCTCCCCCAGTAAATGCATCCTTCAGGGCTTAGTTTAAATGTGCTCTCTGCCTACAAGCTCCAGACTCAACACCCCCAGCTTTGTTGCTGTTGTTACAGTTGCTAAGTTGTGTCTAACTCTTTGTGACCCCACGAACTGCAGCATGCCAGGCTTCTCTGTCCTTCACTACCTCCTTGAGTTTGCTCAACTCATGTCCACTGAGTCAGTGATGCCATCCAACCATCTCATCCTCTGTCACCCCCTTCTCCTCCTGCCTTCAATCTTTCCCAGCATCGGGGTCTTTTCCAATGAGTCAGCACTTTGCATCAGGTGGCCAAAGTATTAGAGTTTCAGCTTCAGCATCAGTCCTTCCAGTGAATATTCAGGGATGATTTCCTTGCTGTCCAAGGAACTCTCAGAAGTCTTCTCTAGCACCACAGTCTGAAAGCATCAATTCTTTGATGCGCAGGCTTTTTCACGGTCCAACTCTCACATCCATTCGTGACTTTGACTAGATGGACCTTTGTTGGCAAAGTGACATCTCTGCTTTTTAGTATACTGTCTAGGTTTGCCATAGCTATTCTTCCAAGGAGCAAGGGCCTTTTAATTTCATGGCTGCAGTCACCATCGGCACTGATTTTGGAGACCAAGAAAATGAATTCTCTTACTGTTTCCACTGTTTCCCCATCTATTTGCCATGAAGTGATAGGACCAGATGCCATGATCTTCGTTGTTTGAATGTTGAGTTTGAAAGCCAGCTTTTTCACTCCCTTCTTTCACCTTCATTAAGAGGCTCTTTAGTTCCTCTTCACTCTGCCATTAAAGTGGTATCATCTGCACATTTGAGACTGTTGATATTTCTCCCAGCAATCTTGATTTCAGCTTGTGATTCATCCATCTGGCATTTCGCATGATGTACTCTGCATGGAAGTTAAATAAGCAGGGTGACAATATACAGCCTTGATGTATTCCTTTCCCAATTTTGAACCTGTCTGTTGTTCCATGTCCAGTTCTAACTGTTGCTTTTTGTCCTCCATACAGGTTTCTCAGGAGCAGGGAATGTGGTCTGGTATTCCTATCTCATTAAGAATATTTCACAGTTTGGTGTCTGCTTCTCTGCACATGGGAGCTCATGTGTGGTGGAGCCAAGGCTGGGCCCAGAGAAGACATTATAGAGATGTTTCAGACTTCCCTGGAGGTCCAGTGCGAGGGACACAGGTTTGATCCCTGGTCCAGGAAGATTCCACATGCCGCGGGGCAACTGAGCCCTTGCACCACAGCTACTGAAACCCTTGAGCCCTAAAACCCAAGTTCTGCAACAAAATAAGCCAGTGCAACGAGAAGCTCATGAACCCCAACTAGAGAGTAGCCCACCCTCACCACAATTAGATAAAGCCCACACACAGAGCAAAGACACAGCATGGCCAGAAATAAGAAATGCTTAGAATGTAAGCTTTAAATGCACAAATGAGGTGCAAAGTCTGCAGGAATTCAGAGGCATTTTGCATGGGCAGGAAATGAAAAGGGAAAGAATGGAGCAGACATTTCAGGCAGGAAGAACAGCCTGTGCAAACCTATGCAGGTGGGAAGAGGTATAGTGGGTCCAGGGAGTGAGAATCCTAGCCATGCTGGCCCAATGGATCTATTGCAGAAAGCAGAAAAAGGGGAGCTGGGAAAGGAAGGGTGAGGCAAGATTTCAGAGGGCTATAGCCTGAGGTGCTGGACTGATGGGGAGCCACAGTGGATTCTGAGGTGAGGGGTCTGATATAAACCAGATTTGATATAGATTATCTGAGGAGAGGTCTAAGCCAGTGATGGAGTTGCCATGGTCACCAGCACACAGTTCCCGTCCCCATAACCCTCCTGCTTCCTGCCCCAGCTCACCTGCAAGTGTTGAACAGAACCTGGTGAGCCCGAGTCCTCAGGAAGCAGGCCAGGCAGGTGATCCAGGCTGTGGAGGAGACAGGAGAGCAGTGAGCAGCTGTATCCTCCTTCTTATCCTATGACAACTCACAGGGAGAGACCCTGTTGCTGGGAGACCCTCTCAATTTGCTAGTTGAGCCCAGGACAGTTCTTTGAGCTACTTATAGGTAAGCATCAGCTTGGACTGAGTACTAGAACTACAAAACCACTAGTGACTGGCAGGTACTGAATACTTAAAAGTGACTCAGGAGCAAGAAAAGTTTGAGATGTCCCTGCCAATGTCTATTCCCAGACACTGAAAGCTTCTCAGTAGAAGAGTGCTTGTCTGGTTCATTCCTGAGTGCCTACTATTGCGGTGCATGAAGCTAGGCAAAAAATATGGGCTCAGAATGGGTACGTAGGTGGGAGGAGGCATTGATACATGGAAGAATGGTTAAGAGAATGGCTTGGAAAAGAGGTGATTAGGAAGATGGATGAGAGGATGGGAGAATGAGAGGGGGGATGGAAGGGTGGATGGGCTGATGACTGAATGGATATGAATGGTAACAAAAGTACGGGTGTATTGATGGATGACTCAGTGAAGGGCTTGGATGGATGGATGGATGAACTAATAGGGTGTATGGATATTCCAACAGATGGATAACAGACAGATGGTTGGATAAATGACTGAGTGGATGAATAGTGGAGGTGTGGCAGGAGGAACACAGAAGACTGATCTTTAGGGTGTGGTCAGAACCATGTCCTCAAAGTGAGGGTGAGTTGCATGGAGCCATTCGCGTGAGTTCAGGGGCCAGGCCGGTGGCAGAGTGGGGGAGTGCTGGCAGTTAGCTGCTCCACCAAACAGCAGATCTCCCTCCCAGTCCCTCTTGCCAACCCTCATTCCTCGCTGGAATGACACCCCTGACGCCTCTGAAGGGAAGACCTCCAGAGCTCCACCTGCAGCCCAGCTTGAGGCTGGGCCCTCTTCCCAGGACCACGCTGACGGCCAAGGCGGCTCTTCAGTGTATACGTACACATACATTCCAGCATGCACTGGGTCAGGCCTGGGGCATTGATGCGGACAGGCAACTGGAAGGCGTCACCTGCAGAAAGCACAGGGCTGTCATGTCAGTGCCAGCCTCTGGGACAAGGTGCTTGCAGACACCGCAGGAGCATCCCTACCCCCTCCCCTCTGCCCCTTGCTGGGGGACCCTGGGTTGCCCACTTGACATCTCTGAGCTTCAGCCGCTCACTGCCCACAAAGACCCCAGGGCTCCCCTCTGCCCTCCCTTCTCACTTGCGTTTGACAAAGGCGCCTCTGTCATACTGCAGATGTTCCGGCCTCGTTGGATGATCCTGGCAACGACAAGATTCACAATTGTATTTTACAGTTCACAAGGAGCATGGCGTCCCCATGTTCCAGATGGAGAAACTGAATTGCTGAAAAGTTTGCTCAAGACCACAAGGCTGAGAATCAGGGATAGACTGAGGTGCGGCTGACCCTCAGTGCACGCCTCTTCAGAGGAAAGGACTCAGTTTGCTGTGGCAGTCAGGGTTGGTTGTCATCCAAAAGCCACTCCTTCCTCTTACTGGCAGAAGACTGATTTTGGTCCCTTGTCCCTTTCTCCCCCGAGTGATTTAGATGGATCTGGTTGGTTTCTGATTGTTTCTGTCTCAGTCCCCTTGCCGTTGGTTCAAGGATGGGAAAGTCTGCAGGGGTGAGCTGTAGGGTAGATAAAGGGGTATGGGACTTGGGGAGAAGATTTTCTCATTGCTAAACTGAGACCCACAAGAGGCAACACCCTCCTCTCTGTTCGCATATGGCCATGCTTCTGTGCAACCCCAGGGATGGTGGTAGCCACCTTGTGACCATGAGAGGAGGCCAAAAGGGAGAGCAAAAAAGATGGCAGGAACCTGGGGAGTGGCTGGCACTGCAGAACCTCAGAGTTAACATTCTCTGGGAGCCATCCATATCTTGGGATCTTTTGGCATGTGAGATGAATTTTCTTTAATTAAAAAATTTTTTAAAATTGAAGTATAGTTGTACAATATTTTATGTTACAGGTATATGATATAGTGATTAATAACTTTATTATATTCCATTTATAGTTATTATAAAATATTAGCTATATTCCCTGCCATGTACATTTTTCTTTATTTCTAAGGTAATGGTCTCTAATAGCCCAGTTGGTAAAGAACCTGACTGGAATGCAGGAGACCCTGGTTTGATCCCTGGGTCGGGAAGATCCGCTAGAGAAGGGATAGGCTACCCACTCCAGTATTCTTGGGCTTCCCTTGTGGCTCAGCTGGTAAAGAATTCGCCTGTAATGTGGGAGACCTGGGCTCGACCCCGGGGTTGGGAAGATCGCCTGGAGAAGGGAAAGGCTACCCACTCCAGTATTCTGGCCTGGAGAACCCCATGGACTACAGTCCACGGGGTCGCAGAGAGTCAGACATGACTGAGTGACTTTCACGTCATGTCCATGTCAATGGTTTCTAAACTTTTATACTCCCAACATCTTATATATGTGTGTATATATATGTATATATTTCTCCATGTGGACTAATATATTATTTACCCTATCAAATGTATAGGCTTTATTCACAACTTCCTGAGGAATATAAATTAAAAGAGGATGAGCTAAAGAAAATACATACTGAAGTTATAATAGCATTCTCCTTACCCCGTATGGTTGTTCTGTATGCCCTCCTCTAGGGATAGACAGCTGTTCTGGGGCCCAGAGTTAGGTACTGTTTTGAGTTGGAACTGCTACCACCTGCAAGCAGAGGCCTCCTACAGATAAAGATGGCAGAGAGGCGTGCTTTCTCGTTTATGATGTCTCCCTCACGTGAGCTCCACGGGGGCAGGGAGCACGGCCATCTGGTGCAACACCACCGTCCCAGCACTCTGCCCAGTGCTGGCACAGAGCAGGTGCTCAATAAACACGGGCTCAATGGATGACCGCTCCTCCGCTCCCTGGCTGAAAGCCACTGTCGTCTCTCTGACTTCAGGTGCTGCGTCTGTAGGCGCAGCTGCTAACGCCAGCTGGCTTCCAAGAAAGGGCTGAGGGGCGGTGTTTCGTAAGGGCTGTGCAGAGGGAGGGCTGCCGTTCTCACCTCCTGGGCCTGACCTCCCTGGGGACGTGGGCCACATTTTCGGGTGGGTCACACGAGTTCTCGGGGCTCCTTGAGGACCGGGGCATCGATGTCCTTCTCTAGGACGGGGGATTGGCGGTGGGGATCTCTGGGAGTCGGTGAGGAGGAAGTGGCTGCTGCTGCTGCTCCCACCTAGTGTGCCCTGAAAGGTGCCGTGTGGAAGCTTTCCCAGGTCAAGTGGAACTGTTGGCACTGTGACCTCACAGAGCAGGTGCAGGTGGTCTTCCCAGTCCCCAGTTTGGCTCTGGAACTTCTCCCTCAGAGGAACCCATTCTGTCCAACTTTCCACTTTTATGGTGGCCTTGAAGGGCCAAGCCAGGCACTCAGGGGCTGGACAGGGGCAAGACTTGGGGCTCCAAGATCCAGGCCATACTTTTTCTTGCTCTCAGACCCTTTCTGCCCCAGGCTTCCTTACCTTCTTAGGCTATATACAGATTTATTCTGTAATGCCAAGCTTCTCACTGGTGGACGTTTGGCATAATACAAAACAATGTTTGTGTGTTGTTGTCTTAGTAAAGTTCTACATTTTACCAGTGAAAAATAAAAGCATGCAGAGTGGGAATGTCTGGTTATGGTTTTTCTACTTGGATTGTGGAACTAAAATTAATTCGCTTTTGCCCCCTGGTGGCAGTTGGCTTCCCTGGTGGCCTAGACGGTAAAGCGTCTGCCTGCAATGCAGGAGACCTGGGTTCGATCCCTGGGTCAGGAAGATGCCCTGGTGAAGGGAATGGCAACCCACCTCAGTACTCTTGCCTGTAAAATCCCATGGACAGAGGAGCCTGGTAGGTTATAGTCTATGGGGTTGCAAAGAGTTGGATACGACTGAGCGACTTCACATGGACATGGCAGTTGCTCAAATTGTAGGCTCAGTACTTGTAAACAGAGTAACTGTCCTTTAAAGAGGCTCATGTGCTAAAACCTGAACGTGAAAATATGTTAGGTAATGTAAGAGTTCACTTCTGTTGCTCAGTTGCGTCCGACTCTTTGCGACCCCTATGGACTGTAGCACGCCAGGCTTCCCTGTCCATCATCGATTCCCGGAGGTTGTCAAACTCATATCCATTGAGTTGGTGATGCCATCCAACCATCTCGTCCTCTGTCGTCGCTTTCTCCTCCTGCCTTCAATCTTTCCCAGTTTCAGGCTGTTTTCCAATGAGTCAGTTCTTCACATCAGATGACGTAACAAAGGGGAACTAACACTTGCGAATGAGATTGAGGTTGCTAATCAGCTAACCTTGAAATCAGAGAATATGGTAGATTATCCAGGTGGGCCCAGGTGGGCCCTTAATGATAGAGGCCCTTAAAAGTGTAGGCAGACCAGGAGAGAGATGGCAGCATAATGATCCTAATTTATTGGTTCTGAAGATGGAAGAAGGGATCATGAGCCAAGGAATGAAGGCCAGGAAGTGGATTCTCTTCTATAGTTTCTAGAAGGGAACAAAGTCCTGCCAGTACCCTGATTTTAGCCCAGGGAGATCCATCTAGGACTTCCGACATCCAAAGTGGTTAAGATAATACATTTGTGTTTGCCAGTCACTAAGTTGGTGGTAATTTGTTATAGCAGTGATAGGAAGCTAAGACAGTGCCCAGAAGAATATTCAGTGAAGGAGCAGCTCTGAAATGCTGCCAGTCATTATTACAGGGGCCATTCAATGGTACATTCTTTATCCATTGAACAAGTTTTTATGAAACACCGGTATTTATTAAGCACAGGTGTGAGCAGAACCAGCTTTTATCCCTGGGGTGGAGGGTGATGTAGCTGCAGACCAGCCTCCATGTAGCGGGTGCTCACAGAGGGGCGCTGCAGGGAGGAGGGGCTGGTGAGAACCCCCTGCCTTTGTGTCTACTGGCCATCACCCAATACCCCCTGGTGCTTGAAATGTGGAGGAAGAGGAAGTGTTCATGACAAGAGCAAACACCGAGAGTGGCTTTGGTCAATATTTGTGCCATTGTCCGCTGAATCTGATCTTTGGCTCAGCTCCTGTGAGGACCAGGAGGGCTGGTCTTATGCATTAGTGGGTAAGTGGGGGCCAGGAGAAGGATGTTAGGGAGCATGCAGCCAGCTCCTCTCATTCTTTTATGCCTCAAGAATGAGGCGGGGGAGCATGGGCTCAAAGGCAGGACTGGTCCAGGGGAACTCTGGCCTCTGAGGGAAGGGCCTGATAATTTCTACACTTCCTGTTGCTCTGTGGGCCCTAGGAGAGGACCCAGCACAGGTAGGCCTGGCCTCTGGGCCTGAAATAAGGGCTGGTGTGGAGTCAGTGGGAGCCATGGAGAACTCTGGAGCTGGGGAAGGCCCTGGGCCCTTTGTGCCTATACCCCAGGAGAGCCATGCAGAGGAATGGAGGGGACTTCCCTGTAGTTCTGCCATCACCTCCTATGCACACATGCATGGACACACACAAACACATATGCACACCCCTAATGTCAGGACACAGACCACCAGATCCACCCACACATACATGTTCAACCTCACAGACACACTCAGTATACTAAGTCCACTTAAACATATTGGACACAGAACTCCCCACACCTGCACTCATGTAGGTTCATATAAACAGGCAAGTGACACCACAAACCAAGATGGTAACACCCTCGCTTCATGTGCACACCCACACACAAACACACACTTGCCTCTGACATCAGTAATTATGACCTAGTGCAGTGTGTATGCATGACTACACACATAAACATGCACACATAAGCACACATATACCCCTGAGACACGCACATATAGACAAACCCCTTCAGGAGCACTCAGTTCTTCAGGGCCTGTGCAGCCAAGGTGGAGGCTGTAGTTTGTAATGTGGACACTGCTGACGGGCTCAGTCCTCCATGACTGGGATGCACCTTTGGAGAGAAGCTGAGTGTTAAGTAGCAGGACTGGGTCCTCCACACCCTCTTCTCTGTTGCCCTTTGAGTTTTGGCTCCATGTATGATGAGGGGGAAGTATGTGACCAGGAACGGGGCTCAGCCAATGATGGGGATGGGACTCAGATCGCCTCCTGCTCCTACTAGAAGAGCCGTGTTTCCACGTGGAGGTACAGGCGGGAGGTCAGCCATCCTCCTGACCTATGTCTTTGCTTCTGTTTGTATCTTTTTATTGAAACGTAGTTGGCTTACCATGTCGTGACAATTTCTGCTGTACAGCAAAGTTACTCAGTTATACACATATGTGTGTGCTCCCGAAATATGTGTGTGTGTTAGTTGCTCAATTGTGTCTGACTCTTTGTGAGCCCATGGTCTGTAGACTGCCAGGCTCCTCTGTCCCATGGGATTTCCCAGGCAAGAATACTGAAGTGGGTTTTCATTTCCTCCTCCAGGGGATCGTCTTGACCCAGGGATCAAACCTGGGTCTCCTGCACTGCAGGCAGATTCTTCACTGTCTGAGCCATCAGGAAAGCCTCAATATAAACATATAAACATTCTTTTTTTATTGGAATATAATTGCTTTATGATGTGATGTTAGTTTCCACTGTACAATGAAGTGAATCAGCTATATGTATGCATATATCCCTTCCCTCTTGGACCTGCCTCCCACCCCACCACCTCAGCTCCCCCCCACCCCCATCATCACAGAGCTTTATAGCAGCTTCCCACTCAATCTGTCATACAGAGTGAAGTAAGTTAGAAAAAGAAAAACAAATATCATATATTAACGCATATATGTGGAATCTAGAAAAATGGTACAGATGAATCTGTTTCCAAGGCAGGAATAGAGACACAGATGTAGAGAACGAATGTGTGGACATAACGGGGAGGGGAGAATGGGAGATTGGGACTGACATATTACACGTTCTTTGTAAATATTCTTTCCCATTATGGTTTATCACAGGATGGGGAAGGTGGTTCCCGGTGCTGTACATTAGAACCTTGTTGCTTGTCCATTCTAAATGTACTAGTTTGCATTTACCAACCCCAAACTCCCAGTCCCTCCCTCCCTCCCTACTGCCTTGGCAACCACAAGTCTGTTCCCTCTGTGAATCTGTTTCTGCTTCATAGATAAGTTTATTTATTTTATTTTATTATTTTTTAAAATTTTATTTTATTTTTAGACTTTACAATATTGTATTGGTTTTGCCAAACATCGAAATGAATCCGCCACAGGTATACATGTGTTCCCCATCCTGAACCCTCCTCCCTCCTCCCTCCCCATACCATCCCTCTGGGTCATCCCAGTGCACCAGCCCCAAGCATCCAGTATCGTGCATCGAACCTGGACTGGCGAGTCATTCTATATATGATATTATACGTATTTCAATGCCATTCTCCCAAATCATCCCACCCTCTCCCTCTCCCACAGAGTCCAAAAGACTGTTCTGTACATCAGTGTCTCTTTTGCTGTCTCGTATACAGGGTTATTGTTACCATCTTTCTAAATTCCATATATATGCGTTAGTATACTGTATTGGTGTTTTTCTTTCTGGCTTACTTCACTCTGTATAATAGGCTCCAGTTTCATCCACCTCATTAGAACTGATTCAAATGTATTCTTTTTAATGGCTGAGTAATACTCCATTGTGTATATGTACCACAGCTTTCCATTCATCTGCTGATGGACATCTAGGTTGCTTCCATGTCCTGGCTATTATAAACAGTGCTGCGATGAACATTGGGGTACACGTGTCTCTTTCAATTCTGGTTTCCTCAGTGTGTATGCCCAGCAGTGGGATTGCTGGATTATAAGGCAGTTCTATTTCCAGTTTTTTAAGGAATCTCCACACTGTTCTCCATAGTGGCTGTACTAGTTTGCATTCCCACCAACAGTGTAAGAGGGTTCCCTTTTCTCCACACCCTCTCCAGCATCTATTGCTTATAGACTTTTGGTTCACAGCCATTCTGACTGGCATGAAATGGTACCTCATAGTGGTTTTGATTTGCATTTCTCTGATAATGAGTGATGTTGAGCATCTTTTCATGTGTTTGTTAGCCATCTGTATGTCTTCTTTGGAGAAATGTCTATTTAGTTCTTTGGCCCATTTTTTGACTGGGTCATTTATTTTTCTGGAATTGTGCTGTAGAAGTTGCTTGTTTATTTTTGAGATGAGTTGTTTATCAGTTGCTTCATTTGCTATTATTTTCTCCCATTCTGAAGGTTGTCTTTTCACCTTGCTTATAGTTTCCTTTGTTGTGCAGAAGCTTTTAAGTTTAATTAGGTCCCATTTGTTTATTTTTGCTTTTAACTCTCACTGTTTGCAGATGACATGATCCTCTACATAGAAAACCCTAAAGACTCTACCAGAAAATTACTAGAACTAATCAATGATTATAGTAAAGTTGCAGGATATAAAATCAACACACAGAAATCCCTTGCATTCCTATACACTAATAATGAGAAAACAGAAAGAGAAATTAAGGAAACAATTCCATTCACCATTGCAATGAAAAGAATAAAATACTTAGGAATATATCTACCTAAAGAAACTAAAGACCTATATATAGAAAACTATAAAACACTTGTGAAAGAAATCAAAGAGGACACTAATAGATGGAGAAATATACCATGTTCATGGATTGGAAGAATCAATATAGTGAAAATGAGTATACTACCCAAAGCAATTTATAGATTCAATGCAATCCCTATCAAGCTACCAACAGTATTCTTCACAGAGCTAGAACAAATAATTTCCCAATTTGTATGGAAATACAAAAAACCTCGAATAGCCAAAGCTATCTTGAGAAAGAAGAATGGAACTGGAGGAATCAACCTACCTGACCTCAGGCTCTACTACAAAGCCACAGTCATCAAGACAGTATGGTACTGGCACAAAGACAGAAATATAGATCAATGGAACAAAATAGAAAGCCCAGAGATAAATCCACGCACATATGGACACCTTATCTTTGACAAAGGAGGCAATAATATACAATGGATTAAAGACAATCTCTTTAACAAGTGGTGCTGGGAAAACTGGTCAACCACTTGTAAAAGAATGAAACTAGAGCACTTTCTAACACCATACACAAAAATAAACTCAAAATGGATTAAAGATCTCAACGTAAGACCAGAAACTATAAAACTCCTGGAGGAGAACATAGGCAAAACACTCTCCGACATACATCACAGCAGGATCCTCTATGACCCACTTCCCAGAATATTGGAAATAAAAGTTTATTTATTTTAGGTTCCACCTATAAGTGATTATCTCCTTGATTCTGGGCACCTCCTTCCTCCTGGGCCTGCCTCTTGGGGCAGACATCCTTCTATAAGTCTGCTGGTCTTTGAGGTTCCAAAGCTGCCCAGCCCCAGGGTCTAACAGTGGCTGGCAGCAAGCTTGCTACGTGGCAACCCCCCTGCACACGTAGGGTGAGATACTTTGGCAAAGGTCGTGTTTGCAGGGAAAACACTTGCAACCACAAGCAAACCTGCCCCTCCCTGGGTCCCTCCCTGGTGGACCCTGTGCACCGGGGAGCCTCATAAAGCAGTTTCCACATCTGCTTGGGGCTGCAGAGGGCTTGGCTGGGGCTGAGAGTCTACCTGCCCTGGGAACTGCCTGAGGTAGGAACAGAGATGGGGCTTGTGCTCTTCCAGGGAGGAGCCTCGATTTTTCCATCTGTTCAATGGGGATGCTACTTCCAAAAGCGTTTTGCAGAAGGGTCCATCCCTTATCTTGCTGTGGGACCCTGGACAAGTGCCACCTCATTGGGCCTTAGTTGTCTATCTGAGCAGCAGCCCCCCACCCTGGTCCCGCATGACTCCTCCTCCCTAAGTCCACTGAGCTGGGCTGAGTGGGGAGGGGCTGGGGACCGTGTGAGAGGCCTACACTTAGGACATTTCTTCACCTGGCACAGGATAAGAGGAGGATGGGAAGCATCCTGGATCCTTCCCTGGAGGCTTCAGACACAAGGCCAGGCTGGATCCCTGGCATCAGGCGACACAGCACTGGCCTTGGGGCATTGGGCCTAGGCTCCCTCCTGGGGATGGGACGCTGCCCTCAGTCTCCCCATCTGGGCGTCCCCCCATCCTCCTCTGGCACAACTTGGGTCCTGCACCTGCTCCCAATTTGCTGCGTGGTCCTAGGCAAGGCCATGTCTTTTCTGGGCCTTGGGACCATGTCCAGACCAGATGCCACCACGGTTGCTGAAGAAGCAGGCTGGGATGGGGATTCTTCTCAGAGCAGAGATGCAAAACCTAATGTGCTGGGGTGAGGGGTCACGGGCAGGGCTGGGATTGCTGCTCATGGTTTGCGACCTCCGGGTTGGGATGGGGTTAGCCACCCCGGCTGGGGCCATTCTGGACCAGTTCCCTGATGCTTGTCCCCACTCCAGCCCACAGATCCTGGGGGGAAGGGGCCAGGGCCACCATGCCTGGGGCGTGTGGGCTGGGCCTGCTGCTGGCGCTGATGCTGCTGCCCGTGGTCAGCGCCTCCAGGCCGGGCACCGTGTTCAGACTCAACAAGGAAGTGCTGAGCTATGGTAAGAGGTGTGCTGTCAGGTTGTCGGCCATGTGTGTATGTGAGAGGGTGAGCTTGGGCGTCCATGCCTGTAGGTGGGTGTACAATCCTAAATGTACATGTGTATCTATGAACTCAAACCCCATGGGGACCTGGATTTCTCTTCTGCCATTGTGTCCCTGGGCCCCAGAAAGCGCTGCTCAACAAATGTTTATTCAGTGGCTGCATGAGCGGAGGTACAGGCCATGCCCATGTGCACGTGGCTGCCATGCCCAAGCGATGTGAGGATGGGTCAGTTTGAGTGGCTCCTTTTGCTTATATGTGTCTGGTATGAGTTTGAAAATCCATGGAGATATGATGTGCCCACCTGCGTACTTGAGGGTCGGGAGGGTGCCTAACCACTGGCACGTGTGCAAGGCCACGGCGCACGCCTCAGGGTGTGTAACTCTGTGGGTCTGCATCCTGGGATGTGTGTGGGGGGCTGTGTGCACACGTGTGCTGGGGAGACGCACACCTAGCACTGCACTCGGGAACGTCCAGGAGCTGAGCCCTCCCTGCTGGGCTCCCAGGGAGAAGCAGCAGCCCCTCTCTGGGCCCTTCTTGGCAAGGCGTCTACCCCGTGTCTCTGTTCCCTCCTTCCAAGTCCCGTGTGATCCCGGAGAGGGGGCCAAAATGAGGACATCCAGGCCAGGGTGAGACAAAAACTGCCCTGCAACTGCCCCTGGGGAGGCTTTTGGGATCCCACCAAGGTTGGTGAGAGGTCAGAGGTGAGAGATCAGAAGCTCTTTACCCCAGGGCCAGACCACACTCAGATAACATGAGGAACTCAGGTCAGACAGTGGAGGGGACTTTCAAGGGTTCTGGAACACAAATGGTTGTGGATGCAGGTGGCTCAGGGAAGCAGCAGGGTCCCCCCTGGGGCGCACGAAGCTTTCCGGAACATTGTATCCGGACAGATGGGCAGACAGTGAAAGCGGTCAGTGATCCGTGTCAGAGTGGCATGAGGATGACCGCAGGCCCGCTCCCCTCCCCGTGCTGTGCGAGCCTCCTTTGTCCCCAGACAGCCCTCCCAGCTGAAGCTGCCTGTTTGTTCTCGGTGGAAACAAACTGCCAAGAACACACTGCTATACACCTCCTCCATGGCAAGGCTAGAGGCTTTTTCATAATACTGCAATATCCTCCCCATCCCCTCCTGCAAGCCCCAGTGTTCAAGCCCATGTCAGGGCAGCACTGTGGACGGAGTCCAGAAGCCCGGGTGTGAGTCCAGTTCAGCCACAGTCAGGCCAGAGAGGGCCTCGGGAACACCTTTATGCTCCAGGGTCTGTGGAAACTGAGGCCTCAAGGGACACAGGGACTCCCCAGGTCCTCTGCCAATTCAGAGGGAAGTTCAGACTGGGCTCCTCCTCTGATGCATCCTTCCTGCACCCCAACCTCTCCTTTTAATTCTACTCAGGTTTGATTGTTGAATTAACACCTCTGTCAGCCCAGCCCCCCAGGTGTGGGAGAAAGTCCAGGGCCTTGAGGGCTGGGTATCTTGGCCCAGATCCAGCTTCTTCTTGCCTGGGTCCTCAACCTCTTGGTAAACTGGGTATAATATTGCACCGACATCATAGAATTTTGAGGAAAGCTAAGGCACTCAGAACAATGCCTGGGACAAAGGGAGCATGATAGGAGTGCTAGCCATTATAATTACAAATAGCCACGTGAGCTAATATTTATTGTGAACTGAGTGGGTCTTTCCAAGGACCCCATGTGACAGGCACTGTTTTTTTTTTGAGTGCGTGATTTGAACAAGGAAAGTTTAATCTATATTGAGAGAGAACTGGAGTAACAGGGAGTTGGCTAGTAAGAGTTAAGAAGAATTTAAAGAACACAAGCTGTTGTTGTTCAGTTGCTCAGTCGTGTCAGACTCTTGGCGACTCCATGGACTGCAGCATGTCAGACTTCCCTGTCCTTCACCATCTCCCAGAGCTTGCTCAAACTCATGTCCCTTGAGTCAGTGAACAAAGAACACAAGAGTAATAGATATAAGGGAATACCAGTACCCCTAAGGCTGAGATGAAGGTCCAAGAAGAACCATCCCATCATGAGGGCAGAGATCCAGAGATCTTAATGGAGATGGCAGAGGATTGGCTCCCTGTTGTTGCAAGGGTCACAGGGATGTTTCACTGGGGATGCACTCTCTAGAAAAGACCCTGATGCTGGGAAAGATTGAAGGCAAAAAGAGAAGGCGGCAGCAAAAGATGAAATGGTTGGATGGCCTCACCAACTCAATGGACATGAATCTGAGCAAGCTCCGGGAGATAGTGAAGGACGGGGTAGGCTGGCGTGCTGCGGTCCATGGGGTCGCAAAGAGTTGGACACGACTGAGCGATTGAACCACAACAACAATCCTTCAGGGACTTGGAAGTAGCAATTCACAGTGCGATGTCAAACCCTGGAACTTGCTCGGTGCCAAGGAAAACTGCTGGCTGCCAATGGAGTTAAGAAACTGTTCTCTGCAGGAGTCTAGTGCACTTTTGTGTGTGTCTTGGGCCAATATAGCTCTCGACTGGTGCCTGAGATAAAAGCTGAGCAGCCGGCTCCCAGTAGGTACCTGGTGGGCCTAAAGAAAGGATATGGGGAGCGGCGACCTAGGCTGGCAACAGGTCCATGATGTCTCCAGCATACATCACAGTTGCCCAAGTCAAGCTCTGGAGAAAGTGCAGGGGGTGGGGAGGTGCCAGATCCTGAGAAAGCTGACAGCTATCGTTCTAAGCATCATAGATTGATTTGCAGGGAAACTGAGGCACGGGGAAGCCGCACAGGTAGTGAGTAGCAGAGGTGGATTTGCACCTAGATTTTGAGGGGCTCCTGAGCCCTCAGCCTGCAGGAGAGACTGCTTCCATCCTCTCCCCACAGGGCTGGGAACTGCTCCTTCTGCTTGGGGCCTTGTAGAAGCTCCCAAGGAGGTGGAAACTGATCAAGGCCTTGCAAAAGGGCAAAGGGTGTTACTGTTTTTGAGGAGAGAGTAGATACATGGGATTTGGAAGGGCAAAGAGGAAAGACATGTCTGGTAGGGCCTGGTGGGTTTGTGCCCCCCAGGTGGCCCCCTGTGCGCCTGTGGACAAGCCCGCCCCTTCCAATCTCTGAGTTCTCCTCGCCCAAGGTGTGAGGCAGATGGTGGGCGGTGCGGTCTCTCTTGGCGGCTCCTGAGGACGGCCTGACCTCACCCTGCTCTGGCCCCTCAGCGGCTGAAGCCGGGAAAGCCCCGCTCCAGAGGGCCCTGCAGGTCACAGTGCCGCTTTTCCTGGACCGGAGTGGAGGGGTCTTCCAGCCCACCAGGTGAGTGCTTCCCCCCCACCAGCTAGATGAGTGTTTCCCTCACCAGATTAGATACTCCCACCTGCCAGGTGAGTGGGCACAAGAGGCTGCAGGAGCTGGGACCAGCCAAGGGGGTCTGATGCCTCTTAATTAGTAGATTTCTATGTACAGAGCCTAAGACTCTGGCTCCTAGGTCCCCAGGGCTGACAGGACCTTGGCTACTTCTTCCAAAAGCCTAACACTGAATCTAGACACAAATGTGAGTCTAATATACCCCTCTCCATAAAACAGAGACTCAAAGGCAGAGGCAGGTGGGAACACCTCAGACTCACACTTTTAGGAACTGGGCTAATTGTCCCCACCCAGTGGGAAACAGACTCACTATAGCCAAGACTCTGAATTTCCAAGAAAGTCCACATGTATATGCATGCATATATACTATACACGTATAGGAACTCATATATGTATGTATATACGTACATTCTTACAAAAAGCCATGTACATTTTTTGACTGTTGCTAGCAGCAGTTTTATTTCTTCATCACCGTCATCATCGTCATCAACAACAAACAGGTACTTTCTTCCTTCTGTGTACGTTGCATTGTAAAAATGGGTGCTACACTCTCTGTCTGTGGTACAAAGTGTATAAATGTGGTATGCTGATACAAAGTTGAAGCCATTAAAAAGAGCTTAATAACAACTTCTTGGAGATAATTAAACCTGATCTGGGGTGTTGAGAGAATTGATGAAGAGATTTATTTATGTAGTTTTGCTTTTTTTCTTCTGATTTTATTTTTACATTTGTTATTATTTTTAATTAATTTTTAAAAATTGGAGTATAGTGGCATCACAGTGTTGTGTCGGTTTCTGCTGAACAACAAAGTGGATCAGCTATATGTATACATATATCCCCTCCCCCTTGAACCTCCCTCTCGAACCTCCCTCTCCACCCCCCATCCTCCCCAATGAAGAGATTTAGAAACAACACACAAACTCAAATATTTAGTAAAGGATTTACTTGGGAAGGAGTGAACGCTAAACGTCCCATGCCATGGGCTGCTGAAGGATTCTCTCAGTTGCTTCCGGTGGACTTTCCTTCTGCTCCGATCTTTAAATAGTGCTAAGCGTGGCAGGCTCCACCGCTCTGTGCATTGTCACAGGAGAGCCCAGAACCATACCTGTGTATATAAAAATCGACCAAATTTTGAATGACGGCAACTCTTTTTAAAAACGTTTAAAACTTGCAACCACTGGGTGGGTGAAAATGCAGCTGGTGTGGAAGCCCCCAGTTTGAGACCCTGGGGTAGGGCTGGGCTGATGATGTCGGGCCCACGAGCATCAGTGTCCCGAGGTCGAGGATCCCTAAATAATTTGCAGTCTGGCCACAAAGAAGCTCAATCACGCGATTGTTGGAAAACAGCGCCAGGAGTCCTTGTTTGTAGATGTGGGAACACATCCAGAATGGTTGTCAAGTGAAAAGAAGCAGGCTCTAGGTCAGCTTGTTCCCAAGGAGAGTCATGGAAAGATGTCACCCAAGTGCTAACAGAGAGTGCTTTGATGTGACTTTTAACATTTGCCTGGAGAATTCCACGGACAGAGGAGCCTGGTGGGCTACAGTCCATGGGTCGCAAAGAGTCGGACACAACCCAGTGACTAACCCGTTCACTTTAACATTTATACCACTTTGTAGCGCCCCATCTCCCACAACTAGCTACTGTGCCGGAGAGAGAGAAAAAAAGAAGACTTTTATTCAGGAAAAAAGAAATCTTAGGTTAGCTGGACAGTGCTGAGCAATCGGAACAAGCAGCTTTGAAAGGAGTTGAGTTTTCTATTGCTAAAGTGCTATGAGCCAAAGCTGCTGACTAGAGGGGGATTTCTGCCTTCTGTGGATCCCATAGTTTTTTCTTTCCCTACCTTCCCAGTTTTCCAGATCTCCATCAGAAACTAAAATCCCTCCAAGACCTGAGTAATCATCATCTCACTTAATTCATGCCTAATGCTGGGATGCCCTTTGCATCTTTTCCCTACTGGCAGGTTGGTTAACCTTGCTTGCATGCCCCCTATGATGGTGAACTCACTACCTCTTCCTCATCCCATAGTTTTAGTTGTCAGAGGTCCTTTATAAATACCAACAGTGTGGATAGGCTCCGAGCACACCCCAGAGCTGATGCCATGGTCTAATGGGGACTGCCCTGTCACTTTGACTCCTACCCTGCAGGATTCAGATTCTGAACGTCGACGTGTCCCACCTACAGCTGACATTTGTTGCCAATTTCGGAATACGCTTGTTGGCAGCCACCAATTTTACTTTCAAGATCTTCCGGTGAGTCAGTCTCCTTGTTGAGAGTGGAAGGATTTTCAAGGACTCTCTGAAGGTAAAACGGAGGAAAGGGATTTAGCAAATTCCAAGATCCCAACGCAGACCTTCTAACTCTGTTCAGCATGCTCTCTCTCCAATGCCTTCTCTCCCATCCTCCATGGGGGGCGGGGAGTGAGACAGTGAGAGAATTTCTGAGAATCCAGACCCTGCTCAACAGTTATGCAAATGGAGAGAGTCATTTCACTTCTCTGACCCTGTTTCGTCCTTTGTAAAAAACCAAAGCAAAAGAAAACAAGCATGTCTACAGAGGTTGGAGGGCTTCCCAGGTGGCACTAGTGGTAAAGAACCTGCCTGCCAGTGCAGGAGATACAAGAGACACAGGTTCGATCCCTGGGTTGGGAAGATCCCCTGGAGAAGGAAATGGCAACCCACTCCAGTATCCCTGCCTGGAGAATCTCATGGACAGAGGAGCCTGGTGGGTTACAGTCCATAGGGTCGCAAAGAGTCAGACACGACAGAAGTGACTTAGCAAGCAATGGAGGTTTGAATGGATGGATTCACTGCTATGATTAAAATTATATTACCCCTTTCGCGTGCCAGGCACCTGGTGCTCAATAAAATACTAGACTTGTTTCTGTGCATCAGTCACTATATATGCATTTAATTTTCAAACTGGGGGCTGTGTTCTTATTTTAACTCCTCTGTCCTGATACTACTGTTTTATGAGTGCTAGTGGGCCAGCCTTCAAGTAGGATGTTTTCACATGATTGTTTTCTAGAAAATTCAGCATAGCCACCTTGTGAGATAGGAACCACCAATCTGATGTCCATTTTTACAGACGAAGAATCTAAGGCTTGGTATGGGGAATGACTGGCCCAGGGTCTCACATAAGAGGGTACAGGGAGCCAGAGCTCACGGCCATCTGATGCAATGTCTGTGACCCTGAGTGGAGTTTGGCGGTGTGCCCAGCCTGCCCCGGGGGGGACCATCTCATGCTGAGTAGGGTCCCCGCCTGTGTTAAGGGGTCAGCATCATACCTATTTTATGGCTGAAGGCACTGAAGTTCAGAGAAGGGAAAGGACACGCCCAAGGTCACATAGCGAGTGTGTGGCCAGAGCCCATGGCTCCACCACTGCTCCACACCATGTGACAAGGCACACTGGCCATTAACGTCCTATTTGGAGAGGGACTCTGGGCTGGCAGGTGCAGACCGCTGAATGGGGGAGGGGGTCTTGCATCTGTCACTGTGGGCTTGCTAGGCAGTGCCGCTTGGACTCAGGACTGGTGTCCCCACAGTGACCCGGAGCCCCTGCACCTGCTGCTCCCCATAGCGCTGCTGGCTGACACCTCTGTGGAACAGGGCTCCATCGGGACCCCCGTGGTCAGCATCTCCAGCTGCTTTTCCATCTTCGACAAAGCCATCGTGTTTGATGGCCGCAACAGGTGGGTACTGGAGGCTGGGCTGCTGGAACCCAGACACGGAGGCTGTGGTGCTGTTTCTTGAACTTCCTACTTCATCCAATCCCGATGATGGATCCGAGGGCCGGCCC
The DNA here is from genome assembly GCF_029407905.1 of Bubalus kerabau. NCBI lineage: Eukaryota > Metazoa > Chordata > Mammalia > Artiodactyla > Bovidae > Bubalus > Bubalus kerabau. Next base: position 62,920,332 of record NC_073636.1, read on the forward strand.
TGCCCCTGCTCTGCCCCGTTGCCACCAGCATCATACCTATTTAATGGCTGAAGACACTTAAGTTCAGATAAGGGAAGGGACATGCCCAAGGTCACACAGCGAGTGTGTGGCCAGAGCCCGTGGCTCCACCTCTGCTCCGCACCATGTGACTACGCACACTGGCCATTAACGTCCTATTTGGAGAGGGACTCTGGGCTGGCAGCCGCAGTCCGGACCCTCAGAGGGCTGCCCCGCCCTGCGGAGATGAGGAGGCTGAGGCCCAGGGAGGGGCTGGGACCCGCCAAGCTCTCCCCGTGAGTCAGGTGGCTGCTCCTGTTTTGGCATCTAAGGCTGACAGCCACTCCACCTCCCGAGCACCAGTGTGTGCTGGACACATTCTGGGCCCTTTCTGTGAGTCATCTCACAGTCCTACCAGGTCGGTGGAGGCATTTCCCTCATTTTGCAAGAGAGCAAGTGGAGGCACAGAGTGGTTAAGTGACTTGCCTGAGGGCACACAGCTAGCACACAGGTTCAAACTCGGCAGCCTGATCGACCCCACTGCTACGAGTTCCTGTGCCATGGGGGCTCACTTCAAGGTGGTTGAATATTTTAGCATCTTAAAAGGGAGCAACATTTACCCAAAGACTGGACATTTTCCTCAGACAAGGCTTGGGTATAAATCTATTCCCACTTGGGCCCCCTGCTTAGCCTGTGTAACTCATGATCCCCCACAGTCCCTCACAGTCCTTGTGGGCAGGGGCTACTCATGGTTTATTGATGGGAAAACAGAAGCCCAGAGTTTGATGCCACTGAGAACATTGGTGCCTTCCTCCTGCCTCCCCAAGAGGCCATTCAGCAAGGCTGGGCCATGCCTCATGTCAGCGTGTTAGGGAACCAAGGAACCGTGACTTCTCATGGATCCCCATTCTGAAACACTGACTCAGCCCCCCGGCTCAGTGAGGAAGGGATTGTAGTAAACTTGCCACAGAGAAATGGGGCCCATGCAGGGAGCAGACCTGGGCCCCGCCAGCCACAGCCCCGCCTCACTGGGCCCAGTGGCCCTGAAGCCAGTTGTGAAGCCAGCCTTCACAACAGCCTCCGTGTCCCCACTCCACTTGGCCTCATTCTTGGCCACTTCCAAATCTTGGGACCAATGGCCCCTTCTTGGTGGCTCGGTGTCTTCCACTGTGGGGTCAGTCATGCTGGTTCCATGCCTGGCACGTGGCAGGGTGTGGCGTGGGCACAGACTTTTCTCTGGCACCCCTGGCTTTGGGGAGAGACAGGCCCCTATGGTGCTGACCTGGGCTCAGGGGCCCTTTCTTGTCTCCTCCTCAGCACAGCTCCCGCGATGCTGGCCCCGCTGCAGAGTCACATCACAGCTGTGCTGAAGAGCAAGGTAAAGGACCTGCCAGAGCCTGCAGGATGGAGGGCGGCAGCGAGTGAACAGGGGGGTCGCAGGCAGGGGTTGTTAGTGCTCCTCCTGTGGCTCCTCCACTTTCCCCAGAAGGGCGGGGAGGAGGCGGGGCTGACGGTCTAGTGCAGTGACCTGGCGGTTGTGGGGCTGCAGGGGAGGGAGGCTCCTCCACTCAGACCACCCCAGTGCCATGTGGAGTGGAGTGCTTTCAGGGCCACGTATCTTCTGAAAAGGGAACACAATGGGAGTGGATGAGGGCCTGGGCACCAGGGGTGGATGTGATCCTGGTCCCCTCCTTCCCAGCTGGGACCCTGGACAAGTCACCTGGCCCCCCTCTGCCCCTCCTTCCACATCTGTAAGGACAGAGAACCACTGTCCTTACCCAGCCCCTGGTGGGCAGGCTGTGGGGCTGAGTGCATTACCACCTGTGCAGTTTACAGCAGTTTGGGGAGAGTGGGCGTTGCTGTGAAGGCCGCTATGTTAGCTCCTGTCATTGTCTGCGGGTGGCTGACTTGGTGAGCAACGGTGTCCCAGGGGCCAGGGACCTACTCTTCCTCCCTGCCCCTTCCCACCCACCCTACCTCCAGTAGTGGCAGTAATGGAGACCAAGTCAACCCACTGTGTGCCATTTCACACCCTCAAGAGGCAGGCCTCAGGACCCCCACGCTACAGATGAGAACACTGAGGCCGGAAGGCAGAAGCCAGTATATTCCTCTCCTCTGCTCCAGTAGTCAAGCGTGGATGTGAGGGCTGGGCCGTATAAAAGGCTGAGCACTGAAAAATTGATGCTTTTCAACTGTGGTGTTGGAGAAGACTCTTGAGAGTCCCTTTGACTACAAGGAGATCAAACCAGTCAATCCTGAAGGAAATCTGTCCTGAATATTCTTTGGAAGGACTGATGCTGAAACTGAAGCTTCAATACTTTGGTCACCTGGTACAAAGAACTGACTCATTGGAAAAGACCCTGATGCTGGGAGAGATTGAAAGCAGGAGGAGAAGGGGATGACAGAGGATGAGATGGTTGGATGGCATCACTGACTTGATGGACATGAGTTTGAGCAAGCTCCAGGAGTTGGTGATGGACAGGGAAGCCTGGCGTGTTGCAGTCCGTAGGGTTGCAAAGAGTCGGACACAACTGAGCGACTGAACTGAACTGAACTGCCTCTTGGCCTCACCTCACCAAGTCCTCCCTGGATCAGCTATGACCACCCCCGGCCTTGCAGTCTCTTCTCTGCCTCACCTTCTGTCACACTGGCCCCAGCTTAATCCACTTTTGGTGGCACACTGGGTTGGGAGGACTCCAGTCTCCCTGGCCCGGCTTGCTGACTGCAGCCTGCATCCCCTGCAGGGAGCATCATCCTATCAGCTGGGCCTCTGGGCTGGTATGCAGCAGGCTGCCTGCCTCCGTTTCCTGGGCCTGGCTGTGGTCACTCCCGCTGGGCCCCACCGCCCTGCTCTTTTCTCAGTGCTCACAGGCCCCAGTGTCTCCTCTGAGTCCTCAGGGCCCAGAGGAGGTGCTGGAAGAGGCCCACTGGCTGGTGGTGGAAGGAAGGGCTCCCAGGCCTTGGTGTCCAAGTTGGGAGAGTCTTCCAGCCAGGGCCTCTAGACCCTCCCAGCCTCACCCCCTCCAGCCTTGAGAGCCGCCTCTGTCTTTCTGCAGCTGTGCCTGAGAATCTCCAACCTGGTGCAAGGCCTCAATGTCCACCTGGGCACTTTAATTGGTAAGACCTGGGAGCCTGCGGAGGGGGCTGGGGCCTCTGAAATCCTCTGGGATCCCCATGACCCTTCAAAGACCCCTTCTTTGCATCAGAGTTGACCTCTGGGAGATCAGTCATAGGATGTCTGGACAATTATTGGTGAAATTTGGAACTCTCCAAATTGTAGAACCAAGTCTTTGAATATTGTGTGTGTGTGTGTGTGTGTGTGTGTGTGTGTGTGTGTGTGCACGCACGCATGCGCACATGGCCTAAGTCACTTCCGTGGTGTCCGACTCTTTACAACCCATGGACTGTAGCCCACCAGGCTCCTCTGTCCATGGAATTTTCCAGGCAAGAATACTGGTGTGAGCTGCCATTTCATTCTCCAGAAAAAAGCCCCTGACAGGTCTTCAATTTACAATATGTAACTAAAAGCGACAAAAGTAGGTCAGCTTCATCTTTTTAGTGGTATTTATCAGTATTGAAGAACCATTGGTAATTACTCACCCATTCCCAGACTGATCATAGAATGCACCCTCTCGGTGACTCGGGAGGAAATCTGTGCTCAGTGAGCCCCGAGTAAATCCAGGGCATCCTCTCTTTTTTCACAAACCCGTTTTTAAAGCTGCTTCTGTTTGAAGTGCACCTTCTTGTACCTGAGGACTTTCTTTGCCTGGGACTCTGGAGTTTCTCCTGTGTTGCCATCACTGACTTTGCGAAATCCAGAGCTGTCTGTCAGTGGCAGCTGCCCTAGGCCATTAGTTGGTTTTGCCTTTGAGTTGGGGGTTGTATCTAACTCCTTACAGAGCCTGGGACAAGTGTGCAGGGTGACGTACTGGCGTTAAGCCAGGAAGGATGTTGGGCAGGGTCCACGTTTATCTGTAGTGACTTCTTCAGTGAATGTTTTTATACCAGGGTAGCTCTTTGGCTTTCTTGGGCAAATTTTACCAATCTTACGAGGCTGCGTCGTTATCCCCAGTTTGTAGATGGAAAATCAGAAGCTCTGAGTTTAAAGTCTCAGCATGGTACCAGCACCCTGTGTGAATCAGCTCACCTGGAGTTTCTCCTCCTCACACGTCCACCTATCATCCTGTCCACACTTCACAGCACAGCAAGAAGTCTGGGGAACATTTCTTGAACTCCCCCACTCTCCTCACGACCCCAACCCCAATACTACCTTAACAGGTGGTACTGAGAGGCCAAGGAAAATGGACTTGGAATCAAAGGATATGAGTATGAATTCTGGCTCATTTGCTGTGTGACCTTAGGGCAGTCACTCCATCTCTCTGGGCTTAATCATTCCATCCAAAAATAAGAATCAAAATTTCTACTTTTCCAATGTGTTGCTATAATACAAGATAGCACGGGTTAGGTGTCTGGTATGAAATAAACTCAATAAGCCTTAGTCTCTCCCCTCTCCCTTCAGAGGGATTGTCTTTATCAAGATGCCTTGGACCCGGGTTCATACCAAAGATCAACTCTTGCCCTTGTCTTTACTTCCATCTTGCCTTGGTCAGGGGATGTTTGTGCCTGGAATGACCCTTCTCCTTTCTGATTTAGGGTCTTTAGTCTTCTGCCGATTGGGAAAGTAGAAACCCAAACTATTAGAATGGTGTCTTAGAATCAGCAGGTTGTGAGCAGCTGACTCTTGGGTGTGCATTTTGCAACTTAAATTTGCTTACTCATAGGGCCTTATTGCTCCTCTTTTCTTGGTATGGGTCTGGCTAAATGAGGTGTGTGGGCATGTGTGTGCTCAGTCACTTCAGTCATGTCTGACTCTGCGTGACCCCATGGACCATAGCCTGCCAGGTTCCTCTGTCCATGGGATTCTTCAGGCGAGAATATTGGAGAGCTCCTCTCTCCATTCATCTCACCCTCTCCCTCTTCTCCCCCACCTTGTCCATAAGTCTGTTCTCTATGTCTGTGTCTCCATTGCTGCTCTGCAAACAGGTTCATCAGTAACATCCTTCTAGATCCCACACACATGTGTTAATATACGATATTTACTTTTCTTTCTGACTTACTTTACTCTGTATAATAAGCTCTAGGTTCATCCACCTCATTAGAACTGACTCAAATGCGTTCCTTTTTATGGCTGAGTAGTATTCCATTCGGAGAAGGCAATGGCATCCCACTCCAGTACTCTTGCCTGGAGAATCCCATGGACGGGGGAGCCTGGTGGGCTGCCGTCTATGGGGTTGCACAGAGTCGGACACGGCTAAGTGACTTCACTTTCACTTTTCACTTTCATGCATTGAAGAGGGAAATGGCAACCCACTTCAATGTTCTTGTCTGGAGAATCCCAGGGACGGGGGAGCCTGGTGGGCTGCAGTCTATGGGGTTGCACAGAGTCGGACACAACTGACGTGACTTAGCAGCAGCAGCAGCAGCAGCATCAGTATTCCCCTGTATATATGCACCACAACTTCTTAATCTATTCATCTGTTGATGGATATACACTAACATATGTAAACAGATAGCCAATGAGAATTTGCTGTATGACTCAGGGAACCCAAACTGGGGCTGTAACCTAGAGGAGTGGGAATGGGTGGGACTTGGGAGGGAGATTCAAGAGGAAGGGAGCATATGTATACCTATGGTTAATTCATGTTGATGTATGATAGCAATCAAACCAATATTGTAAAGCAATCATCATTCAATTAAAAATAAATAAATATTAAAAAAGAGAATACTAAAGTGGGTAGCCATTCCCTTCTCCAGGGCATCTTCCCAATCCAGGGATCAAACCTATATCTCTTACGTCTCCTGCGTTTGCAGGTGGGTTCTTTACCAATAGTGCCACCTGGGAAGCCTGGCTAAATGAGGCATTGGTGGATAATGCTGAGTATGCCATCTTTTGCTCTGCACCCTGGTTTCCTTCAGGCCTCAGCCCTGTGGGTCCAGAGTCCCAGGTCCGCTACTCCATGATTGACACTCCTACCATCACCAACGACTACATTTCCTTGGATATCAACGTAAGTGCCTCCTGCTCCACTCAGAGCTGGGGCCTTGTTACCTCTGGAGTCCTTGGTGTTCTACACGATTCCTAAAGCATCAGGAGAGTTGAGGGGATAGGAGCTGGGATGGCATTCCAGGAGGGAGCGTGGCACGTAGGCAAAGGGTGAGGCTGATAGCATGCGTGGCATCTCGGGGGTGGGTGGCACCTCACAGCCCAGGATCTGCCATGGAGCCGCCTGCCTATTGAGGCCCTGCTTCTATTCTGCTCCTCCTCACCCCCAACTCGACAGGCTGTTCTCTTCCTGCTGGGCAGACCCATCGTCCTGCCTGTGGATATTACGCCCTTCGTGCTGCCACAGCACATGGGCACCAAGGGTGCCATGGCAACTGTGGGCCTCTCCCAGGACCTGTTTGACTCTGTCATCATGCTGCTGCAGAAGGCTGGTGCGCTCAACCTGGACGTCACAGCGCAGCTGGTGAGAGCTGGTCCTGCCGCCCTGGGCACGTGGGGCAGGAGTGCCCTGTCGCCCAGCTTGGGGAGACCCTGCTGAGGTCAAATCCTGAGTCGGTGGGGCAGTTGAAGCTTTGAGGCCACAGGGTGGCTATTGGAAGGGTTAGACAGAGGGGTAGGATGGGGATTAGACAGAGGAGTTGGGGTGGGGAGACAAGAGGTGGTCTGGCTTGGGGAGTGACTGTTCTAAAACCTGTCGTGTGTTGGGAGTTGATTTCAGAATTCGAGTAACAACCCGCTGAACACCTCTGTGCTGGGCCAGTTCATTCCTGAGGTGGGTGATGTTTCTGGTCATTCCAGGGGCTGAGACCTGGGATCGCGGTGAGAGGCTCTCTGGGCTCTGGGGTCTCTGCTGGCTCATATCTGCTCCTAGTGGGGCTCAGCATCTGCCCTTCCATCTGCACATCCTCTGTCTTGGGGTGGCCCCTCCTTCAGCCCAGGCATCACACCATTTCCTCCTCTCCGTGCAGCAGGCAAGAAGTGCCTACACTGTCTCCTCTGCTTCCTTCCCCCGATCCATCCAAGTCCAAGCTCGGGGCTACCTCCCACGGGAGGACTAGACCCCTTGTCTGGTCCGGGAGCCTCCTTGTGCTCCCACGTCCCTGAGCTACCCTCCCTCCTGGCACAGATCACAGGCTGTGACTGTCTTCATGTGGCCACCCATCAACTGGGTGTCCCCGAGGGTGGGAGTCAGGGGTGGACCCACCTCTGTGGTCTGGGCACTTATAGCACAGCGCTAGCTTGATCAGCATCTCAGGAATGATGAGCGAAGAGCCCACCCAGTCTTCGCCCCCATGTGCCTTCCTCCCTCTCGCCCCTCTGCTCCCCAGGTGGCCCGTCAATTCCCCGAGCCCATGCCCCTGGTGCTCAAGGTGAGGCTGGGTGCCACGCCCACAGTCACGTTCCACACCGACAACGCCACCCTGCGGCTGCAGCCCTTGGTGGAAGTCCTGGTCCCGGCCTCCAACTCGGCTTTCCAGTACCTCTTCTCCCTCAATGTGGTGAGTGAGGTGGGCTGGATGGTGCTGGCCAGGAGGTGGGCGACTCTCAAGGAGGCCTCACTTCCTCCCACACGCTTCTCTTTTTATCCACACTGGTCTCCTTGTGCTTCCATCAATGTGCCAAGACTTTCCTGCCTCGGGACCTTTGCACATGCTGTACCCTGTGCCTAGGACACACTTCCCCTTACTCTTGACAAGTCTAGCTTCTCCTCATCATTCAGATCTCAGCTTAAATGCTGCAGTCTTCCTCCAGGCAGGCTTCTAGAGTTCCCATCCCTCCACATACCACTCTTCCTTTGTGACACCCAGCACTCTCTGAAAGAATCTTGTCTGATTTCTTTGGTTGTTGTTCACCTCCCCAGTGGCCTGTGTTCCACAAACACCTGAATGGATGGGGTGTGGGTGGGAGACTGGGATATCTGGTGGCCAGCTGAGAGCTCCCACATGGTTCTGTGCCCTTTGACCCTGCTCTCCCCATGTGCCCAGGCAGTGAACCTGAGCCTCCAGCTTTCTGTGTCCAAGGTGAGGCTTCGGGGGACCACATCTGTGCTGGGGTAAGTGAGGCCTCTTGGACCCAGCAGCCTCAGTATGCTCCTCTGTGCAATGGGGCTGCAATGGCCTGTCACAGTGTCAGTCAGAGGAGCTTGGGATGCAGCTGGTGTGTTAAACAGGTGAGAGGCCCCATTCCCACCCCTCCCCTCTGGCTTCCCTTTCAGGGATGTCCAGCTCACCGTGGCCTCCTCCAATCTGGGCTTCATTGATGTGAGTATGGGGCTGGGGTCTCCAGAGACCCCCTCGCTGGGTGGCGCAGGCCCTGAGCCCGGGGAAGGGGAGTGTGTGCCCATGTCTCTCAGGCCAGCAGTTCCTGGGGGCCTGATGCTGACACAACCCTGGGAGCAGCTGGGCTCTGCTTAAAGCCCGGACTAGGGTGACTTGCCCTCATCCCTCCTGCTAAACCTCTGCCGGTTGATCTGTCTCTGTGTTCATGTGTCTCTCCTGGCCCCTTGCCGGGACGGGCCCGTGGTCCCCATCTCCCTGGCTCCATGGCTGCAGACCAACCATGTCCAGACACTCATGGGCGAAGTGTTTGAGAAGCCCTTGCTGGACCACCTCAATGGTGAGCTCTGCCCTCTGCCCCGTGTGGCCCCTCTGGCCGCTTCCACCCGCATGCTGCTCCAGGCTCTATCTTGGCCCCTTCCTACATCCCAGGCTCAGAGGCTAAGAGGGTGGCTTTGAGAGTCCTGCTGCCTGTGTGTACATCTTAGCTTGGCTGTTTAGCAGCTGTGTGATCTTAGCTAAGTTCTGTTTCCTCCCCTAACCTCAGTTTTCCCTTCTATAAAGTGGGTATAGTAATAGCAGTTCCCACCTCCTGAGTATCTGTGGACCTCGGTGTCATGATGCATGTGAAGACCTCAGCGCAGGGCTGTCTTCAGGTGGCACTTCGTTACCGGCTGACCTTGATTTCTCTTTTCTGTCCTGCAGCTCTCTTGGGCATGGGGATTGCCCTCCCCCATGTGGTCAATCTCCAGTACGTCAACCCTGAGATTTTTATCCAGGAGGTGAGAGACTTTCAGTGTGACCAGAGGGGCCTCCTTCATCTTTGGAGGGAGGCTGGGCTTGGGGAGGTTGGGGGTCACTCCTCTCCCTCTCTTCCTACTAGAGCACACAGTGGGGTCCAGGGTCAGCCAGGCCTAGGAATGCCCCCCTGCCCAGACCATGCCATGAATCAGCTGCAATTAGATGGAAAATTCTAAATGTACGGAGACATTGGAGCAAAGGTTTCACTCATCCTCATCAAATGTCACACCAGGTCACACTCAGTGGATTCAGACCAACTGTGCCGTGACTCTGTGCCCTTGGATAGGCACAACCCCTCTGGAGTCTGGGGGAGGATGAGAGAGGGAGTCTTTCCAGGGTTTGTCACAAACTTCCACAGGCCAGATGGTACGAGAGGATCCTGACCCTTCTAAAATGATGCAATGTCGGGATCAGACATTGTGGGCCCAGGGTGACATCCTACCATTTCTTTCTGCTTCACCTGAGCTACAAAAGGACAACGTTCTTCCTAATTAATTAAATAAGACGTGCATGGGACAGAAAATGTAACCAAGGTCCTTCAAGCCCAACATCTGTGTCATTCACACTCCCTAAGAGGGACTGGCTAAGGGCTTTCAGGGAGGATGGCCTCCTTGCTTGAGAACTATGGTCCCAAGGCAATTGGCAGGTAATAACTTGCTCCCCAAGAAATAACCATCAGCACACGGGGGAGCAGGGCTTTTAGTGGGAATTTCCCCAAGACTTCCTTTATCGGGCAAGGTCAGTGGCTGACTCACCTTGGCATTCCCAAATCCAGCCACTTGGGACTGAAGTCAAAGGTCCCTAGACCAGCACTGCCCAATAGAACTTCCTGCAAGGACAGAGGTCTGCACCGTCTGAGGCAGTGGCCACTGTCAGCCACTGGGCGCAGGTGACTTTTGGGCCCTCAACATATGACCAGTGTAACTGAGAAGGTGAATTCTAAATCTTACTTAATTTTGCTTAATGTAAATGTACAGTAGTCTCACCTATCTAGGGGGAGACACATTCCGAGATGCCCAGTGGATGCCTGAAACTGCGGATAGATAGTACTAATGGGTAGGAATCACATACAGCGTAGATCCACTGGGCAAAGGAATGACTCACATCCAGGACGGGATGAGTAGGATGGCATGGGATTTCATTATGTGACTCAGAACCGCATGGAATTTAAAGCCTATGAATTATTTATTTCTAGAATTTTCCATTTGATATTTTTGGACCATAGTTATACTTGGGTAAATAAAACCGTGGATAAGAGAGGGTAACTGTAATTAGCCAGGTGTTAATGGCTACCCTATTGGACCATGTACAAGTTACGCAAAGACAAGGACTGGTTCTGGTTATTTTTCTGCTGGGTTCCCAACACCTGGCACAAGGCTTGGGTCGTAGTAGAGGCTCAATGAAGATTGAAGAAAGAAAGAGAAAGAGGAAGAGGAAGGAAGAAAAAAGAAGGGAGGGAGGGAGGAAGGAAGGAAGGAAAGGTCAGCAGGCCCCCAGGAAGTTTCTGCAGTGCAGTGTAGACAGTAGGGGACATTTGGGGGGGATATGCCTGATTTTGCTAGAGAGGCTTGGACTTGGAGAAGAGTGGTCTGAACTCCAGGTCATAAAGCAGAGGCAGTCCTGACCACGTATGAAGACCGAATCAAGCTCAGCTCCACACTGACTGCTCTGCCTGTGTGATCTGGCTGCATCCAGCTATCAGTAGCAGCCTTGCAAAGTGGATGCTTTACCGTCCACGAGAGTCAGCAGGAAACCGAGGCTGGAGAGACAGTAGCTGCGCTCGGGACACGCAGCAAGAGCGGCAGAGCCTGAGCTAGAGCCAGGCTGCTGGGCAACTGGGGCCCTACCGCCCCTGCGCAGCTTCTCACCTGGCCCATGGCTGTCTCTGTCTTTCAGGGCTATGTCGTGGTGTCCAGTGGACTGTTGTACCAGCGCTGATGTGGGACCACTGGGAGAGCTGCTCCGGGGACCCTTTGGCCTCAAGCCACTCGAGAAACTGAGTCAAAGCCACACTTTCATCACCACACTTAGTCATCACCAGCAAGTTGGTTGGCCCAGCCAGGCTGCTTCATCCCATGCTGACCCTTCCCTCCAAACCCCCTTCCTTCCTTCATCCCGTCCTTGTGGGGAGCAGATAGCTCCTCCAGGCTGTATAGATCTTGCATTAAACACCTTCTCTTGAGCTGCAACTTCCAGCCAGGCTCGGCAAACTCTTTGCATACTGGAGGCCAGTTCCCTACATGCAGGGCCTGGTCCTGTCTGCCCCTGGAGCCCCCAAAGCTGGCCTGGGAAAGAGAGAGGATGTGGCCATGTCCCTGCTGACCATATCTGTTGACAGCATCACCTCCTAGCCCAGGGGAGCAACGTGGACGAGCTGAAGTTGCGAATGCCACAATGGTGCTTCAGGCGTGTGCCCTCACCTGGTGCATTTCTCCTCTCAGAGTCACATCCCATCCTTCTCCTAGAACCTCATGAGCCCTGAGAGTTCTGTGGACAGAGCATGCAGTCCCATCTCACAGAGGCAGAGATTAGGCCCAGCAAGGATGGGAGTGTGCCCAGAGTCTCCGAGCTGGGGGATGGCAGATTCCCAGGACTGCCACCTTCCTAAGATTCAGACCTAGGATGCCCAGTCCTCTCTTCCATCACCAGCATTCCCACTTGGGGTTGGACCTTAGGTCATGAGCCTCAGGTGACAGACACTCACTGTCTTCTCCAGCAGCTTCTCCATCTTGGTTTATGCAGCTCACAGGCGAGTTTTTGTTCAACGGAGGCAGGATCTGCTTCCTGGGCCTGTGTCAGACACTGACCATGTCTTATTCCTTTTCCCTGTGAAACCTCTTCAAACCCAGTAGGTCACAGGTGACAAGATGACCTAGGGGAGGCTGAGGGGTGCAAACGCTGGCAGGATGAAGCCATGTGATTTTTCTCTTTCTGATAAGCTAATCTTTTAGCCAGAGATCATATTCCTTCCTTCCCAGATACACTGGATTCAGGTTATGTTTATGTTTCTCTGGGGAGTAAAGGTGTCCAGATTTCCAGCATCAGTAAGCAAAGCCCTTGGGACAGCGGTACACTAACCTTCCCCCTGTAATGGTTATAAGTTCAACTCTAAAGGCCCTGAGTGACAGGCCGAGGGGCCTGGAACAAGCCCGGAGTGTTAGTGGGAGGAGGTGGGGGTGGTCCTGAAAGCTGGAAAGGGCCAAGCTATAAAATTCCACCTCATGATTTCGCCCAGGACAGCATGGCTTTTATTTAATCTGGTTGTCTGGTGAATTAATTCATGAATCCTACTTTAGCAGGTCTTTACACAGGCTCAGCCCAAGGCTAGGTGGTATGGAATATGGGAGAGACAAAAATTTTGAGACACAGACTCAGCCCATAAATTTAATACCTAGAAAAAGATCAATATGTGAGATCTATTCATTAAGCCATCAGTCCAGTGGTCCAGCTATTATTCCTTTCTTCCTCCTGTTCTTTCTTCCTTCCACCCACCCATCTGTCCATCCATCCATCCATCCATCCTGTCATCCACACATCTACCCATTTATCCAGTGATGTGGTTTAGATCTTATTTGTACCCATGATGCTCCTGGTTCAATAATATACATTCTTTTAAGACGAGGGGGATGAAACAGCTGAGTCAAGCTCTCTGCCCAAAAGGAAGCCGTGGTCTGTCTGAAGAGAACCAGCCTAGTCCCTGAGGGACCCCATTCAGCCTTTCAGTAAGGAGCCTGCTGGGCCCTGGCTACTGGGGGACACAGATGAGCACGGCAACCTGGGTCCAATCAGAAGGTAGAAACCGCATAATATCTAAAACAGGGGACTCTCACTCTGAAGGGCTATTAACTATGGTAAAAGAGTAACTGCAAGCTGAAGGAAACTATGCAGTTCACTAGGGCTGAGGGAGAGTGCCCGGAAGGAAAGACTTGGAAGGGCTCAGACCTCGATGGGGAGGGTGCTGTTCAGCGTACTGGGGAGCAGGGGGGTTGGCTACCAGGTCGGAGCTGGCCTGGGGTTGCTGGGCAAACAATGGCAACGAAGACCTCGAGGAATTCCCTGGCGGTTCTGTGGTTAGGACTCCATGCTCTCACTACCAAGGACCTGGGTTCAATCCCTCGTCGGGGAACTAAGATCCCACAAGCTGTGGCGTGGTCACAAAGACCTCGAGAGCCCCCTGGGCAAGCCACACGGGGGAGGGGAGGGTGTGCAAGGAGAGGTGGTGGTTGTGAGTTGCAGACGTGGCAGCCACACACAGAGCAGCTGCCTGAGGGACTGCGGGCACTGTCATGGGCCAGTGGCTTTCAGAGTGAGTGGACAGCGGGAGGGTCCGGGTTTGGGGAGGGCCTTGGCTTATTTGGAAAGGGCTGCAGAAAAGCTGCCCCCAGGCTGAGCCAGAGGGGTCGAGTCTGGGCGGGTGGCTGAGACAAGCTTTGCTGGATGGTCTCCTCCCCACACGGCTCACCTCGACCCAACCGGAAATCACAGGAAGCCCCTTCCTCTCTCATGCCTCCCCGCCATGCGTCCTCTGGTTAGCTTCATGCTAAAGGAGACGTGCTGAAAAGAATTCAGAATTGAGTCCTGTATACAGACCCATACTGAAGGGTGCGTTCTCAGGTCTGGCTCCTTCACGAACCTTCTCGAGGCCCACCTTTCACCTCGACCCTGCACCTTGCGCACTTTCCCTCTAGGCCTCGGGCTCTGTGCTCTGCCTGGGCCACCTTAACCTGCCCTGGTTCACCCTGCCCATCAGCTCACAGGCGGTCTCCCTGGCCATGTGCAAACCCCTGTGCCCTGGTGACTCTGATGCCCTTCAGTTTCTGACGACTGTGGCTAGTGTCTGCGGCTTCTCTCCTCACCACCCCTCTCTGACCTTTCCAGAGCCCTGCATACAGCAAGTGCGTAATAAGCATGTGGTGAGTGAGATGCTTGTACTCTGTATATGCCGGAGCTCTGGCCCAGGCTTACCCAGCTCTGAGCTTGGGAAGCCGTGTGGAGTCCAGTCTCTGTAGGCTGGGTGTCTGAACTGGGAGTCACCCTTGCTAATCTTCAGGATTGGCCTGGTCTCCAGTATCTGAGGGGTGTGGGTGGGGGGGAGGTGGCAGAGGAAGTTTCCCTGGAGGAAGAAGCTGCAGCTGGTCCTGGAAGGATGGCAGGATTTGGAGCTTTGGTAGGGACCAGGCAGGGTGATGCTGGGGCATGGGGCAGGGAAAGGAGATCGGCAGGTAGGCAGTGCGCCCTTGGGTATGCCTTAGCATGTCTGGCCTGGGCTCTGGAGCTCCTGGCTCTGCCATCACTTGCTGTAACTTGGGCAAGTGGCTTGATCTCTCTGAGCTTCTGTTTCTGTCTGTAAAATGGAAAAAATTGTCAGAGTGCCCACCTCATAGGGTGGTCCTCAGGATTAAATGGACTGCTGCTGCTGCTAAGTCGCTTCAGTCATGTCCGACTCTGTGCAACCCCATAGACGGCAGCCCACCGGGCTCCCCGATCCCTGGGGTTCTCCAGGCAAGAACACTGGAGTGGGTTGCCATTTCCTTCTCCAATGCATGAAAGTGGAAAGTGAAAGTGAAGTCGCTCAGTCGTGTCTGACTCTCAGCGACCCCATGGACTGCAGCCTACCGGGCTCCTCCACCCCTGGGATTTTCCAGGCTAGAGTACTGGAGTGGGGGGCCACTGCCTTAAGTGGACTGGTGCAATCAAACACTGGGCACACTGCCTGGCACAGGTCAGGGGCACAGTGAAGGGGCCCTCTTGTTGCTATTACTACCACCGTCGTCAGAGCTGAGTCGGAGGTGCTTCCAGAGGCTCTAGCCACAGGCTGGCTGAACCAGGCTTCCCCGGGGACCCTGAAGCCATGGGATGACCCAGGGCCCCAGGAAAGATTCAGTGTGTCCCTAAAGGAACTTATTTTTAGGGATATTGCCTCCTCTCTGGCCACTTTGAACTTAGAGAAAGAGAGGATGGCATGACTGTCCTTTTCCCTCTGAGCAATGCTTTCGTTATTTATGCCCCCACATTATAAAGAGGATAAACCTGTGGCCTATGGAGGCTGAGGGTGCTACCCAAGGACACACAACTTGTGAGCGCAGAGGCTGGGACTGAGGCCCAGATCCCCAAACCCATGCAAAGGGGTTTCTTCAGCCTCCCCCACCCCAACCATCCCATGTCTTTCCTGCCTCTGCCTTCCCCCCAGTACCCAGGACCACCCTGGGGGAGGCAGGGAGGGCGGGGTGATCAGAGGCACACCCCGGTGGATTTACATGCAAGGAGGAGGCGGAGCCTGCTGGCGCCTCTGTCTGTAGAGGGTGGATCTGCAGGGATAAAGTGATGCTATCTGTAGTTTGGCTCCTCCAGCGCAGGGCCCACATCAGGATGGAGACTGGCTATGCGGACCTGGGTCCTTCTCTCCCTCACTCCAATCTGGTTTGGCCCGCGGACTTCAGGCAGGCCTTCACCCCTCTCTGGCCTCAGCAGCCCCCTGTGCACAATGGGCACAGAAGCTTCCTTGATCTTCCACACCTGTGAGCTCCCTTTAGGTTGGAGGACGAAAACCCCATTTCTCCAGCAGCCCCCTGGGACTCTTCATCACCTTCAAGATGCCCCCAGTCATGCCCCTCAAGGGTCTCGCCAGGAGCAGAGCAGAGGCTGGGCACCCTGAGGCCCCAGGTCTAACTCCAGCTCTGTGGCCAGCTAGTCTTGTGGCCCTGGGGTCAACTTGCCTTCATTGCCTTCCAGATTTGGAGAAAGCCTTCATGCCAGCATTCACCACCTCCTGGCATCCCCTCCAAGAGGGTCTCCCTTGAAGACACACCACTGGGCCATAGCTCTTTGCCCCCTGTGAGTGTCAGGGGGCCCAGTCGTGATGATCTAGCCCACATGTCCCAGGCCTTTGCACCCACTGATTCCTTGCCTGAAACACCTTCCCCTGCCTTGCAGCCCTGGCTCTGCTTGCCCCTCAGGTATCAGCTCCGACACCCTCTGCTTCAGGGCTCTTCTGTTGTGGAATAACCCCCTCTTTTCTCCCTGCCCCACCCACCAGTTCACTGGCTTCCACCACCCTCAGCTCCCCAGGACTGACCTGGCTCTGTGCTGTCCACTTGCAGATGGCCTGTCCCCCTGGGCTCCAGGAGCCCCCTTAGGATAGGAAACGCAGCTCCTTTGCTTGGTGTGGCATCTCTTGCCCCCGCACAGGCCTGGCACACAGTGGGTCCTAGGTAAACATGAATGGAATGAGTGCCAACAGTGTGTCCAGCCTTGTGGGAGGCACTGAGTCTCGGGGAGGGGAAGTGTGAGCCCCGATGGCCTCTTTGGCGACCGCATCTCCTCCCCAGTGCCCGCCCTGGGGCAGCCATCCATGTCCTCTGTGCTATTTATGTTGGAACAGGCTGAATCGTCACGTGAGCATTGGGGCTCCTGTTCTCTGGGCCTCTAGATAATTATCTGGGCCTTATTAAACCCTTAATTATCCAAGCAGCTAATCAGGCTCCCAAATATAAGGGCTTCCTCATCCCAGGGTGGGGAGCCAGGGGCCAGTCATCAGCAGGACATCCCCAGGCTCGGCAAGGTAAGGACAGGCTCTACCTGTGGGCCTCTCCCCAGACAGTATCTTTTTCAGCCCTGTCATTTTACAGATGAAAACACTGAGGCTCAGGGAGGGCAAGAGACTTGCCTGAGGTCACACAGTAACTGGGTGGCAGGACCAGGGCTTGGATCTGTGTCCTGACTCCTACCCAGTGCTCTGAACCTGACAGGAAGCCACCAGACATTCACAAACCTCAGTTGCTGTAGGACCTGGGCAAGATCAAGGAGACAGCAGATCTGGGGTGCCTCTTTGGGCTCCATCTGAGGCCAGTGGGAGACAAGGGAGGCTCTGCTTTGCAGGAGCTCAGAGCTGAGCTGAGGCAGCAGGGGGTGGGGGGACGGTGATGGCAGGGGGCACCTGGGAGCATTTGGCAAGTAGAAAGCGAGGAAGGACTCCAGACGGAGGAAATAGTGTGAGTAGAAGATGGGGCTGGGCAGCAGGAAACACTCATCTTGGGGGGATAGATCGGATACATACATGCTCAGGTTCCAACTACAGTCTTCAAGACCGGAGGGAGTTGGATGTTGGGGGAGGCTTCCTGGTGGAGGAGGCAGGGGCTGAAATTAGGACTTGAGGGATAAGCAAGGAGGAGGCAGGTGTTGTTTGAGGGAGGGACGGCTTAGGCAAAAGCACAACACAGCCAGAAACAAAACCCTGGCATTGACCCTTTGTCCCAGAAACACACTGTGTTCCTCAGTGAGTGATAGTCGCTCAGTCGTGTCCAACTCTGTGTGACCCCATGGACTGTAGCCCACCAGGCTCCTCTGTCATGGAATTCTCCAGGCAAGAATACTGGAGGGGGTGCTCCTCAAGCCACTTACTATTCTCAGAGGGCAAAAATCCCTGTTCTGAGCGGCCTTGACACCTGACATCAGTTCTGGTCTGGGAATGGGGGGACTGGGGTGGGGCTCAGTCTTGGGGCTCAGTCTCCCCACCTTGGGGGTAGGGCAGGGCTAGAGAAGACCTTCACCCAGCCCCTTCAAGCTCGGCTGCTGGGTGCTGAACTCGTCACCCACAGGATGAACTGCAGTGATCTGGCACGAGGCTTGTTCACAGGGGTAGAAGAAACACCATGATTGATCATTTTCAAGCTCAGATACATATCTAAAAATTGAATGTGACGAGAGACAAATAGAACACGGTTTCACTTAGCAAATGTTGATTGTAGGCTCGATGGTCTCCTTGTTTTTTTTTTTTATGTACTGGCATCCTTTAGGCCTTAGCCTAAACATCTCCTCCTTAGAGAGTCCTTTCCTGATGCCCACCCCCACTCCCTAATCCCTCATACACATTGTATCCCATTCGATTGCTTCTCTCTAAGATTCAGGACAAGCAGGACTGTCTCTGCTGTGTGTACCCTGTAGCCCGGCCTGCTTGACACATAGTGGGGACTCAGTAAATGTGAGTTGAACGAATGAATACACACAGGCAGGCATGGGCTCGACTAGAAAGAGGGCTCCCAGTAGGTGCCCGATTCTGTTTATGGGTCAGTGGCTGAGCCGGCTGTCCCATAAAGGCTCATAAAGGCTGGAACTCTTCCTCTTTGGTGACACAGGCCAGCCTCGGTAGCTGCCCCACCTTGATTCTTTTCAGCCACAGCTCAAACCTGAAATAAATACTCTGCCTCTGGTTGGAAGAATTTCAGGTCTTGGTAAGTAGTCTACAGGAAGAAAGGTTGTCTGGGAGCCCAGAGATGGAAAGGGGGTTTCCTGGGAGTTTTGAAGGATCTGAGGTCAGAGGTCATCATTTGATTCTCTACTCACTGACTGTGAGACCTTGGCGCTGGTTCAAACTATGCCTTGATTTCCCTATTGGTGAGGCATTGTCTCCAGGGGCCTTAAGCAGCTGTGAACTGAGATTCCTGGAAGGGAGGCTGAGCTGGGGGAGGTGGGGGATGCCCCGGGCTGTCGGAGGGCTAGAGAAGCAGAGGGTTCCCCCATTCCCCTGCTGCACTGCATGGGGAGTTCCTGGATCAGGACCAGGAGGGAATTCCTTCTGTGGCCCCAGCACTGCTCTCTGAGCCACACCTGAACATTGAAAAATTGCAGCTAAACCTCCCACCAACCCCATGAGGTGGGCTGATCAGAATGCATCAGGCCCACAGATGAGGAAGCTGAGGCTTAGAGAGGGAAGTGACCTGCTCGGGGTGACTCCAGAAGGCCTGGTGTTTCATCCGGACACCCTTGGGCCCTTTGGGAGGAGGCAGGCATGAGGTTCTCTGAACTGGCTGGAGTCCAAAGGCTCCTAGACTTCCGAGATCACCCAGGGGGCTCCAACTGCTCTGGAGCATGAGAGGCTCCCGGGAGAACCAGGGCTTGTTGAGCTGCACCCAATTCAGGCCCTACGGCACAGGCGGGGCCATGCTGTGGATCCTGTGTCTGGCGCTCTGCAGCCTGCTGACTCCCACGCGAGCGGACCCTGGGGCACTGCTGCAGCTGGGCATGGACATCCTGAATCGCGGTGAGCTGGCGCTGGGTGTTGGCAGGGGGTGTGGGAGGTGTGTGACTGGGGTTAGGTAGCGACTGCCCGTGTTTACATAGACTTGAGTGCTCTGTGATCCTCAAAGTAAACTTATAAGCAATGTGTTATTCTTCCATTTTACAGAGAGGAGAGGAAACTGAGACCCAGAGAAAATAGGGTGACCTTCCCAAGGTCCCCCAACAAGTTGAAGGCAGAGCTTTAAATTCTACCTCCTGTAGCCTCTCCTTGGCCCTGATGGCAGGGGTTGGTGTCCACAAGTGGGTCATCGGGGTGACAGACATGAGCCAATCCCAGCTCTGCCAACAATTTACTCTGTGACCTCAAGCAAGTCAATCACCTTCTCTGTGTTGCCCGTGTGCTCATCAGTGAATGTAAAATGTAAAGAAATGTAAATTAGTGGGACTTCCCTGGTGGTCCAGAGGCCACTCCGAACTCCCAGTGCAGGCAGCCTGGGTTCCATCCCTGGTCAGGGACCTAGATCCCACATGCTACAACTTAGGGTTTGCCTGCTGTAACTAAATATCCTGCACACTAAGAGTCAGTGCAGCCAAATAAATAAAAAATATATTTAAAAAAATGTAAAATGGTAAACTGTCCTTTTGGGGCAGGATCAAATGAAATTGTGATACAAACTCCCCGTGGCTCAGATGGTAAAGAATCTGCCTACAGTCCATGGGGTCGCAGAGAGTTGGACACGACTCAGAAACTAACACACGTCAGATGAAATTGAGATGAAAAGGCTCTGAGGGTTCTTTACTCAGAGGTATTTTCCACCCCTAGCTCTGTGACCTTCAGGGAAGTCACATCCAGGCCCAAAGAGCTAACGATTTCGTCAGCTCAGGATTTGTCCCCTCTCTGGGAACTAGCCTGTGACTATTATAGGGTGTTTCTAGCACAGTATCATTTGGGGTGGGGGCCCCCAGGCCTGGGGAATCAGAACGTCTTGGCTTCAGGCACAGTATCTCGACTTTAACAAGCTCCAAGTTGAATTCCCTAACCACCCCGGTTTGAGAGTGTCTGGGCTACAGCATAAAGTCGGCCCTCTCACTCGAGGTTCAAGGCCTCCATGATGTGCCCTGGAAACTGCTCCAGAGTCCAGTCCTGCCCTCCCCACTCCAGCCACCCCGTGTTCCTCTCTCCTCCCTCGTCACGCCACCTCCTTCCCCTCTCCGCACCTCTGCCCTTGGTGCATCTCTGCCCTGAGCCGCCTCCTTTTACCCCTTTGTTTCCTGGTGAAAATCCTATTCTTCCTTTAAGGACCAATTGATAGCTCACCTCCTCCTGGAAACCTTCCCCGGCTCTTTCTTTCCCGGCCCAAACCTGTCATGTGGTTCCTCTAGCTGCATGTACTTTTTATGGCTCTCATCACTATTATTTACAATATATTTCTTTCTTGCTTTTTTAAAAAACATTTTGACTGCACTCCACGGCATGTGGGGCTTTAGTTCCCTGACCAAGGATTGAATCTGCGCTCCCTGCAATGTGGAGTCGTAACCACAGTACTGGAAGTGCTGACTCTCATCACCTTTTCTTCTTTTAATGATGAATTTTTATGTGGCACTCAAAAATACAGCTATTTTACAATGTCTAATTCCAAAATACACATTTTGTTGAACACAAGCATGTTTCTGTTGGGTATGTAATTAGTAGAGGAATTTCACAGTTAGAGAATATGTATGTCTTCAGCTTTCATAGATTCTGCCAAAATATTTTCCAGTAGAATTCACTGTATTGTTTATTGTATTTTTAATTGGAGTATGCAATGTTATGCTAGTTTCTACTGTACAACAATGTGAATCAGCTATGAGTATACCTATATGCCCCCCCACCCTTGGACCTCTCTCCTACGCCCTCTCCCCATCCCACCCGCCTAAGTCATCTCAGAGCATGCAGCTGAGCTCCCAGTGTTATACAGCAGCTTCCCACTGAAAAAAGTGAAAGTTAGTCGCACAGACATGTCCAGCTCTTTGCGACCCCATGGACTGTGGCCTGCCAGGCTCCTCTGTCCATGGCATTCTCCGGGGGAGAGTTCCCACTAGCTCTCTGTTTTACCATAGTAGCATCTGTATGTCAATGCTGCTCTCCCAATTTGTCCCACCCTCTCCTTCCTCTCATCACTCTTTACTGTTATTGTTGGTGACTCTGTCTCCCCCGTGAGGCTGGAAGAGGGCAGGGTCTGCACACGACTTGTTTCTGGGATGCCTGAGAGAATGGTCAGGGAAGGAAGCAGTGAAGAGCCCAGGCGAGGATCTATCTGACTCTTCTCCTTTCCAGAGGTCCAGAATGCCATGGATGAGAGTCATATCCTGGAGAAGATGGCAGCTGAGGCGGGTCAAAATCGCCCAGGGATGAAGCCTATCAAGGGCATCACTGAGTGAGCAGGGGAGGAGCTTCATGGACTGGGGGAAGGGGCTGGTGGTTAGGGCAGAGGGTGGTGGGTAATGCTATGCCCAGTACCTGAGTGAAAGAGCTAATACAGGACATGGGGCCTCTTTCTGGCTTTGCTGCTGGCTTGCTGTGTGACCTTGGGCAGGTCACTGCTCTTGCCTGGACCTCAGTCCCCTCAGTCACCCACTAGGGACAATTCTAGTCCTGTTGTGAGCAGGGCCATTGGGAGGAGGAAGTGAAGTTGAAAAGTCAAACTCCAGCAGTAGCTTGCTGAATGTAGGTGAAATTGACTGAAAAATCCTCCAGTGGCTGAATGGAAACGATCATCTAAGGACAGGCGCAAACTAATTTCGTTGCTTGCATCATATGGGATTGATTAGTAGGGGCTGTCTGGAATGATGTACTGGGGAGGGTTCTGAGACACTTTCTGGACTTAGCAAGAAATAGCAGTGTGATTGATTAGCAATGTCTGCCAAGGGCTCTGGGTGGGCAGGGGAAGTAAATGTGCCACAACTTTGTTATCCCGGATCTTACCTGGTGGTTCTCAGCCAGGAGTGATTTTGCCTCCAGGGGACATCTGGCTATGTCTGGAGACATTTTTGATTGTCCCAACTTGTAGAGTGGGGGAGGGGGGTGCATCTAGTCCCTTTAGTGAGCAGAAGCCAAGATTTCTATGAAACATCCTACAATGCACAGGACAGCCCACAGCACAGGATGGTCTTGCCCCAAATGTCCATAGCATCAGTGATGAGAAACTCAGATCTAAGCAAACCTCCTCTTTTTGTCAGTGGGGAAACCGAGGCCTACATCAGGGAAGGGAGCAGTCCAGGGTCACAAATTAAGCCACATGTCATCTCACCCACAAGGAGAGCTTTCTGTGTACAGACTGGTTCATGTTCAGCCTTTTGTTTGCGTTTCATGACAGCCCCAGAGATAGGTTTATCCCTATGACATGGGACGGGGGATTTACCCAAGGCCTTCCAGCAAAGTGGTGGAGGAGTGCATTGAGGGGTCTCACCTGTCCAGTTCTCACTGCTCAAATGTGTGCCCCTCCCAGTCTAAAAGTGAAGGATGTGCTGGTGCCTGTCATCACAATGAACTTCATGCCCGGGGTGGGCGTCTTCCAGTGTGTGTCCACGGGCATGACCATCACTGGCAAGAGGTGAGTATGGCAGGGAGGTGAGAGGGAAAGGACAATGGCCTCTTTGTCTCACTCTTATATGCCCATTGATTGAGTACCTACTGTGTACAATGCTGTGGTCTGAGATAATGCAAAGTTGGTTCCTACCTTTGATGGGAACCAGACCTGAGCACAGATGATCACAGATTGATAGATTGGCCTGGGACAGAAGAAATATTGACAGGGTGTAGGGGCTGGGGATTAGAAAAGGCTTTGGGGTGATGATGACAGCTGAGCAGAGCAGAGTTTTGAAGGATGTGTAGGAGTTCACCAAAGCAAGAGAGGAGAGGAAAGCCTGGTTGTGTGAACTTGGGCAGGTCCCATCCCTCTTTCTGTCCCATGGCATGGTCTCCCACCCTTTCCCCCTCTCAGAGAGGCTGAGATTCTGGCCACAGTGGCAGCGGTGCCCTGATGCCTGCCTGCCCCCCCTCCAGCTTCATGGGTGGGTACATGGAGATCATCGTGGTCCTGAACATCACAGCCACCAACCGGCTTCTGCAGGACGAGGAGACGGGCCTCCCCATGTTCAAGAGCGAGGGCTGCGAGGTCATCCTGGTCAGCGTGAAGACAAACCTGCCTAGCAAGTGAGGTTCTCTGTGGCTGGGGAGGAAGGCTCGGTCCACCTTGCCAGCCCGACCCAGCATCCCACTTCCTGAGCCACTGAACTCCTTAGCCATGTCCTGTGTCTAACTTCCTGACATCTATGCCTCTGCCCCATCCTCTGTGTCCAGCATGCTGCCCAAAATGGTCAACAAGTTCCTGGACAGCACCCTACACAAAGTTCTTCCTGGTCTGGTGAGTGCCCAGAGTGAGCCTCCACCCCTCATCCCCGGCACTGCTTAGACCAGGGCTGGCAAGCGCGTTTCATCTCGGCTGCTGTTGGCGGCTGAGGAGGCTCCTGAGGCTGAGACTGGCTCAGTGGGAGGAAGTACCGTGATCAGCTAGTGATGTCTGCCATAAGCAGAGGAGGAGGAAACTGCAGCTGGTACCACACAGCTTGCCAACCCTGCTGAGTGTACCAGTCCCTGGGGCTCTGCCATTGACTTTCTGTATGACTTGTGGCTTTGGTTCCCCTCCAGTCTCTATCCCACCAGGGCCCTTGAGACTCCCCATGGAGTAACATTCAGCTGTGAGAATGGGGCCCTCCACTCAGGGCCCCCTTCAGCCCAGCGCTTTCTCTTCTTCCAGATGTGCCCTGCCATTGATGCAGTCCTGGTGTATGTGAACAAGAAGTGGGCCAGCCTGAATGGTATGTAGCCCTAGCCATGCCTTGCTCCCACATGGGGTCAGCAGGATGGCTAGAATTTTTGGATGTCCCACTCCCCATTCAAGTGCCTGCTCCTGGCCCGGCCTTGGGACTACAGGAGGTCTGAGGTCATGGAGTCCACTCCTCCCCGCAATGCCCAGATGGGGAGCCTTAGGCCCTGAGGGGCTCTGGGGTCCTTACCTCTCAGCCCTCCACCCAGTGTTCCATCTATTACCCTCCCAGACTCCAAGGACAGCAGCCTTTGTTCACAGCAGCTCATCCACAAACCTTGTACCAAAAAGAGCAATTCCAGTAGTAACCCCACCCTTCCCTTTGCTAAGGGAAAACAGCCACCTTTATCACTGTGGGGTCCACAGGGCTCCCCAAGACCAGGAGGAGAAACCCCAATGGCTGAGACTGAGGAAAACTGGTTCATGTGCCCAGCAGAGTGCCCTGGGACATTATTTCACTCCTCCAATTCTCAGTCTGTGCATCTGTAAAATAGAACCAATAATCCTGACCCCACCAATCTGTTGTGAGAACTGAGCTGGACAACACTTGGTAAATGCTCAAGCTCTGTATCTGCAGGGTGATGTGAGGTGGCATGATTTTCTAGATCAGGCACCATTGCCTCCATTCTGCAGATGAAACTACTGAGGCCCAGAGATGCTAAGCAGTTTGCCTTGTGTCACAGAGAGGGCTGGGGTCCTGGCATCCAGGCCAGGTTCAGGTGGCAGCTGGCTGGTGCTGGCTTCTCCAGGCTGTTCCTGGGCTGGGGTCTCTCTGAGTGAACCTTCATCTTTGCACAGCCCCCATGCCTGTGGGCCAGATGGGCACTGTCCAATATGTCCTGACGTCCGTACCGACCACTACACCCAGCTACATTCAAGTGGACTTCAGTGTAAGCACCAAAGGGCATCAGTCGGCAGAGGTCTCACTGGCTTCAGTGGCGGGGGCTGCTTCTGCCAGGGCTGTTGGATGGGCTGGGGTTGCGGAGGGTGGGAAGGGCCTCTTTCTCTTTCTGCTCTCAGTACGAACCCCAAATCCTGAGCTAATTTCTGGATGGCCAACTCCACACCCACACCCCTGAGGCTCCCTGCTTCTCCCACTGAGTGGCTTGCCCACTGTCGTTGTATAGAAGAGAGCACCCAGCTTAGCAGGCAGGCAGGATTTGGCTAGGGCCTCACCCAGGACTCCAGAACCCTGGTGACCAGGTGACTGCATCTCCCAGGAATGGAAAGAAGAATCCCAAGTGGTCATCTCCCTGTGAAGTCTTCCTCCAGTGGGACTCTTACAGGCTGCATGTTGCCTTCCGTTTACCTCTTTCTCTTGAGGTTAAAATAGTGAACGAGGGCTCTAATCAGTTAGAATCCGATTAACTGAGGTTACTTACACAATCCTATGTGGAGCTGCCAGTGGTTCAGTGATTGACTCCATTATCCTTGTGGGCCTCAGTCTACCCTTCTGTACGCTGGGAGAGTTGAGCCACTGCACACTGCTCTGGCTCAACCATCTTATGACTTGCTGACTTGGGCACCACAGAATTCCCTGGTGGCTCAGATGGTAAAGAGTCTGCCTGCAGTGCAGGAGACCTGGGTTCGATCCCTGGGTCAGGAAGATCCCCTGGAGAAGGAAACCCACTCCAGTATTCTTGCCTGGAAAATCCCATGGATAGAGGAGCTTGTTGGGCTACAGTCCATGGGGTCACAAAGAGTCAAATGACTAATTAACACTAGGCTGGTTTGAGCACCATTCGTTTGGAGGACTGAGACTGGCCCATGGTCAAGGCTGATTGTCTCTCCCGTGGCTGTCCCGCAGCCTGTGGTGCAGAAGCAAAAGGGCAACACCATCCAGCTTGTGGATAATGCCGGAGGGGCTGAGTTCCCTGAGGACTATGCTGAAGGCTCCTCACAGCTGCTGCTCTCAGCCGCCTTCCTCACAGCAGAGCTTGCTCTTCTGCAGAAGTCCTTTGATGTAAAAGTCAAGGATACGATGGTGAGCTGCCCAGTGGCCACACCCCCCGATATCTGCATCTGCCCCCTGTAATGACAGTCCCTGCCCAGACTGAGAATTATCCTGGGGTTGTGAGTAATGCTAGGACCGGGAGGGGCCAGGACAGATTTCTATCATCATTTCACCCCACCATCCGCCATCTCTCTGTCCATGTAGCCACTATGTATTCATCTATCCATTCAACTGTCCATACACCAGGTATTTATCCACCAACCTACAACTCTTCTGCATTGTCCATCCATCCACCTTCTTTTTTTCCAGTCTGTCTTGTTACTACGTAGTCATGTCCTAGACTCTATCCTTTTAGCTAGAATCCACCCAACCCTCCATGCCATCCATACCTAGAACAGGGGCTGATATTACTGAATGAATGAATCTATGTATCTGCTGTTTACCGCCTAAACACCCAGATACCCACCCATCTACTCATCCAGTTCTCCATTATCCATTTTCCTACTCATTTACTGATCCAGCCAGCCAGCCATCAATCCATCCATTCATTCATTCATCCCCACTGATCCCTTTATTCATCCTTGCATCCATGCACCCTGCATCCATTTGTGGATCTTTCTATTCATCCCTCCACCCGTCAATCCATTCATCATCCATTCTCCCATCCATTTATCAGATGATTCCACCATTTTCCCACCCACCCATCCTCCCTTCTCCATTATTCCTTTCATGCCTCCATGCAGCCATCCACCTGCTATCTATTATTCATTCTCCTACACAAACACCTATCCATCAATCCACCCATCCATTCCCCCACTTATCTGTTTATACTTTTTCTCCATCTACCTATCCATCTATGAATCCCTTCACCCACATCCTCTGATCCATTGCATCTACCCATTCTCCCATCTCTCTGTCTACTTTTTCATCAAACAAAATTTTCTTAGTGCATGATCTTGTACTCAGAGCTATGGGCGTTGGAATGCATGAGCCACAGTCTGGGCTCTCCAGGCGCTCATTATCGACTTAATCAAAGAGTGATAACTATTTTGATGAAGGACCTCAGAGGGCATGCCTTTTTAAGTCAGAGGAGAGGTTTGTTAGGACGACTCAGGGAAGCCTTCAGTAATCCTAACCTTGACTATTATTTTGTAGATCGGTGAGCTGCCCCCCCAAACCACTGTGACACTGGCTGGCTTCATCCCTAAAGTAAGTGCCCCAGCTATCCATAATCACCACAATCATCTGCCCTGTTCTCCATCCAGGCAAATGGATTTTCAATACCGTGTCTCCCTTGTCCAGTGTGGAATCATCCCAACTTCTCCGTAAAGTAGTCTTTGGGCCCCCACAGGAATGCCCAGGTTTTGTGCATTGTACTTTCTATGTCCAATATAGAAATAGCCAGATTTTCTGTTTTGTTTCCTTTATTTCCTGTTAGACATATTCCAGCCTTTGCATATAGTACTTCCAAGGCAGAAATCACCTATTTCATGTCAGACTCCTAGTTTCAACGGAAACCACCAGTCTGAGGATTGGCCCTGAGGGGAGTTTCCTGGTTTCTGTAGGTGGCTGAAGCCTATCCCAAGCCGAAACCCCTGGTGACCCAGATCAGGATAAACAAGCCCCCCAAGGTCACCATGAAGACAGGCAAGAGCCTGCTGCAACTTCACGGCACCCTGGAGATGTTTGCTGCTCGGCGGCGGGGCAAGCCGCCTGTATCCCTCTTTGTCCTGGAAACTGTGAGTGGACTTTTACCCAGCTAAGCCCAACTCATGGATATTTGAAGCTGGAGGGTGGGCTTTTAGCTCATAGTCAAGTAATGGACTGAAGGGTTCTTAGTTACTCTTGATTATTTGGTCATAACCTGGGCACTGTCACCTACTGTCTGATTTTGGGCTCTGCAATGGAACCTCCAAATGACTAGAAAAATAATTTCTTTCTCTTCCCTCGTTCTTGCCCTCTTTCCTGTTCAACTTCCCACCCTCCGACATTCATTAGCATATATAAGGGCAGTGAAAGTCTCACTCAGGGAATTATAGGAACCTAGAGAGATTGCAAATCTATTTTGAGGAAATCACAGAGGACTTCCTAGAGGAGGTGATGCCTGAGCTATGTTTTGAAAGTTGAGCAGGATCTAGCCAGGGAAAGGGTTGAGGTTGGGGAGGTTGGTGATGGAGGGTACTCCAGACAGAGTAACAGGATGTGGCCTGGAGCAATAACATGGTGTGTTCAGGCACCCACAAACATGCCGGGATTTCTGATAATGCTGTCATGGGCTGGGTACAGGGAGGATGAGGATCCTGGGCTAGGGGAATGGGGAGACTGCTGGGTTCAGTTCCTGAGGGTGGGGTCGGCAGAGAGGAAGACTCTTGCTCTGTCTTGGCAGTGGTGGTGGTTCTGGGAAGGTCGTAGAGCCCCTAGTTTTACCAGCCCTGATGGGAAACCCACTGCCTTCTTCCTGCTTCCCCCCCCCACTCTGTGTCAGCACTTCAACCTGAAAATCCAGTACTCAGCTCATGAGGACCGGCTGCAGATGACCACCTCTCTGGACAGGTAGGAGTCTGCTGCCCAGGTTGGCATCCCTGTACCCTTACCTAGGCACCACCAAGACCACTTGGTTTCCTGCTCCAGGGCCTTCCTCTGACCCAGCCAGCACAGCCCACACTGCCAGGCTTCTCTGGTCTCTATGCCTGCTAGAACCCTCAATGGCTCCCCATTGTGTGCATGATCTTTTGTCAAGTCTTAGCCTGGCACTCAAGGTCCTTCTCAAATTCTCCAGCCACCGCTCCCAGTATTCCACTAGGCTCTTGCACAGTGAGTCTGATCATGTGATCATGTTCCCTTTTTCATGAACAGGCTTTTACCCATGCCATCCAAATGCCACCTGCTAGTCAGTGCCCACCTCAAATATGACCTTCTCTAGGAACACTTTCTTTATACTGATAACAGTCAACAATTATAGAGCTCTGTCTATGTGTTAGGTCTAGTTTTGTATTCAATTGCTGAATAATTTTTGTATTTGTCATAATTTCTTGTCTGATGTGTTGGGTGCCAAGATTCTATTGGTTGTAAGAGACAATTCTGACTTTAACTCGCTTAAGCCCAAAAGGGACTTTTGAGTCATATAATTAAAATCTCTAGCAGTAGTTCTCCCCTTTCAGGCATGGCTGGATCTAGGTGCACAAAAATTCTCAAAGTTTATCCCTCTCTTCCCTTGGTTTTTGCTGTCTACTTTGTTGGACATTCTCAGGCAGCCGCTCCCCAAAATTGGAGGCAAAGTGACCCCAATAAGAAGAGAGACCTCTTATTTAACAGTTCTAACAAAATCTCAAAGGCTGTTTTCATTGGTCTAGTGTGGATCACATGACCAACTCTAAGCTAATCACTATGACTCTTTATTGCAAAATTCAGACTGAAATTGAAGAAAGTAGGGAAAACCACTAGACCATTTAGGTATGACCTAAATCAAATCTATTATGATTATACAGTGGAAGTGAGAAATAGATTCAAGGGACTAGATCTGATAGACAAAGTGCCTGAAAAACTACGGACTGAGGTTCATGACATTGTACAGCAGACAGTGATCAAGATCATCCCCAAGAAAAGGAAATGCAAAAAGGCAAAATGGTTGTCTGAGGAGGCCTTACAAATTGCTGAGAAAAGAAGAGAAGTGAAAGGCAAAGGAGAAAAGGAAAGATATGCCCACCTGAATGCAGAGTTCCAAAGAATAGCAAGGAGAGATAAGAAAGCCTTTCTCAGTGATCAATGAAAAGAAATAGAGGAAAACAATAGAATGGGAAAGACTAGAGATCTCATCAAGAAAATAAGAGATACCAAGGGAATATTTCATGCAAAGATGGGCTCAGTAAAGGAACAGAAATGGTATGGACCTAACAGAAGCAGAAGATATTAAGAAGAGGTGGCAAGAATACACAGAAGAACTGTACAAAAAAGATCTTCATGACCCAGATAACCATGATGGTGTGATCACTCACCTAGAGCAAGACATCCTGAAATGTGAAGTCAAGTGGGCCTCAGGAAGCATCACTATGAACAAAGCTAGTGGAGGTGATGGAATTCCAGCTGAGGTATTTCAAATCCTAAAAGATGATGCTGTGAAAGTGCTCCACTTAATATGCCAGCAAATTTGGAAAACTCAGCAGTGGCCATAAGACTGGAAAAGGTCAGTTTTCATTCCAATCCCAAAGAAAGGCAATGCCAAAGAATGTTCAAACTACTGCACAATTGCACTCATCTCACATGCTAGCAAAATAATGGTCAAAATTCTCCAAGCCAGGCTTCAACAGTACATGAACTGTGAACTTCCAGATGTTCAAGCTGGTTTTAGAAAAGGCAGAGGAACCAGAGATCAAATTGCCAACATCCATTGGATCATTCAAAAGGCAAGAGAGTTCCAGAAAAACATCTACTTCTGCTATATTGACTAAGCCTTTGACTGTGTGATCACAACAAACTATGGAAAATTCTTAAAGAGACAGTAATACCAGACCACCTGACCTGCTTCTTGAGAAATCTGCATGCAGGTCAAGAAGCAACAATTAGAACTGGACATGGAACAACAGACTGCTTCCAAATTGGGAGCAGAGTACATCAAGGCTGTATATTGTCACCCTACTTATTTAACTTATATGCAGAGTACATCATGTGAAATGCTGGGCTGGATGAAGCACAAGCTGGAATCAAGATTTCCAGGAGAAATTTCAATAACCTCCTGGCAGATGACACCACCCTTATGGCAGAAAGTGAAGAACTAAAGAGCCTCTTGATGAAAGTGAAAGAAAGGAGAGTTAAAAGTTGGCTTAAAACTCAACATTCAAAAAACTAAGATCATGGCACCTGGTCCCATCCCTTCATGGCAAATAGATGGGGAAACAATGGAAACAGTGTGAGAATTAATTTTCTTGGGCTCCAAAATCACTGCAAATGGTGACTGTAGCCATGAAATTAAAAGAAGCTTGCTCCTTGGAAGAAAAGCTATGACCAACCTACACAGCATATTAAAAAGCAGAGACATTACTTTGTCAATAAAGGTCCATCTGGTCAAAGCTATGGTTTTTCCAGTAGTCATGTATGAATGTGAGTGTTGGACTATAAAGAAAGCTGAGCACTGAAGAATTGATGCCTTTGAACTGTGGTGTTGGAGAAGACTCTTGAGAGTCCTGTGGACTGCAAGGAGATCCAACCAATCAATCCTAAAGGAAATTAGTCCTGAATATTCATTGGAAGGACTGATGCTGAAGCTGAAGCTCCAATACTTTGGCCACCTGATGCGAAGAACTGACTCATTGGAAAAGACCTGATGCTGGGAAAGATTGAAGGTGGGAGGAGAAGGGGATGGCAGAGGATGAGATGGTTGGATGGCATCACTGACTCAATGGACATGAGTTTAAGCAAGCTCCGGGAGTTGGTGAAGGACAGGGAAGCCTTGTGTGCTTCAGTCCATGGGGTCGCAAAGAGTCAGACATGACTGAGCAACTGAACTGAACTGAACTGATGACTCTAGAGAGGGAATGCTCTGATTGACCAGGTCTGGGTGATGTGCTCACCCCACTGTAATGCCTTGGATAGAGAGGCTCAGGAAATGGAAACTCTGTTACTGGAGTAAAGAATAGATGCTGGGAAGATAGAACCAGCAGATGATGGTCATATGGCCTGTTCTGGTGCCAAGGTGCATTAGTACCACCAGAGACTGTGCAGAGGAGGGACACTGTGAAGGACCCCAGATCTGTGTGCTGCAGAAGTCTGGAACGGGTTAACTGAGCTGCAAACCTCTGCATATCTGGCCTTGGGCAGGTGCAATAGACAGAGCTTGGGTCCCAAAGAGAGGAGTCAGGACCAATGAGAGAAGTCAGTGGTTTGAGCTGTGGGAAACAACATGGGCTGTAAGGAAAAGTGGTAAGTGCCCCATCACAGGTAGCCTGTAAACAGACTTAGGAGCGCCTAGTGTGAAGGCTATAAGGGGACTTCCCCATCAGAGAGGAGCTGGGGGTGTTTGAGATGCCTTTTCTCCAGTGCTCTGACTGCTCTTCCTCCTCCCTGGTTCCCTCTCTTCTGCAGATTACTGAGCATGTCCCGGAAGTCCTCATCGATTGGCCCCTTCAAGGTAAGTATCCCAAGTACTTCTGCCTGGTCTGGCTTAAAAGCAAAAAACTGGGCCTATTCACCTTGGGATTTCAGGGTAGAGCTCTGAAATGGAGGCAGAGTCAATAGAGTAGGTCATTGTGGGGTTTGGGGCTCCTGACTGACCGTGTGACCTTGGGAAAATTGCTTTGCTTCTCTGAGTCTTTGTTCTCTTTTCTGGATAGAATCTGGACATCTCCCTAGATTGATTTTAAAAGCATTGTTGTGTATTGCAGCAACCTGAGCTTGTTTGCCCAGCCCAGGTGCTATTTTTATTAGTTTCTGTAGCCTCAGGGCCCAACACAGAACCTGATGTAGTTAGGAGTAGTGTGTGCTCAGTCGCTCAGTCGTTATCTGACTCTTTGCGACCCCATGGACTGAACAGGAGCTAAGCAGAAATGAAGGGCATCAGTCTACAGTGTAACAGTCAGACGCAGTTTTGATGTGATTTGATGTCTCTAAAATTCGTTCCTGTGGTCCTTGGACTCAGCTGGACTAAGAGCTGAAAAAAAAATCTGTTGAATTAATGGAATGATGGGATGAGGGTATCTTCTCTTTCTCTCTCTCTCACCAGGAGAAGAAATTGACTGGCTTCATCACTGATTTTCTCCAAGAAGCCTACATCCCAGTCATCAATGGTGAGGGTTTTGCTGGTGTCAAGAAGCACTCTGAGCAGGAAGGGATGTCACAAGGGTGGTCTCAAAGGCCCTCCACTGGCCCCAAATGAGGAAACCTAAAAGGGAGTAGATAGTCAATACTGAATCTATGAGGCTAAAGTCATGTTACTATCACTTGCCTGGGGACAAGGGCCCCTTCAACAACTTGGACTCTGACCTTTGACCTGATACTGGAAGTCAGATCTTAACTCCGCCCTGGGACGCAAGTTGGTGGTGATCCAGCTGATGGTGTCTAGGCCTGTGCAGCTGGCAGACATCATGAATCAATCACTGCACTATTTCGCACTATGCTGCTCCAGGCAGCCACTTACTTGCAGAGCAGGTAAGCTGAAATAACTCTTCCTATATTTCTCAGATGTACTCCAAGTCGGGTTCCCACTTCCTGACCTTCTGGACATGAACTACAACCTGGCAGAGCTGGACATAACTGAGGTGAGGAAAGGAGGTGGGAAAGGCTAGTTCAGCCAATGTTTCTGGCCAATGAGCAAGAGCCTGCCATTCTCAACTTGGAGGGCATTGGACTAAGGAGGGCAGCGGCCAGCAGTACAGTCTTGCCAATCCCCTGAGCAAGACCCTGCCCCTCAGAATCTGGAGGCTGCCCTTAGCCAGGGATCCCCTGAAGGAAACATGAATTCTGCTACTGTCCTTCTCTGCCACCTTGGACGAATTGCTTCCTCTTTCTCGGTGCTTCTATTTTTCTGTCATCTCAAATAGAGAGAATAATATAGTATCCACTCTGGAGAGCTGTTGTGATGATTTATGGAGATAATTCACTTAAAGGCATACAGTAAGTGCTCCATAAATATTAGCTTTGCCTTGCACACCAAGCACTGCACTTGGAGCATTAAATGGACCTTTTTCTCATTTGATCTCTCTACTCTGGGAGGTAGGGGTGCTTCTCCTCACTTGATTGTTGAGAAACTCAAGGTTCAGAGAGGTGAAGGGTCTTAAGGCCAGTCTTCCTTTTTAAAACATTGCTATATTTATTTTTGGCTGTGCTGGGTCTTCATTGCTGCACAGGTTTTTCTCTAATTGTGGCGAG
Source organism: Bubalus kerabau (assembly GCF_029407905.1). Lineage (NCBI taxonomy): Eukaryota > Metazoa > Chordata > Mammalia > Artiodactyla > Bovidae > Bubalus > Bubalus kerabau. Next base: position 62,954,169 of record NC_073636.1, read on the forward strand.
CAGAGGCTACTCTCTAATTGCAGTGCACAGGCTTCTCACTGAAGTGTCTTCTCTGGTTGCAGAGCACAGCCTCTAGAGTACACAAGCTTCAGTAGTTATGTCTCCTGGGCTCTAGAGCAAAGGCTCAGTAGTTGTGGCACATGGGCTTAGCTTCCTTGTGGCATGTGGGATCTACCTGGACCAGAGATTGAACCTGTGTCTCCTGTATTGACAGGCAGATTTTTTTTTTTAAGCACTGAGCCACCAGGGGTGTCCCATCCTTCGTTTTTTTTTTTTTTTTTTAAATTAGAGGCTAATTACTTTACAATATTGTATTGGTTTTGCCATACATCAACATGAATCCGCCACGGGTGCACACGTGTTCCCAATCTTGAACCCTTCTCCCACCTCCCTCCCCATACCATCCCTCTGGGTCATCCCAGTGCACCAGATCCAAGTATCCTGTATCCTGTATCAAACCTGGACTGGCGATTCGTTTCTTATATGATATTATACATGTTTCAGTGACATTCTCCCAAATCACCTCCCCACCCCCGCAACAGAGTCCATCCTTCATTCTTAAACACCAAGCTGATTTCATTCCTGACCATGCCCCTGTCCATCCCAGTCTGTGTCTGGGTTCCCCACACCTGCTCCTGGCCCTTTTTCTCCTGCCAGAATGCCCTAGTGCTGAACTTGAAGCTGGACTGACTGGGACAGGATTTGCCTGCCAGCTGCCTGCACATCGTCCACTTTGGTTACACCCAGCAGAGGAGCCTGATTGGAAATGGGTGGGCCCGGCCCCCTACCACTGGGGCTGATGAGGAGTGAGGAGGGCAGGACGGGGCTGGGGACTTGGCAATAAACAGGAGAAAGACCCTAACGAACACTTGATGTTTTGACCTCTTTATTTGTAGAAAATTGATGTGTGTTTTTTCTTCCTCTTCAATGGGTTTTGGGATCTAAGAGCAGCTTGGGTCTGAGGGGCAGGCTTGAGCATATATTGAGTACCTGCTGAATGCCATGCTCAGAGCTTTACTTGTACCATCTCATTTAATCTATGCAGTAACCCTATAAGGGGAGGGTGACCATCCCCACTGTGTGTGTGTGTGTGTATGTGCTCAATCACTCAGTCATGTCTGGCTCTTTGTGATCCCATGGACTATAGCCCACCAAGCTCCTCTGTTCATGGGATTTCCCAGACAAAAATACTGAAGTGGGCTGCCATTCCCTTCTCCAGGGGATCTTCCTGACCAGGGATTGAACCTGGGTCTCCTGCATTGCAGGCAATTTCTTTACTATCTGGGCCACCTACTGATGCTGTTCTTCAAACTGACCCTTCTTTAAAGTGAATGTATTTTTATATATAACAAAGTTAAAAACACAATCTAAAATAAATGCATTCTAAGTGGATTCTCAAAAATCAGTATCATTTACTAGAATGTGAAAAAAAAAAAAAAAAAAACAACAACCCAAAACCTGTAACTTTGAAAAAAAAAAAAAGGTACTTCAGAGCCCCTCTGATTGGCTGTTGCTCCAGCCCTGGGAATTATTGAGATGGTGGTCCTACGTACATGTCCATGGCCCATGTGTTGCTGTTTGCATCTGTCAGAAGGTCTCTGTCTCCATGGGTGGGTCTGTGTACCAGCCTGGCCCAGAGCCATGTCACAGAGGAAGGAGGGCCCCTCCCTTGCCTTGGCCTGGGTGCCTGGGCTGTCCCCTTTTCCCTCAGAGTCGACCTTAATCTCAACACTCATCATCTCCTCGCCCTGGGACAATGGTGGCCTTGAGACTGGCTGGCACATACAGGCGCCTGGGTAATCTGTGGGTGGCTGATGCCTGATCCTAGGCGTGCCTAGGCTCCTCCACTCCCCTAATCCTGTCCTTAGATGTTCACACAGTACACTCACTGCTCCCCTCCCCAGCCCAGTGCACAGATGGAGAAACCAAGGCAGAAAGGCTGAGTCAGGAGGACCAGGTTCTTGCCTTGGCACAACCAGGGGCACACTATGTGGCCTTGGACAAACCATAGCTCCTCTCCGGACCTCAGTTTTCCCATCTGGGAAATAGGAAAGGGGTTGAGTACTTTGACCTCTAATCTCATTGCGACATTCTTTGAATGATCAGTTACCCTGGATTTACTCTGGGCAGAAAATGAGGGCTGGGCTGGCAAGAGGAGCCCTGTGCTGTGACCCCAGCTTCTAGAGAGGCAATGATGGGGGTTTTCTGCCCATGGGCACTGCTCAACTTCCAAGACTCCCAACCCCGGATGAGGAAGTGGAGGCTCAGAGAGATGAAGCCAGAGCCCAAGGGCACACTTACATGTGGGGATGGCCTTGAACCCTGTCTGCCTGAGTCCAAGTCTCGTTGCTTCTTCACACCACGTTCAGCAGCAAGATGCATCACCATTCTTTAAAGAACTGGGGCCCAGAGAGGGTATGTGGTCAGCTCAAGATCACAGAGCAAGGAGGGAGGAGAGCCAGGTCTTTGATCCTGGACTCATGATTATCGACCCCCAAAGCCTGCCACGCAGCCCCCTGGGGGAACTGAAGACCACCCACCAATGCCCCAGATTTGTGTCCATACCAGTCACCACCCAGCCTGCCTTCTCCCTTCCCAGCCCACTCTCAGTTGCAGTAACTTCAAGAAGGCCTCCCAGGGATCTTGCCATCATCTGAATTTCTCAGGCACCTTTGGCAGCCTTTCATTAATGCTCTAAGGCCTACTTCCTGGACACCTGTACCCATAGCCAGACCAGTCAGGTGAGAGTGGACAATTTTAATTAACATCAGCCCTTTTGCAGGTTGGGGAAACTATGGCTCTGAGATGGTAATGATCAGAGTCAGGAATTGGACCCAGGAATTCTGGCTCCAGGGGCTTCTCTCTAGGTCCTAATGCCCAGGGGTACTCTTTGCCATTCAGCCCGTCCCCTGCTCTAGTGCCTTCCACAGCTCCACATCACCCAGGGTTCTCCAAAGAGCTACACGTCAGATTGAAGTTAAACATGCCAGTTCCTGAGCCCTCCACCCCAGACCTATTGAGGCAGGGCTGCAGTGTCAGGCCTGGAGATATGCATTTTCATTAATCTTTACCATCGACAGGCGTGATCCCTGACTGGCTCTTGGTGCTTGAGGTGGCTTGCAGGTGCCTAGGGAGCTGGGTGGGGGTGGGGGGAGGTTGTAGGGGTCTCCACTGGAGTGGGATCTGGAAGGAATTGGGGAAGATAAGGCAGACCAGAAAGTAGGTAGCCTTTTCTTCCCTTGAGAAGGGCTGGCCTGGGCCGTGGTTAAGAGGATGAATGTCACTAACACAACACCGTAACTCTACTGTGCTAAAATTAAAGGGGGGGGATGGTGAGTGTCAGAGTCGGACAGGTCGGCTGGACTCGTGTGTGACCTTGCGCCAGTGGCTTCTCCTTGGAGACAGAGCCCTGGGTCCTTGAGGGTAAGACAGGAGCTATGATATGTTGACCTTCCTGGTCATCATGATGACTGGACCGATTTGTACACATCAGTGCCTTGCAGACAATAACTGCTCAATGAAAGCTAGGTGCTAGCTTTCCCTCCTCCTCCCTCTAATGGAGTCTTAAGAATACTGGCAGTACCCAGTGTGCAAGAATATGAGCAGTAGCACTGGGAGAGCCCTGTGAAAAAACCTAAGAAAATTCACTGTGGACATGTGCTACTTCATTTTGTTGCTGCTTAGTCACTGAGTCGGGTCCGACTCTTTCGCGACCCCATGGACTGTAGCCCCACAGGCTCCGCTGTCCGTGGGATTTCCCAGGCAAGAATACTGAAGTGGGTTGCCACTTCCTTCCCCAGGGAATCTTCCCAATCCAGGGATCAAATCTGCATCTCCTGCATTGGTAGATGGATTCTTTACCACCGAGCCACCAGGGAAGCCCCACAGATACTACTAGGACCCAGCAATCCCTCTCCTAGTTGGCCACGCAAGAGAAATGAACAATAAATGCACGTCCACAAAAGACTTAACAAGAATGCTCAGAGCAGCTTTCGACCCGAAGGCCTGGGTGCCTCTAGACAGGAGTATGGATAAGCAATCTGGGTGTGGTCACATAATGAAATAGCATAGGGCAAAGAAGAACAAATCATTGCCTCTCACAACATGACTGGACTGCATAGACACAAGGTGTGAAGGAGCTATACACAAAAGAGCACACATGCGCAATCCCATTTATAGTACCCTCAAGAGCAGACTGAGCTCATCATTGTGTTAGCGGTCAGGACTGAGGGACAAAACAGGGCTTCTGAAATAAAAGAATTTTGTAAAAGTTCATCAAGCTGTACACTTAGGGTTTGGACTTTATATTTCAAGAAACGATTTATTTATTTATTTAAAAGTGGTGTGGTTGGGTAACCTGGCTCAGTGTCTAAAGTCATAGGATGAATATTGTATGGCTAGGGGTTCAGGGGTTATGAGGTGAATCAGGCCACACTGAGTCTCAGGGCCCCATGCAAGAGACAGACCCACGAGTACCCAGAAACATGGTTACAACCCTGCATGTCACAGATTCTGACAGAGGAGATCCCAGGAGGCTGTGGGGTCACAGCCAGCTTGGGAGTCAGGAGGGCTTCCTAGAGGAGGGAATGCCTGAGCCTGGACCCGCTGAAGAACTGCAAACAAAAGCCAAAGTCTGTAAGTCTGTACAGTAACCTGCAGGGCCGCGTCACCTGATTGACCCCGTGGCCCCCACACCCCTCCAACTGCACAGCCCTCTTTGTGTTCTTAGAACATACCACCTCAGGCCTTTGAACTTGCCCTTCCCTTCATCCATGGGGTTCTTCCCTCCATCCAAGAGGAGAGTTTAAAAACTGGCTTAAAACTCAACATTCAGAAAACTAAGATCATGGCGTCCAGTCCCATCACCTCATGGCAAACAGATGGGGAAACAATGGAAACAGTGTGAGACTTTATTTTTTGGGATTCCAAAATCATTATAGATGGTGACTGCAGCCATGAAATTAAAAGACACTTGCTCCTTGGAAGAAAAGCTATGACCAACCTAGAAAGCATGTTAAAAAGCAGAGACATTACTTTGCCAACAAAGGTCCATCTGGTCAAAGCTATGGTTTTTCCAGTAGTCATGTATGGATGTGAGAGTTGGACTATAAAGAAAGCCGAATGCCAAAGAATTGATGCTTTTCAACTGTGGTGTTGCAGAAGACTCTTGACAGTCCCTTGGACTGCAAGGAGATCCAACCAGTCAATCCTAAAGGAAATCAGTCCTGAATATTCATTGGAAGAACTGAGGCTGAAGCTGAAACTCCAATACTTTGACCACCTGATGTGAAGAACTGACTCATTGGAAAAGACCCTGATGCTGGGAAAGATTGAAGGCAGGAGGAGAAGGGATGAGTTGGTTGGATGGCATCACTGACTCTATGGACATGAGTTTGAGCAAGCTCCAGGAGTTGGGTGGCGTACAGGGAAACCTGGCGTTCTGCAGTCCGTGGAGGTCACAAACAGTTGGACACAATTGAATGACTGAACTGAACTTCCTTCCGTCTGGTGGGCTCTTCCGCAGGTAACCACCTGGCCCACTCCTTCTCCTCCTGCAGGTCAAAAGTCACACTTGTTCAAATATGAAAAGTGAAAGTGAAGTCACTCAGTCATGTCCGACTCTGCGACCCTGTGGATGGTACCTGCCAGGCACCTCCATCCATGGGATTTTCCAGGCAAGATTACAGGAGTGGGTTGCTATTTCCTTCTCCAGGGGGTCTTCCCAACACAGGAATCAAACCTGGGTCTCCTGCATTGCAGGCAGACTCTACCATCTGAGCCACAAGGGAAGCTCTTGGGGATCTTCCCAATCCAGGGATCAAACCCAGGTCTCCTGCACTGTAGGTGGATTCTTTACCAGCTGAGTCACACATGAGGCCTCCCTGACCACCATACTGAAACTGGACCCCCTTCCCTTTTTTATTTTTGCCATCAGCCTCTGACTTACTTCATCGTGTGCTTATCTGTTCTCCCCAGAGGTATGCTGATCAGTACAATGGCCAACAGCCAACAGCTGTACAAGGAGATTGATTGAACACTTGAAAGGTGGCGAATCCAAATTTGGTGTGCAGACTTAGTATGGGAAAACAAGTATAGGGTGTCTATTAAGAATTTTATATTGATTGAATGTTAAATGATAATATTTTGGACATATTGGGTTAAATAAGCTATACAAATTTTTAAGTTATTTTTTCCATTTTGGGTTTTGAAAGTTTTCAAATCTACAGAGGAGGGAATTCCCTGTTGGCTTAGATGGTAAATTGTCTGCCTACAAGGGGGGAGACCCAGGTTCAATCCCTGGGTTGGAAAGATCTCTTGGAGAAGGAAACGGCAACCCACTCCAGTATTCTTGCCTGGAGAATCCCATGGACGAAGGAGCCTGGTAGGCTACAGTCCATGGGGTCACAAAGAGTTGGACATGACTGAGTGACTTCACTCATGTACTCACAGAGGAGCTGAAAGTATAGCAATAGTAAATAGCCATATATGCTTCATGGACAACTTAAACTATATTATTAAAATTCACTTAAAAAAATGTGGCTATTGGAAGCTAGAACATGGAAGCAACCTGGATGTCCATCGACAGATGAATGGATAAAGAAGTTTTGGTACATATACACAATGGACTATTAGCCATAAAAAGGAATGCATTTGAGTTAGTTCTAATGAGGTGGATGAACCCAGAACCTATTATACAGAGTGAACAAGGCAGAAAGAGAAAGAAAAATTTCGTATTCTAATGCATACATACTGAATCTATAAAAATGGTACTGAAGAATTTATTTACAGGGCAGCAAAAGGAGAAACAGACATAGAGAATAGACATATGGACGTGGGGAGAACGGAGAAGAGGGTGAGATATATGGAAAGAATAACATGGAAACTTACATTACCATATGTAAAATAGATAGCCAATGGGAATTTGTTGTATGGCTCAGGAAACTCAAACAAGGGCTCTGTATCAACCTAGAGGGGTGAGATGGGGAGGGAGATGGGAGGGAGGTTCACAAAGGAGGGGATATAGGTATACCTATGGCTGATTCATGTTGAGGTTTGACAGAAAACAACAGAATTCTATAAAGCAATTATCCTTCAATAAAAAATAAAAAAATGTGGCTACTGGAAAAAATTTTCATTGCACTATATTTCTATTGGTCATCAGGGGAGGTGGTTTGTTTCTTTTGTTTACAGGTCTTATCCCCAGCACCCAGCAGACAGTAGGTGCTGCAGAAGTGCCTGCACAAGAAATAATGGATGGATGGATGGATGGATGGATGAATTTCTCTCTACCGTCACCTGCACCAGACTTAGGAGGGGAACACTGCTCTGGAACCCCAGCGGACACTGGGTCTTGGCAGATGGGGGTGGGGTTAGTGGCCCTCCCCAGGACTATACAGAGTTCCTCTCTCCAGGGCCCATGGCTATCTCCATGCCAGACCTGGGGTCGGGGTGGGCAGAGGGACAGAAGACCCTGCAACTTTAAGCTCCTTCCTTCTCTCCCTGGGCCTCAGGTGGGGTAGGTGGGGAGGCAGGGTGGATTCTGTGCCATCGGGGCGCATGTGGTCATTAGGGAACCCTGAAGGGAGATCCCATAGGTGGGCTGAATGCCCTACTCCACCCCCAGGTCTAGGACGAGATGGCTGCCTTTGCAGCCCCCAGGCTTTCATTCCCTCCCCTGGGCACTGACTCCAGTCCTCCCCTTTCACTCTACCCCCAGAAGGAAGGCTTAGCCCAGGCCCGCAGGGAAAACCACAATTTGCTTCTGACATGACACATTGACAGGTTTCTGGCGGCTGCGCCCCCTTTGTGTCCCCAGAGGCACTGTGGGCCTATAAGGGCGGCCCCCGGGCCTGAGTGGGTGGAGGAGCTAACAGGAGGCCAGGAGCCCCCATCTACTCCTAGTGGAGCTGCAGGAGAGGGTAAGACAGCCTGCAGAGCCCCAACTTTATCCAGATCCCCAGTTGTTGGCCCTGTAACCATCCTGCTGTCCCGTCTGAATAATGGGCCCAGAAAGAATTCTCCCTAGGAGAACACTGCGGGTACCTGGAAGGTGATGGGAGAAAAAATCCATTTTGCAGATGGGAAAACAGGGACTTAGTGAGGGGGAAAAGGCAGGGATTCATGGGCTGAGGGCAAAATTTTCCTAGGCTCAAGAGGTGCCCATTTTTTTCTGAACCACTAATCCTGACTGATTTCCCATTGTGGGAATATTTCCTTCTATGAGAGAGTCAAAGTTACAGGGAGCCACTCTGGGACCAGTCCTGCTGATACCAGCTGGTTCCTACAGAGCCCTTATGCACCTCTGTGCAAGAGGAAAAGGTGTCCTCTTGGGGAGACGGAGCCTGCGCCAGAGCAAAGAGTTGGCGAATACAGTTGGGCTGGATTTCCATCTACTCTTGGCCCCTCAGCCAGCATCTGCTCCAATACACAATTATGCACTGAGACTCTAAAAACAGTCCCTGCCCCCAGGGAACTCACAGAAATGGCACATGAGAACACAAACACGATGCATGGTCGCAAACTGCCTTGAAGTATATATTCTGGGTGGTGTTTGGTGACAGACAGGCTTCTTTAGACAAAGTGAAGGAGGGCAGCCTCTCCAAGTAGGTGACATTTATTCAGAACCTGAAAAGTGAGGAGTCAGTCCAGAGAAAGAACATCCCTAACAGAAAGAATAGCATGTGCAAAGGCCCTGAGGTGGAAGGAGCTTGTCAAGGTTAAGACAGAGAAGGTAAAGAGGCAGGTAGAGTCCTTGTGAGTACAGTAAGGAGCCTGGGTTTTATATCCAGGGCAGTGGGGGACCACTGAAGAGTTTAAGCAGGGGTGATGATGGGTATGTAATTGGGCTGGCAGGTATTGAACTTCATACAGAAAAATCCCAACCTATGAAACTAACGTTAGCTATGCTGTCACTTCCTATCTTGTTCCTTTCAACATCAGTCCAGGATAGACGCAGGGTTTACTGTTACCGTTCAGTTGCTAAATCGTGTCCGACTCTGTGACCCCAACGACTGCAGCATGTCAGGCTCCTCTGTCCTTCGCTATCTCCTGGAGTTTACTCAAACTCATGTTCATTGAGTCAGTGATGCCCTCAACCATTTATCTCCCCCTTCTCCTCCTGCCCTCATTCTTTCCCTTCATCAGAGTCTTTTACAGTGAGTCAGCTTTTCACATCAGGTGGCCAAAATATTGAAGCTTCAGTAACAGTCCTTCCAATGAATATTCAAGGTTGATTTCCTTTAGGATTGATTGGTTTGATTTCCTTGCAGTCCAAGAGGTAAGGGAGGCAGGAGAGAAACGGGACTTGTCAAATCTATCTGCTGAATGTCTCCAATCAGCCACACCTTCTGAAATGGCCCCCTGAGCCAATGGGAAAGTGGTCCAGGAAACGGAGATCCTGTCCTGCTGTTCTGGAAAGGAAGGCCCTCTACGGCTTTCTCTCAGAGCCAGGTCCAGGCTCCCTGGGACCACAGATGCCTAAGACTTTAAATTCAGATGTGTTATCTGCTGCTCAAATTGGAGGGAGAGGGCTTTCCTGGGAGTGAAACTGGACTTGAGCTGTGCCAGGCCGGTGGGAGGGCCCCAGGCTGGTGAAGAGGCACAGGGAAGAGAAGCCCTGGGCACAAGGATGGCCCCAGGTTTCTGCTTCCATTCTTGGTAGGTGTGACACCAACAATGTTGGGCATGTGGTCCCCGCTTCTCCTCTGGGGTCTGGTGACTCCGTGCCAGGGGCTGCTTGAGACAGTGGGCACCCTCGCTAGGATCGACAAGGATGAACTCGGCAAAGGTGAGCCCAAGGTGGGCAGGGTGTGAGGGTCCAGCCGCAGTGTAAACTGTCTCATAGATAGACTTACATGCTTGTGCTTCGGGGGGTAGACGAGAACAGGGTTTGATTCCCAACTGTGTAGAGTTCAGGGGCTTAATGGCTGGTGTGCAGGCTCCAATGAGTAGTTCACTCTCTTCTGAGAGGGGAACTGGACTGGATGAGCAAGTCGAGTTTGAGTCTCCCTCAGGCATGGGGGTGGGCAGGGTTGAGGAGGTCTGGCGGTGAGTGCTGGCTGAGCCAGCATCTCTGCTCCCCCATTTCTGGGGTAGCGGAATTCTACTAAGCATTTGGGGCCTCAGGGGCTCAACGGCCCAGAGTGACCATGGCTGTGAAGAGCAAATGCTTCCCGGAAGCTCCCCTCATTGTCCCAACCTCCACGAGGCGGTGCTTTCCATCTTGCCCTTCTCACAATCCACATAGAGTCAGGCCAGTCGTGCCCAGGAGGGGTTGCCTCCTCCCTTTTGCTCAAGCTCTGGTGGCTGGGTGCTCCCTCCTTTACTTTTGTTCCCCCCTTTCAATGCTACTGGGTGGTCCAGTGTCCAGGAGTCCTAGTCATACTGTTGGCCCCAAACCCGATTTGCTGTGTGCCTTTGCCCCTCTCTGGGCCCTAGTTTTCTCATCTGTAATATGAAACTTCCTTCCCCCTCCCCTCCCCTCGGCTCTCCACCACTTCCGCCTCCCCCCCACCCCGCCCACCTGCCCTCTTTGCAGCCATCCAGAACTCGCTGGTCGGTGGGCCCATTCTACAGAACGTGCTGGGAACCTTCACGTCTGTGAACCAGGGCCTCCTGGGCTCCGGGGGCCTGCTCGGAGGAGGTGGCTTGCTGAGCTATGGAGGGGTTTTTGGCGTTGTTGAGGAGCTTTCTGGGTGAGTCTCACAATGTGGCCGCGTGACTGTCTACCTCCTGCGTGCTGTTCAGGTAGCCTGGTCTTTTCTTTGCTTCAGGGAATAGAGAAGAGTTTGACTTTTTTAATTTGTTGGAAGGCAGTGGGAATATCATGGGGAGCCTTAGAGAGGGAGTCCTAGAAACTGAGTCAGAAGATAAGGGGTCTACTGAATGTCAGGCAGCACGTCCCTGTGGTTGAGGGTTCCAGCTGTGGGATCAGTTTCAATAACTGTGTGAGTGTGTGATCTGGGGCAAGTTTCTCAGTCTCTCTAGGCTAATCCAAGTATCTTCAGGGCTCCCTCCTTCCTCCTCTTCAAGTGTCTGCTCCAAAGACCTCTGTCCTGACCAGCCTGGTCTGGGTGGGTCCAGGCACTAAGGGACCGGTGCGGGGGGATGTCAGTGGCCCTGTCCTCCCCGCAGGCTGAAGGTGGAGGAAGTCACACTGCCAAAGGTGTCTGTGAAGCTGCTGCCAGGGTTTGGGGTGCAGCTGAACCTGCACACCAAGGTGGGCCTGCACGGCTCTGGGTGAGTGTGCCCCTGGGCCTCTTACCCTACGGCTCCCCACCCCACCCCACTGGGGACCCCCTACCCTATTGTCTCCGTAGGCTCACCCCCTCAACCTCTATTTCCTCCCAACCTACTTCCTTCCCAGGGACTCCTGCTTTCCTATTCTCTCCCTGGATCCTACCTCACTACTCCTCTCCAGGGATCTCCATCCCACGGACGTCCAGGGACTTCCGTCTCTCTCCCTGAGAGAGGTCACTGGTTGGGGTGAGGGAGGGGGCGCAAGGGCGTGAGAAGGGACAGGGAGGCTGGAGAGAGAGGAGGGGTGGGGATTAGACCCCTCGGAAGGCTACCCCATCCGCTGCCCATCAGAGCCCTGGTCTGCTGCCCCGGGGATGGGCGCGGCTGAGGCGGGGCCTTGGCTGCCTTGTCACGCCCCCAGTTTCTGGTGTCGCAGCCCCCTCGGGAGCGTCCTGCAGCTAGCCGCTGAGGTGAACGTGTCGTCGCGGGTGGCGCTGGGCGTGAGCGCACGGGGTACGCCCATCCTTATCCTCAAGCGCTGCAGCACGCTCCTGGGACACATCAGCCTGCTTACGGGGTGAGTCCGCGGGCTGGAGCCCTAGTTGGGCGGGTCCCGGTGTCCAGACCTGATGGGACTCCTCGGGGTCTCCTTGACCAGCTGGGCGGGGCTTGAGTTCACCCTGCCGCCCCCTCTCACCGCATCAGCCCATTGCACAGACTTGTAGACTGAGGCCCACCACGGACAAGGACTCTGGTCCAGCCCCCAGCTTGCAACTCCCGCTCCTGAGCGTCCCACTTCTCCAGCCCCGGAGAGCCTGCCTCCCTTCTTCCAGATAGAACAAGGGCCAATGGGGATCCCTCCATCTGCGGGGAACTGAGTCTCTGCTTGTAGCATGTCAGAGACCCAGCTCAGCCTCTGACTTGCTGTGTGACCCCAGGGATCCCCGTCCCTTGTCTGGGCTTCCGTGTCCCTATCTGTATAACGAGCACCTAAATTTAATGATCCCAAAGTCTCTGGCACCGTTATATCCATCTCTTACTCCAGGTGTTTAGGACACAGTGACCCTTCCACCCACGGGGCAACTGAAGCCCAGAGGGCTAGGGATTTGCCCAAGGTCACACACCCACATTGCAGCAAGTGTGGAGATAAACTGGTCTCTGGACTCAGGTCCGAGGTTTTCTTGCAGCACTCTGCACCTGCCCCTACTGTTGTCTGCTGTCTGCCCCCACCCTTTCCAACTTTTGAGTCAGCCCCTGTTAGTCTCTCCATTCCAGACCAAATCTCACACCCACATCCCACCTTTGCGGGGTGGCCCCTGTGCAGTGATGGGTGATCAGATAGCTCTGTGTTAGTTTCCAAGAATAGGGTGAACCAGGGTTGGTTCTGTCTGCAGAAGAGCCTTAAAAAGGGGCTTCCAGGCAGGCTCTTGGGCTCCTTAAATCCCAGTGGCTCCATCCTGCTCCTCTGGGCTAGAGGTGGCATGGAGGGGGTGGAGCTCAGGAGGGTGCTGGTGTCCTGTGGTTGCGGTTCTGTGGTTGTCACCCTACCTCTGTACCCCCATAGTCTCCAAACAGACCTAAGTCTGTCTGCATGCACATCCTCAGGCCACCCCCTCAGACATTCATTCATTCATTCCACAAATACTTACTGAACCCTCAGCCTAAGCCAGGTGCTGTTGTTGACCCAAATGTCACTTGTCTATACTTATTGGGAGAGATGAAGGGAACAGACTTTTATTGAGCACTAGACACGTGTATGCTCCCATTTGATCTCAGTGGCAGCAGCTGTCTCTAAAGCAGGCACTGTATGGATGGGGAAACTGAAATCCCTCTCTGGGCCCCATGGTGAGGCAGAGCCAAGATTTAAGCCCAGATCCCTAAGTCCCAGTCAAGCCCACCAGGAGAGGAGATGGGTGATGTCCTGAGTCCCAAGTGCCCACGCTGCCCCGTCATCCGAGTTGGCGCTGTCCCTGTGTGGTAGCCACACCTTCACACATCTCATTCTGCCCAGGTTGCTACCTGCACCACTCTTTGGGGTCGTGGAACAGACACTCTTCAAGGTGCTGCCAGAATTGGTGAGTGTGGGGCCACAGACCAGGCACTCCCCCTCCCCTGGGCTGTGCCCCTCCTCCCCGGCTTTGAGTTAATCTGGGCGCCAGGCAGGATTAGCCTGGTCTTTCCTTCCACGCCCATCAGGTAATCCCATCCTGGCCTGCCCATGGGCGTCCCAGGTGCTGCCTGCCAGTCTGTAGGTGGGCTGGCACAGTCTGTCCCCAGACCTCTGAACCCTAAATTTACAGCTTCCGGTGACCTGTTCTCCAATCCAAGTCTCTTTCTTACCCCCTGTTTTGTCTTTGCCACCTGTTTTGTTATTGACTTTATATTTTCCTGTAAACTAGATTTGAATTAAAATTGGGTCACTCAATGATTTTAAAAAAAGCCCTGTGCTTAGCAAACACGTCTAAGAAGATCACATATATGTATATTAAGACGTGTGTGTATGTGTGTGTGTGTGTGTGCTCAGTCATTCAGTCAGGTCCGACTCTTTGTGATTCCATGGACTATAGCCTGCCAGGCTCCTATGTCCATGGGATTTTCCAGGCAAGAATGCTGGAGTGGGTTGCCGTTTCCTCCTCCAGGGGATCTTCCCGCTCCAGGGATTGAACCCACATCTCCTGCATTGCAGGAAGATTCTTTACTGCTGAGCCACCAGGAAAGCCCATATATTAAGACATCATGTGACTTATGATGAAACTTCTCCAGGATGCTCCTGCCTGCCCCTGCCATCCCTTGAACCACACTTAAGCTGGTCTGGCAAAAGCTCCATTTTGTTAAGGATGGAGAGGGAAGCGGCTTGCTGACAGCCAGCAAAGAGTAGTCAGGCTTTCTGGTTGCCAATCCTGGCTGGACCTCTCTTGTGAGTCCTTGTTAAGAACACCCGTGGAGGTGGCAAGGGTATCGGAGACTGACGTTGACAAAACTGCTCTGGGCTTCAAGAATCCAATCAGAAAAGCAGCTCAGGGGGAGAAGAGAAGCTCCCAGAAGCCCAGGCCCATCTCAAGTTGATTTCAACAAGGGGAGTGGCTACATTTAAGTCACAGCCAGTAACTGGGGTCTCTGGACAATTGGCTGCAAGACAGGATTTATGTGACTCAAAGAGTTTTTAAAAATAAGAGTTAATTACTGGCACTTAGAGACTGGAGGCTTCTCTCAGCAATCTGATTTCTGGCTTCTCTTGTGCCGTCAGCCATCCTGGCTGCCCGTACCTCCTTCCTGCAGGTGGCACACAGCTGGTCTCCAAGGGGCTGCTCACCCTCTCCCATCACAGTCCGTCTGGTCTCCTCTCCTTTCTGTGATGTGCCTGACCCCAGAAGCCCTGGAGTTAGGGATTCCATGTTTAAATGAAAAGACAGCCTTCTCTTGTCTTTCTGAGAACAGCTGTGATCTTGGACAGGTCACCTGTCTCCTCTGGCCCCAGCTGTAGAATGAAGGGGCTGAGTGAGAGAAGGGGCTGGGCTGGGCCACCTTTGGGGTACTTGCTGCGGTGGACTCAGATTCCGTGATAAGATTCTGGAATCCAAACTGCTTGCTCCCTGTTGTCACAGCCCAGGGGTTTTCCGGGAAACCCAGGGTGGTGTTATAGTCGACACCCCGGGCCAGGCTTGACTGCGTGGAGGGTAGGAGGTGCCGTTCTGTGGGATCCGGATTGTAGGTCTCCGGGCGTCCACCTGGATGGCAGGAGGGGCCTGAGACCTTGGAGAAAATAGTCATTTGTTTCCTCTGGGGAAGGCCTTGTCCCCACGCCCCAGCGAGCCTCTAGAATGTGTCCCCATGTCCCCCCAGCATCCTCCAAGGTGTTCTGAGGGGGCCCATGTAGCTGGCCCTCTGCACCACCCATTGACACCTCTGCCCTCTGACACTTCAAGCTCCAGCCCATCCATGCCTCCCACCTGTGTGCCCCCCTATCCATCTCCATTGTCTGCCCTGTTTGGGGTCCCTGGGACCCCAAAGCAAATACTTTAAAGAAAATGCAGTCATTCCCTGCACCAGGCTGGGGCCCACTCTCATGCTCCTGTTAACCCCCATCTCCTCTGGACACAGCTGTGCCCCGTGGTGGACAGTGTGCTGGGCGTGGTGAATGAGCTCCTGGGGGCCGTGCTGGGTAAGTCGGGGTCCACCCTGCTCCTCCTCTGCACCTGCTCTTACCTCTCCACCCCATTACCCCAATGGGTGGGGTACCAGCGAAGAGGACGGGGGAGAATTCTGGGCCCTTTCACGTCTTCCTCAGACTGATGAGGCCGCCATGATGAGGAGGCCTAATGGTGGAGTTCTGGGCTGAGGCCGGTTCAATGGGGTGAGGAGACGCAGAACCATCCAGGTCTCCATCTATCGGGGCTTCAGGCCTCTCGCTGATCACCAGTGGGGTGTCTGGCACTGTCAGAGTGTGAGGCAGATATTATTATTATCTGGACAGACAAGATGACTGAGGTTCAGAGCTTACATAAGGAACCCAGGGCCCCTCAGCCACAGTGGCCCCCAGCCTCTCTGAGCCTTATGGAGACATGGATGCCTTTTGTATTCACAAATGGGCCTTGAAAAAAGTATAAAAATGCTTAACTAGGATTAGAATAGAAAACCTGGGGGCAGATGTATCTCTGTATGTGGTGTTATATGAGAGAGGCAGGGCAATGATGTGGTTAGTGGCACCAGCGCTGGAAAACAGGAACCTTGGCTTTGCTACTCTGTGGCTTATGTAGCTTGGGGCTAGTGACTTCCTCTGTTAAAGCCTCAGTTTCCATATCTGTAAAATGGGGATGACAGTAGCACCCAGATGAACACTCAGTAGAGTGCTAGGCATTCAGCAGGTGCTCAGTAAATAGAAATAGGGCCTGGGCTCATGGGGGCTTCCTTCATTTTTCCTTCCTCCCCTCCTCATCCAGGCCTGGTGCCCCTTGGGGCTCTTGGGTCCGTGGAATTCACTCTGGCCACACTGCCTCTCATCTCCAACCAGTACATAGAGCTGGACGTCAACGTAAGTGCCCACCAAGGCCCTGCCCACCACTGGGGGTGGGTGAGGTCCCAGTGGAGGCCAGGAAGGGGATGCTGACTCAGAGCCAGGTGAGTGAGCTGCCCTGAGATCCTGCCACACTGTCTCTCACCTCTGCAGCCCATCGTGAAGAGCGTAGCTGGTGACGTCATTGACTTCCCCAAGCCCCGCAACCCCGTCAAGGTGCCGCCCAAGGAGGACCACACATCCCAGGTGACTGTGCCTCTGTTCCTCTTTAACACCGTGTTTGGGCTCCTTCAGACCAGCGGTGCCCTTGACCTGGACATCACTTCCGAGCTGGTAAGTGTGGCAACCTGGCCTGCTGGGTCTTAGCGATGCTAGTTGTAACCTAGCTGAACCTCATCACTGTTCAGCCCTGATGAGCCTTCTTCTTATAATCAGAGAGACTTGGACAGTTTTATAGCAGGTACATGTCCATGCTTGTCCTTGTAGACAAGTATGACATTACTTGTCTACAAGACTTTACTAATTGATAATGGCCTCTACTTGGCTAAACCTGAATGGGACTTCTGAGTCTTTCTCAACATGACACTCAGGAAGTTACTTTGAATTGGTCAAAATTGGTGTGTGAAATGTAGCCAGTTTTCTATCCCTGCACCAGATGAGCTCTTGTAGAGTCAATGCTCAATTTTTACTAAAGTGTGAATGGCTAACATTCCTACTACTTTCTCAAGAGCATATTTGAATTGAAGAGAAGAAAACTCAGTTTGGACTATACCAAAGGTATATAGAGCCCGAACACTGTTAAAGAGGTACAGAGGCGCAGTCACCTGGGATGTGTGGTCCTCCTTGGGTGGCACCCTGATGGAGTTTTGGGGCTTGGGGAAGTCAATGATGTCACCGACTATGCTCTTCACGACATTTGGACATTGGACATTTATTCTGAAGTTTCAGAGATGTCTGTTTCCCTTCTGGCCCCTCTCACACCCTCACAGATGTCTGAAAGCCCCAGCCCAGAAGCCTTACCCAGTGGCATTTTCTTGGTATCAGCCCTGTCCAAAGGCAGTAAACTCTGAGCCACCTGGGCCCCTCATCTGTGGCTCAGCCCAAGGGAGCAGGGGTTGATCATTCACTTCCTATATGTGGGGTCCAAAGAGCATGCTGAAGGCCTGTGGGGTGGTTGGAATAGGGCCTTGAACTGGAAGCCAGATGTGACCAGATTTTCCAATTTTTTAAGTTAGAAACTGCAAATTTATATGAAATGTCCTAATTTGTAAATGATAGAAACAAATTTATAGTATTTGGGAATATTTTGGGGTAAAAAGCAAAAATATGTGGGGTCAGATTCCTGGGCCTTCAAATTGGGAGGGAAGTTTAAAAGGTCAAAGCCTGGTGCCACCGTTTACCAGCTTATGAGCCTGGACAGGAAACTCTGGTTTGTCATCTGTAAAATGGGAGTAATCATAGCACCTACTTCCTGGAGCAGTTATAAAGGTGGAATGAGTGAAGGCTCAGAAAGCCCTTAGCATGAGTCTGGCATGTAGTAAGCACTCATCATTGGTTACTAGAAGGAACATGAGTGTCTGTGGAGATGCATGTATGTAGTTGGGTGGGAGGAAGCTACTCTTTGTGCTGAGGGATCCCTATCTCGGCTCTGTGTTTATCCCCCTTCCCATTTGGTCTCCGGTCCAGGTTCCCAGCAATGTCCCACTGACAAGTACAGATCTGGCAGCCTTGGTCCCTGAGGTGAGTGACCCTCTCATGAACTTTATTCATGGTAGGTCTTTCCTGATGACCTTGAATGGACTCCAGAATCTTTCTCAATACAGCTCTACAGACAGTCATAATTGAATGTTGAGTTCAAATTCACACTGAAGTGTGATTGACTAACACCATATCCTTTCCTAATAGTAGATTTTGCTTAGAGAGGAAAGGACCAGGGTTTAACTGCACCAGAAGTCAACTGGGCATTTGTCCTCGGCCTGTTGCTCCTCTGTCAAGCAGAGGACAGGAGTTTCTTTCCAAATGACTGTAGCCCCCTCCCTCCAACTGCCTTCAGTTCAGTTCAGTTGCTCAGTTGTGTCCAGCTCTTTGCGACCTCATGAACTGCAGCACGCCAGGCCTCCCTGTCCATTACCAACTCCCGGAGTCCACCCAAACCTATGGCCATTGTGTCAGTGATGCCATCCAACCATCTCATCCTCTGTCGTCCCCTTCTCCCGCCTTCAATCTTTCCCAGCATTAGGGTCTTTTCAAATGAGTCAGTTCTCTTCATCAGGTGGCCAAAGTATTGGAGTTTCAGCTTCAGCATCAGTTCCTCCAATGAACACCCAGCACTGATCTCCTTTAGGATGGACTGGTTGGATCTCCTTGTACTCCAGGGGACTCTCAAGAGTCTTCTCCAACACCACAGTTCAAAAGCATCAATTCTTCGGCCAACTGCCTTACTTCATCTTAGTCTCAGTGTTCTTGTCCCCAGAGAGAAGACTCAGGGCAGTGACCTTGGAAAAGTAAGAGAAAGGAGAAGATTCAGGGAGATTTGGCTAGTGGGCATCAGTCAGTACGTGGCTACAGGGCCTGGCCCTCAGCTTTACCATTCCTCCAACTGGGGCTGAACAGCTTCTTTCCAGCTGTGGGAATCTGAATTATTTAGCAGCCCTGTGCCAGGTGCTGGGCATGTGGAAGGGGCAGACAGTGAAAAGTAGATAAAAGTCTCTGTGTTCCAGGAGCTGCCATTGTGATGGGAGGGACAGACATTGAACAAATGAATAAGCAGAATATATACAATGTCAGAAGGTGGAGGAGGGTACCTCGCAAAGGCCTCACTGGGGAGGTGATATGTGAGCTGAAGGCTGAAAGAGGGGAGGGAGGGAACGGTGAAGGT
Source organism: Bubalus kerabau (assembly GCF_029407905.1). Taxonomy (NCBI): domain Eukaryota; kingdom Metazoa; phylum Chordata; class Mammalia; order Artiodactyla; family Bovidae; genus Bubalus; species Bubalus kerabau. The sequence goes on from NC_073636.1 coordinate 62,973,299, forward strand.
GTCTGGAGAAGACATTTCTGGCAGAGGGAACAGCGAGTGCAAAGGCCCTGAGGTAGGAGTGTGCCTGGCAGCTTGGAGGAACAGCAAAGTGGTCAGTGAGTCTAAGAGAGAAGAGAATAGGGGCCAGTGGTGGGAGGCTAGATAGGAGGGCAGAAGATGGATCATGTAGGGACTATGGGCATAGGAAGGTTTTTTGTTTTCTTTTCTTTTTTTACGTTGTGTAATAAAGTGTGTCCTAGGGGCGATTTTGACTCTAATTGGGCTGTTCCATAATGTCAGCCTCAAGGGGGCCGAGACCAGACCTATCTGGTTCAGGCTGTTACCACAGCTCCCAGCTCAGTACTGGTACCCACTAGGTGCTCAGTGAGTGTTTGTTGACCAACTGACCGGCTGATTCTATTAGTGGGGCATCTAAGATGCCCCCATGCCCCCTGCTCTGCCCTTGCTTCTCTCCAGGCCCTGCGGAAGCTGCCCCCAGGCCAGCAGCTCCTGCTCTCCTTGCGGGTGAAGGAAGCGCCCACAGTCACGCTTCAGAACCACAAGGCCATGGTCTCCATCTCAACTACCATCCATGTGCTGTCCTACTTCCCTCAGGGGGCCCATGAAGCCTTATTCCAGCTGAATGGGGTGAGCGGCTGAGGGGTGGGAGCCGGCACTGGGGTTCTGAGTAGGGCTGACCCGCTCCAGGCTGTGGATCTCGGGGTGGGGATCCCATGGGGCACCGTGCAGGAAGCCCTCACCCACTGTCAACCTGACTGTTCGGACTCCTGCCTGCTCCCTCATCACACATGTCCCGGGTGCTTCTGCAGGATCTCAGGAATTGTCCCCGCCCCCCAGCCACCCTGTGCTCAGATATCTCTTGGATGACCCTCCAGCTCTCCCCAGCCCCCCACCTCCATTCTGCTCCCCTCCACCCCACCTCTGCTAGTTTCCCCAACCATACATCTGGGCAGAGGCAGTCCCTACCCTGCTCACTCTGCCCTGGCCCCACACAGCCAGATACCATTCCTTGCCACGTCCCCCACCCCCAGCCTCACTCTCCTGCTTTCCCAGCCTTATGCCCTAAGCCAGTTACTCAGGGCTGCCAGGTTCCCCCACCTTGCCCTTGCTTGTGCAGAGACCACCACATTTCTCCCCTTCCTTTGGCTAACTCCTTGTCTTCCAGGATTCAGCACAGGGGTCACCTTGTGGGTGATGCCTTCCCTCACCCACTGCAGGTGGGATTGAGGGTCTGTCCAAGCTCCTGCCACCCCAGGACTCCCTCACATCCAACACTGACAGCCCTTAGTACCCTGGTTTCTGAGCACCAGAACCTTCACATGACTTCCTCGTAGCCCAGCATGGACACTCACACATCAGCAAGGGGTAGTGGAGGAAACGAATGGTGGGAAGTCACCTGTTGGCCAAGGCAGACCTGTCTTCAAGCTCCTTTTTCCAAATTGGTATAATTTCTGCCTGCTGTTCTCATGTAGGTGATGACTTTAAATGCCCAGCTGGCTCCCTCGGCTACCAAGCTGCACATCTCGCTATCCCTGGAACGGTAACGTGGGATCCTGGGTGTTGTCTTTATGAACAAGAATTAGGGGGACTTCACTAGTGGTCCAGTGGTTAAGACTTCCCCTTCCAATGCAGGGGATGTGGGTTCGATCCCTGTTTGAGTCACTAAGATCCCACATGCCTCACGGCCCAAAAGCCAGAATGTAAAACAGAAGCAGTGTTGTAACAAATTCAATAAAGACTTAAAAAAAGAATTAGGGACTAGCAGAAACCCCATTATTTATTGAGAGGCAACTGAATTGCAGGTGTTTGTTTTGCCAAAGTCTTCCTTCCTCTGGAACCTGCTGGCAAGGGGTGGTCTTGGCCCATTTTACAGATGAGGCAACTAGGGCTCAGAGAATCGCCTCCAGAATGGGCATCTTCCATAGCACCTGCTCAAAACCTGGCCCTGGAGATAAACCTGCTGCAGAGGAGTCCAGACTTCTGAGTTATCAGCCCTAGAGGCAGGCCATGGAGATACCTGTCTTTGAATGTGGTCAGATGCTTTGCAATTCATGTGGATTAGCTATATGGACGGAGGAGCCTGGTGGGCTGCAGTCCATGGGGTTGCTAAGAGTCGGACACGACTGAGCGACTTCACTTTCACTTTTCACTTTCATGCATTGGAGAAGGAAATGGCAACCCATTCCAGTGTTCTTGCCTGGACAATCCCAGGGACAGGGGAGCCTGGTGAGCTGCCGTCTATGGGGTCGCACAGAGTCGGACACGACTGAAGTGACTTAGCAGCAGCAGCAGCAGCAGCAGCAGCAGCAGCTATTTCTCTAGTTTCTACCCCCCTCTGGTAACTAGGCCTCATGATAATCATACTAACCGAGATAGTGAGGTTGATGACAATCTTTCCTCATGCATGCACAGCACTTTACAGTTTGCAAAGCCCAGCCTCCAAAAGTGCATTGTCCCTGGAAGCAAGTCCTCTGTCTAGGCCTCCGTTCTCCAGGCCCAGTGCTCTCACCTTGGCCTGGGGCCTGGGGCCTCTCTGTCCCACCCCTGGATGCAGGATGCAGGAGTATTCCCAGGGGACTCTGAGATCTGCCTGCCCTGGGCCATAGGCACCCGGTGCTCACCTGATCCCTGCCGGCCCCTCAGGCTGCAGCTGCCCCCCCCGACTCCCCCTCCTCACAAGGCTCCACCGACACTCCATTTCTATACTTGACAAAGACCTCACCCACTGCCAGGGTTCACCTCCTCTTCCTGGTGGCTGGTGAAGCCTCAGCTCTGCAGGAGAAGAGATGTGTGTCCGGGCTCTGGCCCTGGACCTTTATGTGGGCCAGCTGTGATCCACTGATGGTTTATTGCTGTTTGTGAACAGCTGTGGGGTACAGAGCACCCTGTATCCAGGGCTCAGTCTATGGGAGGGCTACTCCTCAGAGAGCATCAGTCAAACAAGTGGGAGTCAGATCAAGGTTCCAGGGCCATGGAGTTGGAGGTGGCAGTCATGACATTTCAGAAGGAGGTTAGCTCCCTCCAAGCCCATTTTACAGGTGGGTAAACTGAGACCCCAAATCTAGGCTGAGTGGAGGCAGAGTTGGGCCTGTAACCCTGTTTCCTGATCCTGGTGAGCTAGGGATGGGGCAGGCTGGGATGTGGTGGGTGCTGGAGCCACTCAACATCTCTCTTCTCTCTGCCAGGCTCAGCGTCCAGCTGGCGTCCTCCTCTGCCCACACCTTTGATGTAAGTTCCTGGGAGGCTGGGCAGTTTGGCGGTGGTGAGGGTCTACAGGCAGGGTGGAAAGGAAGCAGGATGAGTCAGGCTGTATGACTGAGCTGGCCCCAGTCTGGGCTCTGCCCCCAAAAGACGGAGTGGACAAACATCCCGGCTGGTGTGTCTCTGTGTGTGCCTGCACACACGTGCACTCACTTGTCAAACAGTCATTGTCTTAGGAAAGTGAATCTCACGGTCTTTCAGTCTTGGAACCTTACAAAGTTGTAAATGTGTAGAACCTCACAAGGGCTCAAAATTCTGGAACTTCACACAAGTAATAAGGTCCTTGAACTCAGAAGGTTCTAACATTTCAGAGACTCACAGAGCCCTTAGTTTCCTGCTTCTTACAAAGTCCCGAGGTTCTAGAATTTCATGATGGTTTCAGATTCTAGATCATTCTAAGTGTTTCTCAACTCCCAGGAATCTAAGGTCAGACCACACAGAATTACTGGAGCTGGGCTCATTTCCTCCCTCTTTCTCAGACACAGGCCCCCACAAGGACCCCCAGATCCTTCCTCCAGGAGAGCAGCCCTTCCAAGCTCACGGGGCCCAGAGTGAAGCCTGCCTAAATCAGAGTCCCCTTGGGGTCACTCTTGGACTGCCCACCCCAGCAGTTCCTGTGCCCACTAGGAGCTATGTCATCAGGCTTGTGGGGAGGCTGGGGCAGCTGGACCACTGGAGTTTTCTTCCCGGGAAGGGTGGTACTGCTCCCTGCAAAGCCACCCCTTCCAGCCTCTCTGCATGCTCTGTTGCAGGCATCCCGTTTAGAAGAATGGCTCAGCAGTGTGGTCCGGCTAGCTTATGTGCCAAAGCTCAATGGTAAGCGAAGCCTTAAGTGTCTTCTTGGACACAGAATGTCTGAACTCAGGATTGCCAAATCCATTGCCTCTCTCCATTGCTCTTTTGTTAAAAAATTGAAGTATAGTTAATTTATAATGTTGTGTTAGTTTCAAGTGTACAGCAAAGTGGTTTGATCATTCTCTACTGTTCTTAATAGACACTGAGATTGGAGAGGGCTTGATCCCCCTTTCTAAGATACAGAAACTAGGATTGTTTCCAATCAAACAATATGGATTGCTCCTGCATCATGCTCAACTCTGGGTGTCAAGAGCTATCTGACGTGGATCGTGTCTTCAGGCTCACAATCCAGATGGAAATAGTTGTATAAACAAATGAATAGAATATAAATGACCCAGACTGTGCAAGAGACTGAGAGAACCTCAAGGAGGCTCTGCTGAGGGAACCCCTTAAGACAATAGAGAAAAGGGGCATTTTTGTTTGGGTTTAGTAGGATGAGTAGGAGTCTCACTGGAACCTGAGTCTCCAAGAAGAGAATTGGCTATCTCAAAGTGGTGGAATAGGGTCATCAGGTCCTACCTTGGCCCCTCACATATCTTTGCTTTCAACCACATCCTTTTCACAGTGAACCTAGATGTCGGGATCCCCCTGCCTAAGGTTCTCAATGTCAATTTTGCCAATGCGGCCCTGGCAATCATAGAGGTGAGTTTCCCATGGTGGGAAGGGTAAGCCTTGATGGGCCTCAAGCTTGTCTCTGGAGAGGGGACTGCTCTGCCTCTGACAAGGTCTGTTGCTGCACCATTTTCTAGGTTGCTCAGGGATTATAAACTACCTAACTTGGGAATGGCAAATATATGACATACATTCTAGCGCTCCTTCCTTACTTGCCCAAGGCGGATTTTGGCAAGCAGTCACAGAGCTCTTTCTTGTTGAATTCAGACACAGGACTGGCCTGTGGGATGGGATCTCAGGTTTCCTCACAGAATCACAGTTCCCCTGGTCCAGGGGTAGCAAGTACACTTTCTGTTTCTCCCCTGCGCTGTGCCTGTGGCAGCCTTCTCTAATAGATCAGGGCATTTTTTCCTGCTGAGTATGGGCATGGTCTCACAATCCTCTTTAGTCCAGTATGCCTTTGAGTCTTGGAACAGCTCTGGGAGGTGGGCAGATCAGGGAATGCTGGACCTACTTCTCAGATAAGGACCAAGGCGTCGGAGGCCCCGTTTCTGTTCCAAGGTCACACAATAAATTCACAGGAAAAATGACACTTGAACTGAAGTCCCTAAAATCAGGGACCTCTCCCACACTGAAGGTCACTTATTCATCGCTCATTCATTTGTTCACTCATTCACTTAGTAAATGCAAGCTGTGTTCCCAGTATAGCGCTCACCCCAGGGCACGGGGTTGGTGTTGTGGGTGGGGAACACAGAGTGGCTGCAGGGGTTGGGAGTGTAGCGGGGTGTTGGGCACAAGGGCTCAGAGGACCTAACCAAGAGCCATTGCTCTTTGCAGAATGCCGTGGTGCTGACCGTGCCATCCTGAGGCTGACAGAGGGCTGCCATCCCTCTGTGTTGACTGCCAGAATCCTGCCCACCTGCCCATCTGCCTCAGTTTCCCTCCCAGGCTCTAGCCTGTGTCTGTGACAGTATAAGTGTCCCTTATCCACCCAGGGCCCCCCGGGTGCTCCGGCCCTGCAGCTCTGCCCCCAGTCTGGAGTGGGGACTGCAGGGCTAGCCACAAGACTACGCTTTGGAGAAAGACCTAGGGCCTCCTTGGCAAGTCCTGAGCTTTCAATAAATGACTCGTCTCAGCACCTCCTGGCTGGTTTGTTCTCCAGTCATACTGGGGCTGTCTTGGCCTCTGCGTCTGGCGCCCTCCCCAGCTCCAGGCAGGGCTCCTGGGAGGTGAGGGGACCTGGGGCCTAGTCACTGTAGCTTCATGTCCCAAACATAGCTGGTTGACCTTGGCAACCTCTGTGTCTTGTCCTGCCTTCCTCCGCCTCTGTGTGGTGCTCTCTGTGTCCCCCTCCCCACTTCCTTCCCCTCTATTTCTTTTCTTTTCTTCTTATTTTTTTTATTGGCCATGCCACGCATGGCATGTGGAATCTTAGTTCCCTGATCAGGGATCGAACTCATGCCCCCTCCCTGTATTGGGAGCATGGAGTCTTATCCATTGGACCACCAGGAAGTCCCGTCCTCTCTGTATTTTTCTAAACGCCTCCATCTTTCACCCTGTCTCTCTGAGTCTGTTTGAGTTTGTGTCTGTCTGTTTCGGTCTCTCTGATTTTGGGACACTTCTCAGAAGCGATGTCAGAGTTGAATTTTGAAGGCTGAGTAAGAGTTTTCCAGGGAGTACTCCAGGAGGCAGGGATGGGTGAGACTCCTGGAAGGTGTTGCCCTGGAGGGGTCACTTAACAGCTGCACACCTGCCATTAACACACCTCAGGACAGACTTCAGGACAAAGTACGCTGAATGCTCATAGTGCGGGTGGAGAAACTGATGCCAGAGAGGAGCCTGGCTGGCCAAGGCTGCACAGGAGCAGAGCTGGGATGGGAAACTGGGGATCCTGACTCTCTTGCCGGGACTCCTCTCCACTGCTCAAGATGGGCCTCCTTGGTTCTGGAGAATGGCCCCAAGTTGGTACAAATGGGTGGACCTGAGTGAAAAGGTGCCAGTTAAGTTTTGGGAACTGGATTAGAGGATCTGGGGGGTGCAGTGGGGAACCAAAGAGAGTTGGAACCCGTCTAGAGGTTTGTGCACCAATGGGAATGACCATCCTCTCATCCATCTACCCATCCATCCATCTATTCATCCACCGACCCATTCACCCTTCCATCTATATTTATCCAACACTCACCCATCCATCCACCCACCACCCACCCATCTACCCACCCATCCATTCACACATCTATTCATCCTCCAATCCGTCCATCTGTCCACTGTTCTACCCTTTCTCCCTCCCGGTTCCCTTCTTTTCTCTTTACCTCCCCTCCACCCACCTGCAGTTATTGGTTTGTATTACGTGCTGGACCCAGTGCTGAGTGACATGTGGGATTTATGCTTGTCTCCTTTCTCACCTCCAGTGTCTCCTGACTCCCATCCAGGACAATACAGTGATTTTATGAGTAGCTTGAATTTTTGCTGCCTGTGTTCAAATGCCAGGGCTTCCCAGGTGGTGCTAGTGGTAAAGAACCCATATGCCAATGCAGGAGACATAAGAGACATGGGTTCCATCTCTGGGTCGAGCAGATACCCTGGAAGAGGGCGTGTCAACCCACTCCAGTATTCTTGCCTGGAGAATCCCATGGAATGAGGAGCCTGGTGGTCTATAGTCCACAGAGTCACAAAGAGTCGGACATGACTGAGGTGACTTAGCACACACGCACACAGGTTCACATCCCATCCCAGCTGCCATGTGGCCTCAGGCAAGTCATTGACTCTCTCTGACTCTCAACTTCTTCATCAGTAACTTGGGGATGATGGTTAATTTGGTTTTGAGTGTTAACTAGCACTCAGGATGTTGACTCACCCATCAGTTCCTGTTAGCTCATGTTACTGCCACATTATTCTACCTTCTCATCCTGCCTTCATCTGCTCCTGCCTCTCCACCCAGACCCCAGCACACCTTCCTCCTCTCTCACGGGGACTGCACCTCCTGTCCTGTTCTTCACACTCTCCTCTCTTCCATCTTGTCCTCCTTCAGCCCTTCTTTGACCTCGTCTGACCATCTCTCACCTCCGCTGACAGACTTTCCATGGCTGGGTTTTCTGGGCCAGCAGAAAACCATCCAGGCTCCCAGGTTTGGCGTCACGGCTGCCTGTGGCCTCAGCCGATCCTCCTGGAGCATGAAGAGGAAGCAGAGCTGGTTCTGTGCCTTGGGCTCCTCATCTGTGAAATGGGAATCATGTCTGTAGGACTCACTCATGGGTCGTTTGAGGATGAAATGAGATAGTCCTCCCAGAATACAGAGAAGAGTGCCTCCAGCCTCACAGACCCTAGGCAGGCTCTGTTATTGTATTCGCCGTCCTGGATTGTCCCTGCCTCACCTTGTTCTCCCACTTGACCAAGAGCTCCCCAAGGTCAAGGTGAGGGAGGGTCTTTGTTCACCCTGGTGAGTCCCGTGGTTGCACAGAGTAGCAATGAAAACAGCTAACCTATACCGAACGCTTACTGTATACCAGCCTCTGTGTTAAATGCTGAGTACCCTTTGCTCAGTTAGGTTTCATAGTGACCCTAATCAATGGGTGTTATCGCCCTATTTTAAAAATGAGCAAACAGGCTCAGAGAAATGGAACCGGACAGCTCCTAAGTTGCAGAGCCAGGGTTTGAACCAGATCCTTCTTCCCCTTAATCCAAAGCCTGGGCTTTTCATGACTGTGCTATAAAAATAATACTTGCTGTGTTTATTGTATGCCTCCTAACTGCAGACACTGTCTTAAGGACTTTTGATACTTTTGTCATCATCTCCTTGAATCAACCCTTCTTTCTCAGAACTGTTTTTACCTTCACTCTAGAGTTGTCATCCTGTTTATTAACTTCCATGCAGAGCACATCATGAGAAACGCTGGGCTGGAGGAAGCACAAGCTGGAATCAAGATTGCGGGGAGAAATATCAATAACCTCAGATATGCAGATGACACCACCCTTATGGCAGAAAGTGAAGAGGAACTCAAAAGCCTCTTGGTGAAAGTGAAAGTGGAAAGTGAAAAAGTTGGCTTAAAGCTCAACATTTAGAAGACGAAGATCATGGCATCCGGTCCCATCACTTCATGGGAAATAGATGGGGAAACAGTGGAAACAGTGTCAGACTTTATTTTTCTGGGCTCCAAAATCACTGCAGATGGTGACTGCAGCCATGAAATTAAAAGACGCTTACTCCTTGGAAGGAAAGTTATGACCAACCTAGATAGCATATTCAGAAGCAGAGACATTACTTTGCCAACAAAGGTCCATCTAGTCAAGGCTATGGTTTTTCCTGTGGTCATGTATGGATGTGAGAGTTGGACTGTGAAGAAGGCTGAGCGCCGAAGAATTGATGCTTTTGAACTGTGGTGTTGGAGAAGACTCTTGAGAGTCCCTTGGACTGCAAGGAGATCCAACCAGTCCATTCTGAAGGAGATCAGCCCTGGGATTTCTTTGGAAGGAACGATGCTAAAGCTGAAACTCCAGTACTTTGGCCACCTCATGCGAAGAGCTGACTCATTGGAAAAGACTCTGATGCTGGGAGGGATTGGGGGCAGGAGGAGAAGGGGACGACAGAGGATGAGATGGCTGGATGGCATCACTGACTCGACGGACGTGAGTCTGAGTGAACTCCGGGAGTTGGTGATGGACAGGGAGGCCTGGCGTGCTGGGATTCATGGGGTCGCAAAGAGTCGGACATGACTGAGCGACTGATCTGATCTGATCTGATCCAGAGTTGAGGAAACTGAGGCCCAGAGAAGTTAAGAGACTTGCCCAAGGCCACACAGCTAGGAAGTGATGAGGGTAAGCACTTGAGCCCAGGCCCCTGACTCCAGAGCCCAGGTTCTGAACTGCCGCATTTAGGGTGGGCAATGAAACCAGCCAGACGTGCAGGAAGTCCCTCGGTCAGCAGCGAACCGACAGTTCATGAGGGGGACAAGGGTTGAGTTGAAGGGATTGGTAGTGAGACTGGGTCTGTTTCCTGGTCCCAACTGCCCACTTCATGAAGCCCCCACAAGGCCCCCTGCAGGCTGAGTCACCTTCAGGATGAATCGCCTCCCAGGGCCTGGTCCCACCAGCTCCAGACAAAGGTGCCCTTTGGCTGCTAAGCCCAGGTGATCTCCTGGGCGCCAGAGCTACACTAATCCTCTCGGGGCCCCGGGGGGAAGGCTGGCCTCATGAGCACCAGGACCTGGCTGGTCTCGGGGCTGAAGAGAGCACTGGCCTCCATGTGTGCACCGCCCTCTACAGTTCACAGCAGGCGTTGATCCTTGCTCTCTGGCGGGAGCGAAGGGCAGGTGGAGAAAGGCGCGGTTGCCCTCTTTGCCCCACAAAGCTCCAGGCGTGTTCCAGACATTTCCTCCGCAATCCTGGAAACCCTGCTGAAGAAGTGTAGTATTCTGCCCATTTCTCAGATGCCCAAACTGGGGGCCCAGAGAAGAAGGGATTGTCCGGAGCTGAGAGGCCAAGTGGGATGTGGAAACACAGGCGTGTGTGGTTCTTGGGGTCCCTGCCCTGGAACCCTCCTAGCCCTTACAGGTGATCAGTTGGTCCAGGGCCTGGGTTCAGGCACCTGCTCACACCCCTGTGGGTTTTACCAACTTTCTGCCTTGTGGCGCCAACAGGGACCCAGGATGATGAGAGTAAAAATACCACCTACTGAGCACCTACTGGGTGCTGGGCCTTGTTCTCACCACTTTGCAAGATTAAACTCGACCTTTACGACATTCTTTGGAGGCCAAGTCACTCTGGTCACCATCTTGACACCAAAGAAACAGGCTTGGAGAAAACGGACAGCAGAATTCAAACCGAGCCTCTGGCTCCAAAGTCTGTTTTCCACTAAAGCACCCGCTGCAGATGGGAAACTGAGTCCCAGAGAGGCGCTGGCTCAGGCTCCAGTACTCACACTGGCGAGGTCGGCAGGACGCCTGCCTTCAGAGGCCCCACAGCCCTCAGAGAGCAGGGAGGAAGCGCCTCCCTGCAGAGTTCAGGGGAACGCCTGTTTATGCTCAGCCTGGCTTGAGAGCAGGCCTCGGTGGGGGAGATAAATGCCCCCTCACCCAAGAGAGCTCCTCAGGTGGGCTTCATGGGGAAGGAGGAGATGTCATCAATTAAGCACTGAGGTAGGGGGTCTTCCCTGGTGGTCCAGTGGTTAAGACTCCGCACTTTGAATGCAGGGGCATGGGTTCGACCCCTGGTCAGACAACTAAGACCCCATGTGCCATGGGGTGTGGCCAGTACGTAAAAAAAGAAACATGAATGTAGGACCTAGGCCTGGGCAGGGGGTGGGAAGCAAGGAGGACTCAGATTGCTCCCCAGGTTATGTGCAGCGATCGAGAGCATTCGTTCATTCATTCATTCATTTGCTACACTGGCATCTGTGCCTGTGCTGGGCTGGGAGTGGGGCACAAGCCTGGTTTGCCCAGAGCAAGGCCATCTCAGCGGGGTGGCAGAGGGCCTTGGGCGTCCAGAGGGAGCATCCGAGTTGGGGGTTGTCACAGTGCTCTACAGCAGCTGGCGTTTCTGCACTGGTGTGACTAGCAGAATCTGGGGAGGGGTGTTCTTTGGCAGAGAGGGCACGTGCAGAGGCCGGGAGACAGGGAGGCTGGGGGCACTGGTGGTGAGAGGAATGGGCGCCACTCGGGGCGGAAGGCAGATCCACCTTCAGTGCCGAGGAAGAGGTCTGGTCTGTGTTCTAGCAGGTCTTGGAGTGGGCAGTGGCTGCCTCTGAGGGGTGGGAGCAGGCGCTGACTGAGAAGGAACAGGAGGGAAAATTCTGGGGTGATGAAAATATGTTAAGATAGGGGTGCAAGCTACATACTGTATAACATTGTCACTATTTAAATAAACACTTAATATTTATGAATTTCTCTGTATGTAAATTCTACATCTAAAGAAGAGGATCGTTATGGCATGCATGTTAAAGTGTTTAGAGGAAAATATATTAACTGCAACTTTCTTTGAAATACATTTTTAAAATATTTATTTATTTTTACTTATTTGGCTGCACTGGGTCTTAGTCGTGGCATGCGGGATCTTTAGACGTGGCATGCGAACTCTTAGCTGTGGCATGTGGGATCCAGTTTCCTGACCAGGGATTGAACCCAGGGCCCCTGCATTGGGAGTGCAGAGTCTTGGCCACTGGACCACCAGAGAAATCCTTGAAATACGTTTTTTTTTTTTTTTTAAGATGGATTAATGGATAAATAGATACATAGTAAAGTAAGTATGCTATGCTAAGTCGCTTCAGTCATGTCTGACTCTGTGCGAACCCATAGACAGCAACCCACCAGGCTCCCCCGTCCCTGGGATTCTCCAGGCAAGAACACTGGAGTGGGTTGCCATTTCCTTCGCCAAGGCATGAAAGTGAAAAGTGAAAGTGAAGTCGCTCAGTCGTGTCCGACTCTTAGAGACTCCATGGACTGCAACCCACCATGCTCCTCCGTCCATGGGATTTTCCAGGCAAGAGTACAAGAAAATACTAATAGTCAATGTAGCTGGTGGGTAGAATATGACAAGTATATGGGTGCTCACTGTACAGTTTTTTCAACTTCACTGGATGTGTGGACATTTCATAATGAAATGTTGGGAGAAAAACTTCTGCAGATCAACAGAAGCCAGTCTGCTTGTTCTCTTCACACTTGCCCCAAGTTTGAAGAGTCAGGTCCAAGTTCATTTCCCCAAATCCTCAAATCAGTCCTGTGAGGCAGGTATTCTACCTACTTAACAGATGGAAATATGTGATGAGAGGCAGAGAACAGGGGAATGGCTGACCTAAGGTCACACAGCGAGTTCTGGGTCGAGTGAAGCTGAACCAAGGTCAGCTTGATGCTGAGTCTGGGTACGGTTCTCTGCCCTGGCCAGCTGGAGTGGGCAGTGCCTGCTTTCGAGCTGAAAACTAGATGCCTTTGGGGGTGCTTCCACTTCCCCCATCTGGGGTCCTTGCTAGGGTCTCTAGGAATGTGCCCAGACCAGGGGCCGATAAACCCTAGCTCATGTGACACCATCCGGAGTTGCAAGTTCTCAGAATTAGCCACAAACCGGAAACCTTTGTGGTTTTGAGTCTCAGTGCCCAATGTGAGGAGCAAATCTAGATTCCGGTCTCTCATAATTACATGGTGTTTCCCTCCCTGGGTCAGGGATCAGACACTAGCTGCTATATAAGGCCAGCCTGTGACCAGATTCAGCCGAAGCAGAGGGCCCAGTGAACAGGACCTCTCAAGACCGAGCTGCAGGGACCTCCCGGGGGGTAAGGAGGTGCCCCCTTCCCTCTTTGGAGCCTGGGCAGGGGGAGCCCGAGGTCTGGGGAGGCAATGAAGTGTGTCCCAGACTGGATACCTGCCTGGGTGACCCTTTTCTGAACCTCAGTGATCTTGTCTGCAACATGGGCATAGTCAGGAGACCTCTCAGGGATCAACAGAAGGGCCTGAGTCCCTTGAATGACATGGGTGAGCAGAGCTGCACTCATATTCCCCAGGAATGTTGGGGTTGGGTACCTGGGACCTTTGCTACCTCCCTGATACTCGTTAGCAGTTTGCTGATGCCAGAAATCCCTCCTTTGATGCCCATCTTTTTAACTGAAGGTGGTGATCCCTCTTTGAACAGAGAATTCTCTGGGCAGTGGGGTTAGGATGAGGTGAGGAAGCCAGGGGGAAAAATTCTTGAATATATGATACCATAATATTCTACTATGAATGAGTTCCCATGAAATTCTTCCTAGGGGAGCAGGGAAAGAATGGAGGGGCTGTGTGAACTTCAGAGGATGTAGGAGGCAGGAGAAAGGGAAGAGGGTGCATATGTGGAGGGGGTTGAGGCCAACAATTTCATAGTTTGGCCTGGAAGGAACCATGTCCTGCTCTGATTCTCTGAGGCTGGCGAATGAGTAAGAGAAGTTTATTAGACATGAAGGCAGCAAAATAAAATTTCCTAGGGGTTGACCTGCTCATCCCCAAATGCATGCTTCACCCCTCCAATCTCATAATACTTCACATCCACTTCTTAGGGGTGTGAAATAATAGTCCCCCCAAAATAGCTACTGTTAATTGAGTGTCTGCTATGTACCAGATATGATGTTCTGGTGACTGCATGTATATGAGTGCTAAGTCACTTCAGTTGTCTCTTTGCGACCCTATGGACTGCAGCCCATCAGGCTCCTCTGTCCATGGGATTCTCCAGGCAAGAATACTGGAGTGGGTTGCCATGCCCTCCTCCAGGGGATCTTTCCAACCCATGGGTTGAAGCCACATCTCTTATATATACCGCATTGGCAGGTGGGTTCTTTAGCCCTGGCACCACCTGGGAAGCCATGATGGTGACTAGGAAGCTGTAATTCAAAAGGTCAAATCTCTTTTCTAAGGATTAGAATCCAGAGAGGTCTGATCCAGAGCCCTTCATCTTAATGACATGATGATAGAACAGTCTCCTCCAAAGAGATGGGAAGGAGTATTTGCTAGCTGGCTGGATGCATGCAAGTGTGGCTAGGTGAATGTGTTGACAGGTGGATGGACTGATGGAAGGATGTATGGGTGATGGATGTATGAAAGGAAGGAAGGAAGAAAGGATAGGTGGATGGATATAAGATCAGCTTGCTGGTTGGTTGGGTCATGTATAGATGATGGATAGATGGGAAGAAGGATGGATAGATGGATGGATGGATGAATAAGAGAGGGAATGGATGGTTGATGAGTGGGTGAATGGATGGGTGGATGGGGGAATGGAAGGATGGATGGATGGGTGGTTGGGTGAACAGATGAGTAGATTTCTCTAGAAATCTCTGGAGAAATTTCCCCCGAGTCTGCCTTCTACTAATTTGCTATTTTGATTGGAATCCCTAACAGAGTATTTTTTCTCTATTCCTGAAGCTCTATTTGTAAATTTTCATCTGGGGAGATATTAATGAAACATCTATGTTATGGAACAGTTCAGTTAATGATATGTCCAGATTGACTGCAATTTGAAAAGCTCAGAAGGTGGCATCAGGAACTCTGGGCCTGCCTTATTGTATGCCCTTGGGTGATTTCCCCTGTTTCTGGGCCTCAGGGTCTTGATGTGACTCTTGATGGGTTGAAGGGGTGGTGCTAACTCCAGCTGCTGGGCAGGGTGGTAACACCCGGCCATGGCCCTATGACCCGCTGTCTCCTTAGCAGAGAAGCAGTGCCAGCATGTGGACGGCGTGGTGTGTGGCTGCTCTGTCAGTGGCGGCTGTGTGTGGTGTCCGCGAAGATACAAACACCATCCTCAGGGTTACCAAAGACGTGCTGAGCAACGGTGAGTCCAGTCCTGCAGAGAGTGAATGGTGGCAGGCGGCGGGTAGGGAAGTCCAGCCAACTCTGAAATTCCCAAGCACTCTGTTGCTCACTGGCAGGTTCTACATCAGAAGGATGGGTGGCTTCTCTCTGGGCCTTAGTTTCATCTTTTCCGTGAGCTCCCACTTCCTGAGCACTTGCTAGGGGCCAGGCACCATGCTGGGGAGTGTATGCTTGAGGCAGTAGAAAGCAGTGATTAAGAGCTTGCGTCTTGGAGTCAGCCTTCCTAGAGTTCAGATATTGGCTATATGACCTTAAGTCCATGACTTGAGTTCTCTGAGCCTCTGTTTTCTCATCTGTAAAGAGGGTGTCATTATGGTCCCCATCCTGGAGGACTGATACAAGAATCTAATGAGATGAATGACCTTTTGAAAACTCAGCACAGTTCCTGGTTCATAGAAAACACTCAAAAGTGGGAGCTGTTGTTGATCCTGCCTTCAGTTCTTGGGGGTCTCTCTTTTGTCATCTGGCAAATGAGGACACGTCCCCTGCCCTCATTCCTGTCCAAGGTTGTCATAGAATGAAAAAAATGGGGTCATTTCCTCAGTGTCATAGGCCTCAGTTTCTTTATCCATCAAATGGGGACAATAATTCTGGCCTTGACTATTTTCCAGGAATAAATTTGAATAATGCACTAAGGTGTAGGGGTTTTTGTTGTTTTTTACACTGTAAAGTGTGGAGTGCTTGGAAGGAAGGATCATGAAGAAAATCTACCCAGGTTTGGCTGAACAGTGTTGAAATCTGGTTAATGTGTGAGAGGTCAAAGCCAGCAGCTAATGAGTTCACGGGGATGTCAGGGCTGGTCAGGAGGAGCCTTACCATTCGACCTCAGGAGTTTACCAGTGGGGAAAGGGGACTAGGGAATGAGCAGTGCTGGGGACCGGAGTGGGAACGAGCCTCTGAATGAGACCTTTGCTTCTCCGCAGCCATCTCGGGCACCTTGCAGCAAAGTGATGCTCTTCGCTCAGCCCTGAGAGAGGTGCCCATGGGTAAAGCTGGTGGTGATGGTGGCGGGCCTCTCCTGGGGGGTCTGCTTGGTGGAAGTGGAGGTGGTGGGGGAGGTGGTCTTCTGGGGGGCCTGCTTGGTGGCGGGGTTGGAGGGGGTGGTGACCTGTTGGGCGGAGTTGGAGGAGGCTTATTGGGTGGCGGTAGCAGCAGTGGTGGAGGGCTCCTGGGTGGCAGTGATGGGGGGCTTTTTGGTGGTGGGAGTAGCAGTGGTGATGGTGGGCTGCTGGGTAGTGGAAGCCACGGTGGTGGGGGGCTGCTGGGTGGTGGAGGCCACGGTGGTGGGGGGCTGCTGGGTGGCAGTGGTGGGGGGCTGCTGGGTGGTGGAGGCCACAGTGGTGGCGGGCTCTTGGGTGGCAGTGGCGGGCTCTTGGGTGGCAGTGGTGGTCTTTTGGGTGGTGGCCGACATCGTTACGATGACTACAGACGTGCTGAATTCCCCCGAGGTGTCGGTGGTGTTCCTTACAATGACTTCCACGTCCGAGAACCGCCCCCAAAGTATACCAATGGCCACCAGCTGGGCGGTAATTACAAGTATGGTTACGTCGAGGCCAATGACAACACCGCTCAGTTGGGGGGCAAATACCGATATGGTGAGATCCTTGAGTCCGATGGGAGCGTCAGGGACCTCCGAACCAGCAACTACCGCAATGCTGAAAATGCACACGGCAGCCACAGGGACCATGGGCGGTACAGGTCTGCTGAAGGCGCGGCGCCCGTGGGCAGACTTCACCGGCGAGAGTTGAGGCCTGGAGAGATCCCGCCTGGTGTAGCCACTGGGGCACTGGGCCCAGGTGGTTTGCTGGGCACGGGGGGCATGCTGGCAGCTGACGGCATCCTAGCAGGCCAAGGTGGCCTGCTCGGCGGAGGTGGTTTCCTTGGAGACGGAGGACTTCTTGGAGGAGGGGGCGTCCTGGGCGTACTTGGCGAGGGCGGCATCATCAGCACCGTGCAGGGCATCACCGGGTAAGGAGAGGCTGGGGTCTCCCTGTCAAGCTCCCTAATGAACTCTGAACAGGAATAATCACCCCCAGGGGCCTGGAGTTGGAATAAGGATGGTCTTCAGTGTCTCATACACTTTAGGACCTGGCCTCAGGACTGGACGTCTTGAGTCTTGTATGATTTGGGATCTTGCTGTTGAAAGTCCTGAGTTTGAGTCCCAGCTCAGCCTTTTAGATTAGCCTGTGACTTTGGGCCATTCTTTTCCTCTCTCTGAGTCTCATTTTCCTCCTCTGTAGAATGGTCATAGTAATATAGTCGAGGTGGAAAAGACCCAAGATTGCGCATACATATTATAATTTCAACTATGCTCAGCCTCCTCCTCATATTCACTATTTAATTTGACCAATATTTAGAGTGCCAACTACATGCAAGGCGCTCTATTGTCCCCAGGGGCACGACCTCATGGTGAGCCAAGACAAGACACATCTCTTGTCCCGATGGAGCTTGCAGGCTGGTGGGTTATATGGCATCAATGAAGAAGCCTGGAAACAATTATACACTTACAGTGCTAAGAAGTTCATGAAGAAGTGAGGAGGTGTATAGTGGAGAGATCAGGGGAGGCTTCCCGGAGGAAGAAAACCTAGAGCTGAAATCTAAAGAATGTGTGGGAAGAAACCAGGCAGGGACAGGCAGAAGGAGTAGCATTTTTACATGAAAAAAAAAAAAAAAAGGTCAAAGCAAATACATGGAAATATAAACAGTAGACCTCCAGGCAGTGGGAGACTGGGTCATGGCATATTTTTTGCCTTTAATTTTTCTGTGTTTTCCAAACTCTATCCACAAATCGTAGGTCTTTCTAGAGCTAAGAAGAATGAATGAGGTGCAGAGGAGGAGGGTACAGGGAGAACGGTCCCTGGGGAGTGGGGTGCCGGGCACTGGAGATGGCAGCCCTCTCACTGCTTTTGGTCCCCCGCAGGTTACGCATTGTGGAGTTGACTCTCCCTCGGGTGTCTGTGCGGCTCCTGCCTGGCGTGGGCGTCTACCTGAGCTTGTACACCCGCGTGGCCATCAACGGGAAGAGGTGTGTGCCCTTGGTTCCAGAGGGGTCCCTGCCACCCTACATCCTGGCTGGGAGATCTGGGGCAGGTTATTT